>NW_026783378.1:608102-912153 GCF_949774975.1 Lagenorhynchus albirostris | reverse complement strand
AGAAATTGCAAACTGGGCCAAACAGGAGGTTAAAGGCACTGACTCTCCAAGTCGGGAGAGTGTTAGTAAAGCGTCTGGAATGTTGCACCCGAGTACCAGGGGACGAAAACTGACACATATTGGAACACGTCTCCCGATCACACGGTTGATCATACTCTGGGTTCCACATGCATGTTTTAGCTGAAGGAAGAATACCTTCAACCTGGAGAGTTGAGACCCGTGGAATGGGTACCATGCAATATGACTTCAAAGGGTCTTCATTTGCTCACCGAACCTCTCCAATCCTATCACTGCTGCGTTTATGCCCCTGTACACACACTTGATTCTCTTTCAGAGACATAGCAATCCATAGGTTTTAAGATACTTCCTAGTCAGGTACACTCTTAGGCATTTAACATGGGGTGTTGAGTCCATTTCGTTGAGCAAGGAGTAGCTCTTGTCTATTCCATATTTGGCTTAAGGAACTTTATCTGTGCTCATTTCAATCTCTGGTTTTATGCAGCACCCCAACTCACCTTTCCCCTTAAGCAAGCATAAGTTGGGTTTCTAAATTTGAGACCCTGTTCTGTTTTGTAATTCAGTTCCTGTGTAGCCAAGGTTACATTCCGTGTATTATTGATATCTTATGATGTTTCTTTTTCTGTGTGACTTATTTCAGTTAGAATCATCATACCTGAATCCACTCATTATGCTGCTACGGGCCTGATGACATAGATTTCATTGCTGAGTGATATTGCATTGTACGTAAGTACCACAACTTCTTTATCCATTGTTCACTTTCTGCGATATTGAACTTGTACCGTAAACCAGGTTCTTGTAAACAGAGCCGTCCCAACCTTTGGGGTGGCTGTGTCTTTTGATTTTAATTTCCCTAAGCTATAGGACCATAAGTGGAAGTGCCCTAGGCTCTGTTGCTTTGTTTTTTAGATGTTTCAGGAAACACCATACACTTCTCCCGAGTGGCTGTTGGCAATTTACATCCCGCCCATCAGCATAACAAGGCTCCCAGTTCTCCATGGCCTGTCCTGCCTTTCTGGATTTTACACTTTTTTCAGATGGCCCTTTTGACCGGGGGGAAGTGAGACTTCATTGTAGTGCAGATTTCCTTTGCAAGCTTGCTTGGTTGGCCAAAAAGGGCGTATGCGTTTTTTCCTGAATATATTCAGGAAAAAACGCATACGCCCTTTTTGGCCAAGTGCATCATTGTGGACGTTCTGCCTCTTTTCCTATGCTTTAAATGCAATTCCAGTCTACCTCCTGAAATCGGTTTCCTGCAATTCTGCCCCGCTTTCAAGTCCTCTTGGCAGCCTTACTTCAGTATATTTTTGGACGATAGCTGTCATTTATAACTCTGCAGGTTTGTGAATTACAGTGCCCCTGAGCTCCTTTCTTCAACTCGCTTTCTCGTGAGCTGGCCGCAACACCGCAGGATGGCTTCAGGCCCTAATCTGGTTCCGGCACGGCACGCTGAGCCTTTGGTTAATTCCTCTTCCTGGTGGGAAATGAGAGTTAAATTTGCCCGTCCAGACACCTCCAGCTAGTCTGTCATTGGTTCTCCCTATTCCTGTTCATCTTCCGCAGAAATTGCAAACTGGGCCAAACAGGAGGTTAAAGGCACTGACTCTCCAAGTCGGGAGAGTGTTAGTAAAGCGTCTGGAATGTTGCACCCGAGTACCAGGGGACGAAAACTGACACATATTGGAACACGTCTCCCGATCACACGGTTGATCATACTCTGGGTTCCACATGCATGTTTTAGCTGAAGGAAGAATACCTTCAACCTGGAGAGTTGAGACCCGTGGAATGGGTACCATGCAATATGACTTCAAAGGGTCTTCATTTGCTCACCGAACCTCTCCAATCCTATCACTGCTGCGTTTATGCCCCTGTACACACACTTGATTCTCTTTCAGAGACATAGCAATCCATAGGTTTTAAGATACTTCCTAGTCAGGTACACTCTTAGGCATTTAACATGGGGTGTTGAGTCCATTTCGTTGAGCAAGGAGTAGCTCTTGTCTATTCCATATTTGGCTTAAGGAACTTTATCTGTGCTCATTTCAATCTCTGGTTTTATGCAGCACCCCAACTCACCTTTCCCCTTAAGCAAGCATAAGTTGGGTTTCTAAATTTGAGACCCTGTTCTGTTTTGTAATTCAGTTCCTGTGTAGCCAAGGTTACATTCCGTGTATTATTGATATCTTATGATGTTTCTTTTTCTGTGTGACTTATTTCAGTTAGAATCATCATACCTGAATCCACTCATTATGCTGCTACGGGCCTGATGACATAGATTTCATTGCTGAGTGATATTGCATTGTACGTAAGTACCACAACTTCTTTATCCATTGTTCACTTTCTGCGATATTGAACTTGTACCGTAAACCAGGTTCTTGTAAACAGAGCCGTCCCAACCTTTGGGGTGGCTGTGTCTTTTGATTTTAATTTCCCTAAGCTATAGGACCATAAGTGGAAGTGCCCTAGGCTCTGTTGCTTTGTTTTTTAGATGTTTCAGGAAACACCATACACTTCTCCCGAGTGGCTGTTGGCAATTTACATCCCGCCCATCAGCATAACAAGGCTCCCAGTTCTCCATGGCCTGTCCTGCCTTTCTGGATTTTACACTTTTTTCAGATGGCCCTTTTGACCGGGGGGAAGTGAGACTTCATTGTAGTGCAGATTTCCTTTGCAAGCTTGCTTGGTTGGCCAAAAAGGGCGTATGCGTTTTTTCCTGAATATATTCAGGAAAAAACGCATACGCCCTTTTTGGCCAAGTGCATCATTGTGGACGTTCTGCCTCTTTTCCTATGCTTTAAATGCAATTCCAGTCTACCTCCTGAAATCGGTTTCCTGCAATTCTGCCCCGCTTTCAAGTCCTCTTGGCAGCCTTACTTCAGTATATTTTTGGACGATAGCTGTCATTTATAACTCTGCAGGTTTGTGAATTACAGTGCCCCTGAGCTCCTTTCTTCAACTCGCTTCCTCGTGAGCTGGCCGCAACACCGCAGGATGGCTTCAGGCCCTAATCTGGTTCCGGCACGGCACGCTGAGCCTTTGGTTAATTCCTCTTCCTGGTGGGAAATGAGAGTTAAATTTGCCCGTCCAGACACCTCCATCTAGTCTGTCATTGGTTCTTCCTATTCCTGTTCATCTTCCACAGAAATTGCAAACTGGGCCAAACAGGAGGTTAAAGGCACTGACTCTCCAAGTCGGGAGAGTGTTAGTAAAGCGTCTGGAATGTTGCACCCGAGTACCAGGGGACGAAAAGTGACACATATTTGAACACGTCTCCCGATCACACGGTTGATCATACTCTGGGTTCCACATGCATGTTTTAGCTGAAGGAAGAATACCTTAAACCTGGAGAGTTGAGACCCGTGGAATGGGTACCATGCAATATGACTTCAAAGGGTCTTCATTTGCTCACCGAACCTCTCCAATCCTATCACTGCTGCGTTTATGCCCCTGTACACACACTTGATTCTCTTTCAGAGACATAGCAATCCATAGGTTTTAAGATACTTCCTAGTCAGGTACACTCTTAGGCATTTAATATGGGGTGTTGAGTCCATTTCGTTGAGCAAGGAGTAGCTCTTGTCTATTCCATATTTGGCTTAAGGAACTTTATCTGTGCTCATTTCAATCTCTGGTTTTATGCAGCACCCCAACTCACCTTTCCCCTTAAGCAAGCATAAGTTGGGTTTCTAAATTTGAGACCCTGTTCTGTTTTGGAATTCAGTTCCTGTGTAGCCAAGGTTACATTCCGTGTATTAGTGATATCTTATGATGTTTCTTTTCCTGTGTGACTTATTTCAGTTAGAATCATCGTACCTGAATCCACTCATTATGCTGCTACGGGCCTGATGACATAGATTTCATTGCTGAGTGATACTGCATTGTACGTAAGTACCACAACTTCTTTATCCATTTTTCACTTTCTGCGATATTGAACTTGTACCGTAAACCAGGTTCTTGTAAACAGAGCCGTCCCAACCTTTGGGGTGGCTGTGTCTTTTGATTTTAATTTCCCTAAGCTATAGGACCATAAGTGGAAGTGCCCTAGGCTCTGTTGCTTTGTTTTTTAGATGTTTCAGGAAACACCATACACTTCTCCCGAGTGGCTGTTGGCAATTTACATCCCGCCCATCAGCATAACAAGGCTCCCAGTTCTCCATGGCCTGTCCTGCCTTTCTGGATTTTACACTTTTTTCAGATGGCCCTTTTGACCGGGGGGAAGTGAGACTTCATTGTAGTGCAGATTTCCTTTGCAAGCTTGCTTGGTTGGCCAAAAAGGGCATATGCGTTTTTCCCTGAATATATTCAGGAAAAAACACATACGCCCTTTTTGGCCAAGTGCATCATTGTGGACGTTCTGCCTCTTTTCCTATGCTTTAAATGCAATTCCAGTCTACCTCCTGAAATCGGTTTCCTGCAATTCTGCCCCGCTTTCAAGTCCTCTTGGCAGCCTTACTTCAGTATATATTTGGACGATAGCTGTCATTTATAACTCTGCAGGTTTGTGAATTACAGTGCCCCTGAGCTCCTTTCTTCAAGTCGCTTTCTCGTGAGCTGGCCGCAACACCGCAGGATGGCTTCAGGCCCTAATCTGGTTCCGGCACGGCACGCTGAGCCTTTGGTTAATTCCTCTTCCTGGTGGGAAATGAGAGTTAAATTTGCCCGTCCAGACACCTCCAGCTAGTCTCTCATTGGTTCTCCCTATTCCTGTTCATCTTCCGCAGAAATTGCAAACTGGGCCAAACAGGAGGTTAAAGGCACTGACTCTCCAAGTCGGGAGAGTGTTAGTAAAGCGTCTGGAATGTTGCACCCGAGTACCAGGGGACGAAAACTGAGACATATTGGAACACGTCTCCCGATCACACGGTTGATCATACTCTGGGTTCCACATGCATGTTTTAGCTGAAGGAAGAATACCTTAAACCTGGAGAGTTGAGACCCATGGAATGGGTACCATGCAATATGACTTCAAAGGGTCTTCATTTGCTCACCGAACCTCTCCAATCCTATCACTGCTGCGTTTATGCCCCTGTACACACACTTGATTTTCTTTCAGAGACATAGCAATCCATAGATTTTAAGATACTTCCTAGTCAGGTACACTCTTAGGCATTTAATATGGGGTGTTGAGTCCATTTCGTTGAGCAAGGAGTAGCTCTTGTCTATTCCATATTTGGCTTAAGGAACTTTATCTGTGCTCATTTCAATCTCTGGTTTTATGCAGCACCCCAACTCACCTTTCCCCTTAAGCAAGCATAAGTTGGTTTTCTAAATTTGAGACCCTGTTCTGTTTTGTAATTCAGTTCCTGTGTAGCCAAGGTTACGTTCCGTGTATTAGTGATATCTTATGATGTTTCTTTTCCTGTGTGACTTATTTCAGTTAGAATCATCGTACCTGAATCCACTCATTATGCTGCTACGGGCCTGATGACATAGATTTCATTGCTGAGTGATACTGCATTGTACGTAAGTACCACAACTTCTTTATCCATTGTTCACTTTCTGCGATATTGAACTTGTACCGTAAACCAGGTTCTTGTAAACAGAGCCGTCCCAACCTTTGGGGTGGCTGTGTCTTTTTGATTTTAATTTCCCTAAGCTATAGGACCATAAGTGGAAGTGCCCTAGGCTCTGTTGCTTTGTTTTTTAGATGTTTCAGGAAACACCATACACTTCTCCCGAGTGGCTGTTGGCAATTTACATCCCGCCCATCAGCATAACAAGGCTCCCAGTTCTCCATGGCCTGTCCTGCCTTTCTGGATTTTACACTTTTTTCAGATGGCCCTTTTGACCGGGGGGAAGTGAGACTTCATTGTAGTGCAGATTTCCTTTGCAAGCTTGCTTGGTTGGCCAAAAAGGGCGTATGCGTTTTTTCCTGAATATATTCAGGAAAAAACGCATACGCCCTTTTTGGCCAAGTGCATCATTGTGGACGTTCTGCCTCTTTTCCTATGCTTTCAATGCAATTCCAGTCTACCTCCTGAAATCGGTTTCCTGCAATTCTGCCCCGCTTTCAAGTCCTCTTGGCAGCCTTACTTCAGTATATATTTGGACGATAGCTGTCATTTATAACTCTGCAGGTTTGTGAATTACAGTGCCCCTGAGCTCCTTTCTTCAAGTCGCTTTCTCGTGAGCTGGCCGCAACACCGCAGGATGGCTTCAGGCCCTAATCTGGTTCCGGCACGGCACGCTGAGCCTTTGGTTAATTCCTCTTCCTGGTGGGAAATGAGAGTTAAATTTGCCCGTCCAGACACCTCCAGCTAGTCTGTCATTGGTTCTCCCTATTCCTGTTCATCTTCCACAGAAATTGCAAACTGGGCCAAACAGGAGGTTAAAGGCACTGACTCTCCAAGTCGGGAGAGTGTTAGTAAAGCGTCTGGAATGTTGCACCCGAGTACCCGGGGACGAAAACTGACACATATTGGAACACGTCTCCCGATCACACGGTTGATCATACTCTGGGTTCCACATGCATGTTTTAGCTGAAGGAAGAATACCTTAAACCTGGAGAGTTGAGACCCGTGGAATGGGTACCATGCAATATGACTTCAAAGGGTCTTCATTTGCTCACCGAACCTCTCCAATCCTATCACTGCTGCGTTTATGCCCCTGTACACACACTTGATTCTCTTTCAGAGACATAGCAATCCATAGGTTTTAAGATACTTCCTAGTCAGGTACACTCTTAGGCATTTAATATGGGGTGTTGAGTCCATTTCGTTGAGCAAGGAGTAGCTCTTGTCTATTCCATATTTGGCTTAAGGAACTTTATCTGTGCTCATTTCAATCTCTGGTTTTATGCAGCACCCCAACTCACCTTTCCCCTTAAGCAAGCATAAGTTGGTTTTCTAAATTTGAGACCCTGTTCTGTTATGTAATTCAGTTCCTGTGTAGCCAAGTTTACATTCCGTGTATTAGTGATATCTTATGATGTTTCTTTTTCTGTGTGACTTATTTCAGTTAGAATCATCATACCTGAATCCACTCATTATGCTGCTACGGGCCTGATGACATAGATTTCATTGCTGAGTGATATTGCATTGTACGTAAGTACCACAACTTCTTTATCCATTGTTCACTTTCTGCGATATTGAACTTGTACCGTAAACCAGGTTCTTGTAAACAGAGCCGTCCCAACCTTTGGGGTGGCTGTGTCTTTTGATTTTAATTTCCCTAAGCTATAGGACCATAAGTGCAAGTGCCCTAGGCTCTGTTGCTTTGTTTTTTAGATGTTTCAGGAAACACCATACACTTCTCCCGAGTGGCTGTTGGCAATTTACATCCCGCCCATCAGCATAACAAGGCTCCCAGTTCTCCATGGCCTGTCCTGCCTTTCTGGATTTTACACTTTTTTCAGATGGCCCTTTTGACCGGGGGGAAGTGAGACTTCATTGTAGTGCAGATTTCCTTTGCAAGCTTGCTTGGTTGGCCAAAAAGGGCGTATGCGTTTTTTCCTGAATATATTCAGGAAAAAACGCATACGCCCTTTTTGGCCAAGTGCATCATTGTGGACGTTCTGCCTCTTTTCCTATGCTTTCAATGCAATTCCAGTCTACCTCCTGAAATCGGTTTCCTGCAAGTCTGCCCCGCTTTCAAGTCCTCTTGGCAGCCTTACTTCAGTATATTTTTGGACGATAGCTGTCATTTATAACTCTGCAGGTTTGTGAATTACAGTGTCCCTGAGCTCCTTTCTTCAACTCGCTTTCTCGTGAGCTGGCCGCAACACCGCAGGATGGCTTCAGGCCCTAATCTGGTTCCGGCACGGCACGCTGAGCCTTTGGTTAATTCCTCTTCCTGGTGGGAAATGAGAGTTAAATTTGCCCGTCCAGACACCTCCAGCTATTCTGTCATTGGTTCTCCCTATTCCTGTTCATCTTCCGCAGAAATTGCAAACTGGGCCAAACAGGAGGTTAAAGGCACTGACTCTCCAAGTCGGGAGAGTGTTAGTAAAGCGTCTGGAATGTTGCACCCGAGTACCAGGGGACGAAAACTGACACATATTGGAACACGTCTCCCGATCACACGGTTGATCATACTCTGGGTTCCACATGCATGTTTTAGCTGAAGGAAGAATACCTTAAACCTGGAGAGTTGAGACCCGTGGAATGGGTACCATGCAATATGACTTCAAAGGGTCTTCATTTGCTCACCGAACCTCTCCAATCCTATCACTGCTGCGTTTATGCCCCTGTACACACACTTGATTCTCTTTCAGAGACATAGCAATCCATAGGTTTTAAGATACTTCCTAGTCAGGTACACTCTTAGGCATTTAATATGGGGTGTTGAGTCCATTTCGTTGAGCAAGGAGTAGCTCTTGTCTATTCCATATTTGGCTTAAGGAACTTTATCTGTGCTCATTTCAATCTCTGGTTTTATGCAGCACCCCAACTCACCTTTCCCCTTAAGCAAGCATAAGTTGGGTTTCTAAATTTGAGACCCTGTTCTGTTTTGTAATTCAGTTCCTGTGTAGCCAAGGTTACATTCCGTGTATTAGTGATATCTTATGATGTTTCTTTTTCTGTGTGACTTATTTCAGTTAGAATCATCGTACCTGAATCCACTCATTATGCTGCTACGGGCCTGATGACATAGATTTCATTGCTGAGTGATATTGCATTGTACGTAAGTACCACAACTTCTTTATCCATTTTTCACTTTCTGCGATATTGAACTTGTACCGTAAACCAGGTTCTTGTAAACAGAGCCGTCCCAACCTTTGGGGTGGCTGTGTCTTTTGATTTTAATTTCCCTAAGCTATAGGACCATAAGTGGAAGTGCCCTAGGCTCTGTTGCTTTGTTTTTTAGATGTTTCAGGAAACACCATACACTTCTCCCGAGTGGCTGTTGGCAATTTACATCCCGCCCATCAGCATAACAAGGCTCCCAGTTCTCCATGGCCTGTCCTGCCTTTCTGGATTTTACACTTTTTTCAGATGGCCCTTTTGACCGGGGGGAAGTGAGACTTCATTGTAGTGCAGATTTCCTTTGCAAGCTTGCTTGGTTGGCCAAAAAGGGCGTATGCGTTTTTTCCTGAATATATTCAGGAAAAAACGCATACGCCCTTTTTGGCCAAGTGCATCATTGTGGACGTTCTGCCTCTTTTCCTATGCTTTAAATGCAATTCCAGTCTACCTCCTGAAATCGGTTTCCTGCAATTCTGCCCCGCTTTCAAGTCCTCTTGGCAGCCTTACTTCAGTATATTTTTGGACGATAGCTGTCATTTATAACTCTGCAGGTTTGTGAATTACAGTGCCCCTGAGCTCCTTTCTTCAACTCGCTTTCTCGTGAGCTGGCCACAACACCGCAGGATGGCTTCAGGCCCTAATCTGGTTCCGGCACGGCACGCTGAGCCTTTGGTTAATTCCTCTTCCTGGTGGGAAATGAGAGTTAAATTTGCCCGTCCAGAAACCTCCAGCTAGTCTGTCATTGGTTCTCCCTATTCCTGTTCATCTTCCGCAGAAATTGCAAACTGGGCCAAACAGGAGGTTAAAGGCACTGACTCTCCAAGTCGGGAGAGTGTTAGTAAAGCGTCTGGAATGTTGCACCCGAGTACCAGGGGACGAAAACTGACACATATTGGAACACGTCTCCCGATCACATGGTTGATCATACTCTGGGTTCCACATGCATGTTTTAGCTGAAGGAAGAATACCTTAAACCTGGAGAGTTGAGACCCGTGGAATGGGTACCATGCAATATGACTTCAAAGGGTCTTCATTTGCTCACCGAACCTCTCCAATCCTATCACTGCTGCGTTTATGCCCCTGTACACACACTTGATTCTCTTTCAGAGACATAGCAATCCATAGGTTTTAAGATACTTCCTAGTCAGGTACACTCTTAGGCATTTAATATGGGGTGTTGAGTCCATTTCGTTGAGCAAGGAGTAGCTCTTGTCTATTCCATATTTGGCTTAAGGAACTTTATCTGTGCTCATTTCAATCTCTGGTTTAATGCAGCACCCCAACTCACCTTTCCCCTTAAGCAAGCATAAGTTGGGTTTCTAAATTTGAGACCCTGTTCTGTTTTGTAATTCAGTTCCTGTGTAGCCAAGGTTACATTCCGTGTATTAGTGATATCTTATGATGTTTCTTTTCCTGTGTGACTTATTTCAGTTAGAATCATCGTACCTGAATCCACTCATTATGCTGCTACGGGCCTGATGACATAGATTTCATTGCTGAGTGATACTGCATTGTACGTAAGTACCACAACTTCTTTATCCATTTTTCACTTTCTGCGATATTGAACTTGTACCGTAAACCAGGTTCTTGTAAACAGAGCCGTCCCAACCTTTGGGGTGGCTGTGTCTTTTTGATTTTAATTTCCCTAAGCTATAGGACCATAAGTGGAAGTGCCCTAGGCTCTGTTGCTTTGTTTTTTAGATGTTTCAGGAAACACCATACACTTCTCCCGAGTGGCTGTTGGCAATTTACATCCCGCCCATCAGCATAACAAGGCTCCCAGTTCTCCATGGCCTGTCCTGCCTTTCTGGATTTTACACTTTTTTCAGATGGCCCTTTTGACCGGGGGGAAGTGAGACTTCATTGTAGTGCAGATTTCCTTTGCAAGCTTGCTTGGTTGGCCAAAAAGGGCGTATGCGTTTTTTCCTGAATATATTCAGGAAAAAACGCATACGCCCTTTTTGGCCAAGTGCATCATTGTGGACGTTCTGCCTCTTTTCCTATGCTTTAAATGCAATTCCAGTCTACCTCCTGAAATCGGTTTCCTGCAATTCTGCCCCGCTTTCAAGTCCTCTTGGCAGCCTTACTTCAGTATATTTTTGGACGATAGCTGTCATTTATAACTCTGCAGGTTTGTGAATTACAGTGCCCCTGAGCTCCTTTCTTCAACTCGCTTTCTCGTGAGCTGGCCGCAACACCGCAGGATGGCTTCAGGCCCTAATCTGGTTCCGGCACGGCACGCTGAGCCTTTGGTTAATTCCTCTTCCTGGTGGGAAATGAGAGTTAAATTTGCCCGTCCAGACACCTCCAGCTAGTCTGTCATTGGTTCTCCCTATTCCTGTTCATCTTCCACAGAAATTGCAAACTGGGCCAAACAGGAGGTTAAAGGCACTGACTCTCCAAGTCGGGAGAGTGTTAGTAAAGCGTCTGGAATGTTGCACCCGAGTACCAGGGGACGAAAACTGACACATATTGGAACACGTCTCCCGATCACACGGTTGATCATACTCTGGGTTCCACATGCATGTTTTAGCTGAAGGAAGAATACCTTAAACCTGGAGAGTTGAGACCCGTGGAATGGGTACCATGCAATATGACTTCAAAGGGTCTTCATTTGCTCACCGAACCTCTCCAATCCTATCACTGCTGCGTTTATGCCCCTGTACACACACTTGATTCTCTTTCAGAGACATAGCAATCCATAGGTTTTAAGATACTTCCTAGTCAGGTACACTCTTAGGCATTTAGTATGGGGTGTTGAGTCCATTTCGTTGAGCAAGGAGTAGCTCTTGTCTATTCCATATTTGGCTTAAGGAACTTTATCTGTGCTCATTTCAATCTCTGGTTTTATGCAGCACCCCAACTCACCTTTCCCCTTAAGCAAGCATAAGTTGGTTTTCTAAATTTGAGACCCTGTTCTGTTTTGTAATTCAGTTCCTGTGTAGCCAAGTTTACGTTCCGTGTATTAGTGATATCTTATGATGTTTCTTTTCCTGTGTGACTTATTTCAGTTAGAATCATCGTACCTGAATCCACTCATTATGCTGCTACGGGCCTGATGACATAGATTTCATTGCTGAGTGATACTGCATTGTACGTAAGTACCACAACTTCTTTATCCATTTTTCACTTTCTGCGATATTGAACTTGTACCGTAAACCAGGTTCTTGTAAACAGAGCCGTCCCAACCTTTGGGGTGGCTGTGTCTTTTTGATTTTAATTTCCCTAAGCTATAGGACCATAAGTGGAAGTGCCCTAGGCTCTGTTGCTTTGTTTTTTAGATGTTTCAGGAAACACCATACACTTCTCCCGAGTGGCTGTTGGCAATTTACATCCCGCCCATCAGCATAACAAGGCTCCCAGTTCTCCATGGCCTGTCCTGCCTTTCTGGATTTTACACTTTTTTCAGATGGCCCTTTTGACCGGGGGGAAGTGAGACTTCATTGTAGTGCAGATTTCCTTTGCAAGCTTGCTTGGTTGGCCAAAAAGGGCGTATGCGTTTTTTCCTGAATATATTCAGGAAAAAACGCATACGCCCTTTTTGGCCAAGTGCATCATTGTGGACGTTCTGCCTCTTTTCCTATGCTTTCAATGCAATTCCAGTCTACCTCCTGAAATCGGTTTCCTGCAATTCTGCCCCGCTTTCAAGTCCTCTTGGCAGCCTTACTTCAGTATATTTTTGGACGATAGCTGTCATTTATAACTCTGCAGGTTTGTGAATTACAGTGCCCCTGAGCTCCTTTCTTCAAGTCGCTTTCTCGTGAGCTGGCCGCAACACCGCAGGATGGCTTCAGGCCCTAATCTGGTTCCGGCACGGCACGCTGAGCCTTTGGTTAATTCCTCTTCCTGGTGGGAAATGAGAGTTAAATTTGCCCGTCCAGACACCTCCAGCTAGTCTGTCATTGGTTCTCCCTATTCCTGTTCATCTTCCGCAGAAATTGCAAACTGGGCCAAACAGGAGGTTAAAGGCACTGACTCTCCAAGTCGGGAGAGTGTTAGTAAAGCGTCTGGAATGTTGCACCCGAGTACCAGGGGACGAAAACTGAGACATATTGGAACACGTCTCCCGATCACACGGTTGATCATACTCTGGGTTCCACATGCATGTTTTAGCTGAAGGAAGAATACCTTAAACCTGGAGAGTTGAGACCCGTGGAATGGGTACCATGCAATATGACTTCAAAGGGTCTTCATTTGCTCACCGAACCTCTCCAATCCTATCACTGCTGCATTTATGCCCCTGTACACACACTTGATTCTCTTTCAGAGACATAGCAATCCATAGGTTTTAAGATACTTCCTAGTCAGGTACACTCTTAGGCATTTAATATGGGGTGTTGAGTCCATTTCGTTGAGCAAGGAGTAGCTCTTGTCTATTCCATATTTGGCTTAAGGAACTTTATCTGTGCTCATTTCAATCTCTGGTTTTATGCAGCACCCCAACTCACCTTTCCCCTTAAGCAAGCATAAGTTGGGTTTCTAAATTTGAGACCCTGTTCTGTTTTGGAATTCAGTTCCTGTGTAGCCAAGGTTACATTCTGTGTATTAGTGATATCTTATGATGTTTCTTTTCCTGTGTGACTTATTTCAGTTAGAATCATCGTACCTGAATCCACTCATTATGCTGCTACGGGCCTGATGACATAGATTTCATTGCTGAGTGATACTGCATTGTACGTAAGTACCACAACTTCTTTATCCATTTTTCACTTTCTGCGATATTGAACTTGTACCGTAAACCAGGTTCTTGTAAACAGAGCCGTCCCAACCTTTGGGGTGGCTGTGTCTTTTTGATTTTAATTTCCCTAAGCTATAGGACCATAAGTGGAAGTGCCCTAGGCTCTGTTGCTTTGTTTTTTAGATGTTTCAGGAAACACCATACACTTCTCCCGAGTGGCTGTTGGCAATTTACATCCCGCCCATCAGCATAACAAGGCTCCCAGTTCTCCATGGCCTGTCCTGCCTTTCTGGATTTTACACGTTTTTCAGATGGCCCTTTTGACCGGGGGGAAGTGAGACTTCATTGTAGTGCAGATTTCCTTTGCAAGCTTGCTTGGTTGGCCAAAAAGGGCGTATGCGTTTTTTCCTGAATATACTCAGGAAAAAACGCATACGCCCTTTTTGGCCAAGTGCATCATTGTGGACGTTCTGCCTCTTTTCCTATGCTTTAAATGCAATTCCAGTCTACCTCCTGAAATCGGTTTCCTGCAATTCTGCCCCGCTTTCAAGTCCTCTTGGCAGCCTTACTTCAGTATATTTTTGGACGATAGCTGTCATTTATAACTCTGCAGGTTTGTGAATTACAGTGCCCCTGAGCTCCTTTCTTCAACTCGCTTTCTCGTGAGCTGGCCGCAACACCGCAGGATGGCTTCAGGCCCTAATCTGGTTCCGGCACGGCACGCTGAGCCTTTGGTTAATTCCTCTTCCTGGTGGGAAATGAGAGTTAAATTTGCCCGTCCAGACACCTCCAGCTAGTCTGTCATTGGTTCTCCCTATTCCTGTTCATCTTCCACAGAAATTGCAAACTGGGCCAAACAGGAGGTTAAAGGCACTGACTCTCCAAGTCGGGAGAGTGTTAGTAAAGCGTCTGGAATGTTGCACCCGAGTACCAGGGGACGAAAACTGACACATATTGGAACACGTCTCCCGATCACACGGTTGATCATACTCTGGGTTCCACATGCATGTTTTAGCTGAAGGAAGAATACCTTAAACCTGGAGAGTTGAGACCCGTGGAATGGGTACCATGCAATATGACTTCAAAGGGTCTTCATTTGCTCACCGAACCTCTCCAATCCTATCACTGCTGCGTTTATGCCCCTGTACACACACTTGATTCTCTTTCAGAGACATAGCAATCCATAGGTTTTAAGATACTTCCTAGTCAGGTACACTCTTAGGCATTTAATATGGGGTGTTGAGTCCATTTCGTTGAGCAAGGAGTAGCTCTTGTCTATTCCATATTTGGCTTAAGGAACTTTATCTGTGCTCATTTCAATCTCTGGTTTTATGCAGCACCCCAACTCACCTTTCCCCTTAAGCAAGCATAAGTTGGTTTTCTAAATTTGAGACCCTGTTCTGTTATGTAATTCAGTTCCTGTGTAGCCAAGTTTACATTCCGTGTATTAGTGATATCTTATGATGTTTCTTTTTCTGTGTGACTTATTTCAGTTAGAATCATCATACCTGAATCCACTCATTATGCTGCTACGGGCCTGATGACATAGATTTCATTGCTGAGTGATATTGCATTGTACGTAAGTACCACAACTTCTTTATCCATTGTTCACTTTCTGCGATATTGAACTTGTACCGTAAACCAGGTTCTTGTAAACAGAGCCGTCCCAACCTTTGGGGTGGCTGTGTCTTTTGATTTTAATTTCCCTAAGCTATAGGACCATAAGTGCAAGTGCCCTAGGCTCTGTTGCTTTGTTTTTTAGATGTTTCAGGAAACACCATACACTTCTCCCGAGTGGCTGTTGGCAATTTACATCCCGCCCATCAGCATAACAAGGCTCCCAGTTCTCCATGGCCTGTCCTGCCTTTCTGGATTTTACACTTTTTTCAGATGGCCCTTTTGACCGGGGGGAAGTGAGACTTCATTGTAGTGCAGATTTCCTTTGCAAGCTTGCTTGGTTGGCCAAAAAGGGCGTATGCGTTTTTTCCTGAATATATTCAGGAAAAAACGCATACGCCCTTTTTGGCCAAGTGCATCATTGTGGACGTTCTGCCTCTTTTCCTATGCTTTAAATGCAATTCCAGTCTACCTCCTGAAATCGGTTTCCTGCAATTCTGCCCCGCTTTCAAGTCCTCTTGGCAGCCTTACTTCAGTATATTTTTGGACGATAGCTGTCATTTATAACTCTGCAGGTTTGTGAATTACAGTGCCCCTGAGCTCCTTTCTTCAACTCGCTTTCTCATGAGCTGGCCACAACACCGCAGGATGGCTTCAGGCCCTAATCTGGTTCCGGCACGGCACGCTGAGCCTTTGGTTAATTCCTCTTCCTGGTGGGAAATGAGAGTTAAATTTGCCCGTCCAGACACCTCCAGCTAGTCTGTCATTGGTTCTCCCTATTCCTGTTCATCTTCCGCAGAAATTGCAAACTGGGCCAAACAGGAGGTTAAAGGCACTGACTCTCCAAGTAGGGAGAGTGTTAGTAAAGCGTCTGGAATGTTGCACCCGAGTACCAGGGGACGAAAACTGACACATATTGGAACACGTCTCCCGATCACACGGTTGATCATACTCTGGGTTCCAAATGCATGTTTTAGCTGAAGGAAGAATACGTTAAAACTGGAGAGTTGAGACCCGTGGAATGGGTACCATGCAATATGACTTCAAAGGGTCTTCATTTGCTCACCGAACCTCTCCAATCCTATCACTGCTGCGTTTATGCCCCTGTACACACACTTGATTCTCTTTCAGAGACATAGCAATCCATAGGTTTTAAGATACTTCCTAGTCAGGTACACTCTTAGGCATTTAATATGGGGTGTTGAGTCCATTTCGTTGAGCAAGGAGTAGCTCTTGTCTATTCCATATTTGGCTTAAGGAACTTTATCTGTGCTCATTTCAATCTCTGGTTTTATGCAGCACCCCAACTCACCTTTCCCCTTAAGCAAGCATAAGTTGGGTTTCTAAATTTGAGACCCTGTTCTGTTTTGTAATTCAGTTCCTGTGTAGCCAAGGTTACATTCCGTGTATTAGTGATATCTTATGATGTTTCTTTTCCTGTGTGACTTATTTCAGTTAGAATCATCGTACCTGAATCCACTCATTATGCTGCTACGGGCCTGATGACATAGATTTCATTGCTGAGTGATACTGCATTGTACGTAAGTACCACAACTTCTTTATCCATTTTTCACTTTCTGCGATATTGAACTTGTACCGTAAACCAGGTTCTTGTAAACAGAGCCGTCCCAACCTTTGGGGTGGCTGTGTCTTTTGATTTTAATTTCCCTAAGCTATAGGACCATAAGTGGAAGTGCCCTAGGCTCTGTTGCTTTGTTTTTAGATGTTTCAGGAAACACCATACACTTCTCCCGAGTGGCTGTTGGCAATTGACATCCCGCCCATCAGCATAACAAGGCTCCCAGTTCTCCATGGCCTGTCCTGCCTTTCTGGATTTTACACTTTTTTCAGATGGCCCTTTTGACCGGGGGGAAGTGAGACTTCATTGTAGTGCAGATTTCCTTTGCAACCTTGCTTGGTTGGCCAAAAAGGGCGTATGCGTTTTTTCCTGAATATATTCAGGAAAAAAGCCATACGCCCTTTTTGGCCAAGTGCATCATTGTGGACGTTCTGCCTCTTTTCCTATGCTTTAAATGCAATTCCAGTCTACCTCCTGAAATCGGTTTCCTGCAAGTCTGCCCCGCTTTCAAGTCCTCTTGGCAGCCTTACTTCAGTATATTTTTGGACGATAGCTGTCATTTATAACTCTGCAGGTTTGTGAATTACAGTGTCCCTGAGCTCCTTTCTTCAACTCGCTTTCTCGTGAGCTGGCCGCAACACCGCAGGATGGCTTCAGGCCCTAATCTGGTTCCGGCACGGCACGCTGAGCCTTTGGTTAATTCCTCTTCCTGGTGGGAAATGAGAGTTAAATTTGCCCGTCCAGACACCTCCAGCTATTCTGTCATTGGTTCTCCCTATTCCTGTTCATCTTCCGCAGAAATTGCAAACTGGGCCAAACAGGAGGTTAAAGGCACTGACTCTCCAAGTCGGGAGAGTGTTAGTAAAGCGTCTGGAATGTTGCACCCGAGTACCAGGGGACGAAAACTGACACATATTGGAACACGTCTCCCGATCACACGGTTGATCATACTCTGGGTTCCACATGCATGTTTTAGCTGAAGGAAGAATACCTTAAACCTGGAGAGTTGAGACCCGTGGAATGGGTACCATGCAATATGACTTCAAAGGGTCTTCATTTGCTCACCGAACCTCTCCAATCCTATCACTGCTGCGTTTATGCCCCTGTACACACACTTGATTCTCTTTCGGATACATAGCAATCCATAGGTTTTAAGATACTTCCTAGTCAGGTACACTCTTAGGCATTTAATATGGGGTGTTGAGTCCATTTCGTTGAGCAAGGAGTAGCTCTTGTCTATTCCATATTTGGCTTAAGGAACTTTATCTGTGCTCATTTCAATCTCTGGTTTTATGCAGCACCCCAACTCACCTTTCCCCTTAAGCAAGCATAAGTTGGGTTTCTAAATTTGAGACCCTGTTCTGTTTTGTAATTCAGTTCCTGTGTAGCCAAGGTTACATTCCGTGTATTAGTGATATCTTATGATGTTTCTTTTTCTGTGTGACTTATTTCAGTTAGAATCATCGTACCTGAATCCACTCATTATGCTGCTACGGGCCTGATGACATAGATTTCATTGCTGAGTGATATTGCATTGTACGTAAGTACCACAACTTCTTTATCCATTTTTCACTTTCTGCGATATTGAACTTGTACCGTAAACCAGGTTCTTGTAAACAGAGCCGTCCCAACCTTTGGGGTGGCTGTGTCTTTT
Organism: Lagenorhynchus albirostris; assembly: GCF_949774975.1. Classification (NCBI taxonomy): domain Eukaryota; kingdom Metazoa; phylum Chordata; class Mammalia; order Artiodactyla; family Delphinidae; genus Lagenorhynchus; species Lagenorhynchus albirostris. The sequence goes on along the minus strand of NW_026783378.1, from coordinate 893,923 downwards.
GATTTTAATTTCCCTAAGCTATAGGACCATAAGTGGAAGTGCCCTAGGCTCTGTTGCTTTGTTTTTTAGATGTTTCAGGAAACACCATACACTTCTCCCGAGTGGCTGTTGGCAATTTACATCCCGCCCATCAGCATAACAAGGCTCCCAGTTCTCCATGGCCTGTCCTGCCTTTCTGGATTTTACACTTTTTTCAGATGGCCCTTTTGACCGGGGGGAAGTGAGACTTCATTGTAGTGCAGATTTCCTTTGCAAGCTTGCTTGGTTGGCCAAAAAGGGCGTATGCGTTTTTTCCTGAATATATTCAGGAAAAAACGCATACGCCCTTTTTGGCCAAGTGCATCATTGTGGACGTTCTGCCTCTTTTCCTATGCTTTAAATGCAATTCCAGTCTACCTCCTGAAATCGGTTTCCTGCAATTCTGCCCCGCTTTCAAGTCCTCTTGGCAGCCTTACTTCAGTATATTTTTGGACGATAGCTGTCATTTATAACTCTGCAGGTTTGTGAATTACAGTGCCCCTGAGCTCCTTTCTTCAACTCGCTTTCTCGTGAGCTGGCCACAACACCGCAGGATGGCTTCAGGCCCTAATCTGGTTCCGGCACGGCACGCTGAGCCTTTGGTTAATTCCTCTTCCTGGTGGGAAATGAGAGTTAAATTTGCCCGTCCAGAAACCTCCAGCTAGTCTGTCATTGGTTCTCCCTATTCCTGTTCATCTTCCGCAGAAATTGCAAACTGGGCCAAACAGGAGGTTAAAGGCACTGACTCTCCAAGTCGGGAGAGTGTTAGTAAAGCGTCTGGAATGTTGCACCCGAGTACCAGGGGACGAAAACTGACACATATTGGAACACGTCTCCCGATCACACGGTTGATCATACTCTGGGTTCCACATGCATGTTTTAGCTGAAGGAAGAATACCTTAAACCTGGAGAGTTGAGACCCGTGGAATGGGTACCATGCAATATGACTTCAAAGGGTCTTCATTTGCTCACCGAACCTCTCCAATCCTATCACTGCTGCGTTTATGCCCCTGTACACACACTTGATTCTCTTTCAGAGACATAGCAATCCATAGGTTTTAAGATACTTCCTAGTCAGGTACACTCTTAGGCATTTAATATGGGGTGTTGAGTCCATTTCGTTGAGCAAGGAGTAGCTCTTGTCTATTCCATATTTGGCTTAAGGAACTTTATCTGTGCTCATTTCAATCTCTGGTTTAATGCAGCACCCCAACTCACCTTTCCCCTTAAGCAAGCATAAGTTGGGTTTCTAAATTTGAGACCCTGTTCTGTTTTGTAATTCAGTTCCTGTGTAGCCAAGGTTACATTCCGTGTATTAGTGATATCTTATGATGTTTCTTTTCCTGTGTGACTTATTTCAGTTAGAATCATCATACCTGAATCCACTCATTATGCTGCTACGGGCCTGATGACATAGATTTCATTGCTGAGTGATACTGCATTGTACGTAAGTACCACAACTTCTTTATCCATTTTTCACTTTCTGCGATATTGAACTTGTACCGTAAACCAGGTTCTTGTAAACAGAGCCGTCCCAACCTTTGGGGTGGCTGTGTCTTTTTGATTTTAATTTCCCTAAGCTATAGGACCATAAGTGGAAGTGCCCTAGGCTCTGTTGCTTTGTTTTTTAGATGTTTCAGGAAACACCATACACTTCTCCCGAGTGGCTGTTGGCAATTTACATCCCGCCCATCAGCATAACAAGGCTCCCAGTTCTCCATGGCCTGTCCTGCCTTTCTGGATTTTACACTTTTTTCAGATGGCCCTTTTGACCGGGGGGAAGTGAGACTTCATTGTAGTGCAGATTTCCTTTGCAAGCTTGCTTGGTTGGCCAAAAAGGGCGTATGCGTTTTTTCCTGAATATATTCAGGAAAAAACGCATACGCCCTTTTTGGCCAAGTGCATCATTGTGGACGTTCTGCCTCTTTTCCTATGCTTTAAATGCAATTCCAGTCTACCTCCTGAAATCGGTTTCCTGCAATTCTGCCCCGCTTTCAAGTCCTCTTGGCAGCCTTACTTCAGTATATTTTTGGACGATAGCTGTCATTTATAACTCTGCAGGTTTGTGAATTACAGTGCCCCTGAGCTCCTTTCTTCAACTCGCTTTCTCGTGAGCTGGCCGCAACACCGCAGGATGGCTTCAGGCCCTAATCTGGTTCCGGCACGGCACGCTGAGCCTTTGGTTAATTCCTCTTCCTGGTGGGAAATGAGAGTTAAATTTGCCCGTCCAGACACCTCCAGCTAGTCTGTCATTGGTTCTCCCTATTCCTGTTCATCTTCCACAGAAATTGCAAACTGGGCCAAACAGGAGGTTAAAGGCACTGACTCTCCAAGTCGGGAGAGTGTTAGTAAAGCGTCTGGAATGTTGCACCCGAGTACCAGGGGACGAAAACTGACACATATTGGAACACGTCTCCCGATCACACGGTTGATCATACTCTGGGTTCCACATGCATGTTTTAGCTGAAGGAAGAATACCTTAAACCTGGAGAGTTGAGACCCGTGGAATGGGTACCATGCAATATGACTTCAAAGGGTCTTCATTTGCTCACCGAACCTCTCCAATCCTATCACTGCTGCGTTTATGCCCCTGTACACACACTTGATTCTCTTTCAGAGACATAGCAATCCATAGGTTTTAAGATACTTCCTAGTCAGGTACACTCTTAGGCATTTAGTATGGGGTGTTGAGTCCATTTCGTTGAGCAAGGAGTAGCTCTTGTCTATTCCATATTTGGCTTAAGGAACTTTATCTGTGCTCATTTCAATCTCTGGTTTTATGCAGCACCCCAACTCACCTTTCCCCTTAAGCAAGCATAAGTTGTGTTTCTAAATTTGAGACCCTGTTCTGTTTTGTAATTCAGTTCCTGTGTAGCCAAGCTTACATTCCGTGTATTAGTGATATCTTATGATGTTTCTTTTCCTGTGTGACTTATTTCAGTTAGAATCATCATACCTGAATCCACTCATTATGCTGCTACGGGCCTGATGACATAGATTTCATTGCTGAGTGATACTGCATTGTACGTAAGTACCACAACTTCTTTATCCATTTTTCACTTTCTGCGATATTGAACTTGTACCGTAAACCAGGTTCTTGTAAACAGAGCCGTCCCAACCTTTGGGGTGGCTGTGTCTTTTTGATTTTAATTTCCCTAAGCTATAGGACCATAAGTGGAAGTGCCCTAGGCTCTGTTGCTTTGTTTTTTAGATGTTTCAGGAAACACCATACACTTCTCCCGAGTGGCTGTTGGCAATTGACATCCCGCCCATCAGCATAACAAGGCTCCCAGTTCTCCATGGCCTGTCCTGCCTTTCTGGATTTTACACTTTTTTCAGATGGCCCTTTTGACCGGGGGGAAGTGAGACTTCATTGTAGTGCAGATTTCCTTTGCAAGCTTGCTTGGTTGGCCAAAAAGGGCGTATGCGTTTTTTCCTGAATATATTCAGGAAAAAACGCATACGCCCTTTTTGGCCAAGTGCATCATTGTGGACGTTCTGCCTCTTTTCCTATGCTTTCAATGAAATTCCAGTCTACCTCCTGAAATCGGTTTCCTGCAATTCTGCCCCGCTTTCAAGTCCTCTTGGCAGCCTTACTTCAGTATATTTTTGGACGATAGCTGTCATTTATAACTCTGCAGGTTTGTGAATTACAGTGCCCCTGAGCTCCTTTCTTCAACTCGCTTTCTCGTGAGCTGGCCGCAACACCGCAGGATGGCTTCAGGCCCTAATCTGGTTCCGGCACGGCACGCTGAGCCTTTGGTTAATTCCTCTTCCTGGTGGGAAATGAGAGTTAAATTTGCCCGTCCAGACACCTCCAGCTAGTCTGTCATTGGTTCTCCCTATTCCTGTTCATCTTCCGCAGAAATTGCAAACTGGGCCAAACAGGAGGTTAAAGGCACTGACTCTCCAAGTAGGGAGAGTGTTAGTAAAGCGTCTGGAATGTTGCACCCGAGTACCAGGGGACGAAAACTGACACATATTGGAACACGTCTCCCGATCACACGGTTGATCATACTCTGGGTTCCAAATGCATGTTTTAGCTGAAGGAAGAATACGTTAAAACTGGAGAGTTGAGACCCGTGGAATGGGTACCATGCAATATGACTTCAAAGGGTCTTCATTTGCTCACCGAACCTCTCCAATCCTATCACTGCTGCGTTTATGCCCCTGTACACACACTTGATTCTCTTTCAGAGACATAGCAATCCATAGGTTTTAAGATACTTCCTAGTCAGGTACACTCTTAGGCATTTAATATGGGGTGTTGAGTCCATTTCGTTGAGCAAGGAGTAGCTCTTGTCTATTCCATATTTGGCTTAAGGAACTTTATCTGTGCTCATTTCAATCTCTGGTTTTATGCAGCACCCCAACTCACCTTTCCCCTTAAGCAAGCATAAGTTGGGTTTCTAAATTTGAGACCCTGTTCTGTTTTGTAATTCAGTTCCTGTGTAGCCAAGGTTACATTCCGTGTATTAGTGATATCTTATGATGTTTCTTTTCCTGTGTGACTTATTTCAGTTAGAATCATCGTACCTGAATCCACTCATTATGCTGCTACGGGCCTGATGACATAGATTTCATTGCTGAGTGATACTGCATTGTACGTAAGTACCACAACTTCTTTATCCATTTTTCACTTTCTGTGATATTGAACTTGTACCGTAAACCAGGTTCTTGTAAACAGAGCCGTCCCAACCTTTGGGGTGGCTGTGTCTTTTGATTTTAATTTCCCTAAGCTATAGGACCATAAGTGGAAGTGCCCTAGGCTCTGTTGCTTTGTTTTTAGATGTTTCAGGAAACACCATACACTTCTCCCGAGTGGCTGTTGGCAATTGACATCCCGCCCATCAGCATAACAAGGCTCCCAGTTCTCCATGGCCTGTCCTGCCTTTCTGGATTTTACACTTTTTTCAGATGGCCCTTTTGACCGGGGGGAAGTGAGACTTCATTGTAGTGCAGATTTCCTTTGCAACCTTGCTTGGTTGGCCAAAAAGGGCGTATGCGTTTTTTCCTGAATATATTCAGGAAAAAACGCATACGCCCTTTTTGGCCAAGTGCATCATTGTGGACGTTCTGCCTCTTTTCCTATGCTTTAAATGCAATTCCAGTCTACCTCCTGAAATCGGTTTCCTGCAATTCTGCCCCGCTTTCAAGTCCTCTTGGCAGCCTTACTTCAGTATATTTTTGGACGATAGCTGTCATTTATAACTCTGCAGGTTTGTGAATTACAGTGCCCCTGAGCTCCTTTCTTCAACTCGCTTTCTCGTGAGCTGGCCGCAACACCACAGGATGGCTTCAGGCCCTAATCTGGTTCCGGCACGGCACGCTGAGCCTTTGGTTAATTCCTCTTCCTGGTGGGAAATGAGAGTTAAATTTGCCCGTCCAGACACCTCCAGCTAGTCTGTCATTGGTTCTCCCTATTCCTGTTCATCTTCCACAGAAATTGCAAACTGGGCCAAACAGGAGGTTAAAGGCACTGACTCTCCAAGTCGGGAGAGTGTTAGTAAAGCGTCTGGAATGTTGCACCCGAGTACCAGGGGACGAAAACTGACACATATTGGAACACGTCTCCCGATCACACGGTTGATCATACTCTGGGTTCCACATGCATGTTTTAGCTGAAGGAAGAATACCTTAAACCTGGAGAGTTGAGACCCGTGGAATGGGTACCATGCAATATGACTTCAAAGGGTCTTCATTTGCTCACCGAACCTCTCCAATCCTATCACTGCTGCGTTTATGCCCCTGTACACACACTTGATTCTCTTTCAGAGACATAGCAATCCATAGGTTTTAAGATACTTCCTAGTCAGGTACACTCTTAGGCATTTAGTATGGGGTGTTGAGTCCATTTCGTTGAGCAAGGAGTAGCTCTTGTCTATTCCATATTTGGCTTAAGGAACTTTATCTGTGCTCATTTCAATCTCTGGTTTTATGCAGCACCCCAACTCACCTTTCCCCTTAAGCAAGCATAAGTTGTGTTTCTAAATTTGAGACCCTGTTCTGTTTTGTAATTCAGTTCCTGTGTAGCCAAGGTTACATTCCGTGTATTAGTGATATCTTATGATGTTTCTTTTCCTGTGTGACTTATTTCAGTTAGAATCATCATACCTGAATCCACTCATTATGCTGCTACGGGCCTGATGACATAGATTTCATTGCTGAGTGATACTGCATTGTACGTAAGTACCACAACTTCTTTATCCATTTTTCACTTTCTGCGATATTGAACTTGTACCGTAAACCAGGTTCTTGTAAACAGAGCCGTCCCAACCTTTGGGGTGGCTGTGTCTTTTTGATTTTAATTTCCCTAAGCTATAGGACCATAAGTGGAAGTGCCCTAGGCTCTGTTGCTTTGTTTTTTAGATGTTTCAGGAAACACCATACACTTCTCCCGAGTGGCTGTTGGCAATTGACATCCCGCCCATCAGCATAACAAGGCTCCCAGTTCTCCATGGCCTGTCCTGCCTTTCTGGATTTTACACTTTTTTCAGATGGCCCTTTTGACCGGGGGGAAGTGAGACTTCATTGTAGTGCAGATTTCCTTTGCAAGCTTGCTTGGTTGGCCAAAAAGGGCGTATGCGTTTTTTCCTGAATATATTCAGGAAAAAACGCATACGCCCTTTTTGGCCAAGTGCATCATTGTGGACGTTCTGCCTCTTTTCCTATGCTTTCAATGCAATTCCAGTCTACCTCCTGAAATCGGTTTCCTGCAAGTCTGCCCCGCTTTCAAGTCCTCTTGGCAGCCTTACTTCAGTATATTTTTGGACGATAGCTGTCATTTATAACTCTGCAGGTTTGTGAATTACAGTGCCCCTGAGCTCCTTTCTTCAACTCGCTTTCTCGTGAGCTGGCCGCAACACCGCAGGATGGCTTCAGGCCCTAATCTGGTTCTGGCACGGCACGCTGAGCCTTTGGTTAATTCCTCTTCCTGGTGGGAAATGAGAGTTAAATTTGCCCGTCCAGACACCTCCAGCTAGTCTGTCATTGGTTCTCCCTATTCCTGTTCATCTTCCGCAGAAATTGCAAACTGGGCCAAACAGGAGGTTAAAGGCACTGACTCTCCAAGTCGGGAGAGTGTTAGTAAAGCGTCTGGCATGTTGCACCCGAGTACCAGGGGACGAAAACTGAGACATATTGGAACACGTCTCCCGATCACACGGTTGATCATACTCTGGGTTCCACATGCATGTTTTAGCTGAAGGAAGAATACCTTAAACCTGGAGAGTTGAGACCCGTGGAATGGGTACCATGCAATATGACTTCAAAGGGTCTTCATTTGCTCACCGAACCTCTCCAATCCTATCACTGCTGCGTTTATGCCCCTGTACACACACTTGATTCTCTTTCAGAGACATAGCAATCCATGGGTTTTAAGATACTTCCTAGTCAGGTACACTCTTAGGCATTTAACATGGGGTGTTGAGTCCATTTCGTTGAGCAAGGAGTAGCTCTTGTGTATTCCATATTTGGCTTAAGGAACTTTATCTGTGCTCATTTCAATCTCTGGTTTTATGCAGCACCCCAACTCACCTTTCCCCTTAAGCAAGCATAAGTTGGGTTTCTAAATTTGAGACCCTGTTCTGTTTTGTAATTCAGTTCCTGTGTAGCCAAGTTTACATTCCGTGTATTAGTGATATCTTATGATGTTTCTTTTTCTGTGTGACTTATTTCAGTTAGAATCATCGTACCTGAATCCACTCATTATGCTGCTACGGGCCTGATGACATAGATTTCCTTGCTGAGTGATATTGCATTGTACGTAAGTACCACAACTTCTTTATCCATTTTTCACTTTCTGCGATATTGAACTTGTACCGTAAACCAGGTTCTTGTAAACAGAGCCGTCCCAACATTTGGGGTGGCTATGTCTTTTGATTTTAATTTCCCTAAGCTATAGGACCATAAGTGGAAGTGCCCTAGGCTCTGTTGCTTTGTTTTTTAGATGTTTCAGGAAACACCATACACTTCTCCCGAGTGGCTGTTGGCAATTGACATCCCGCCCATCAGCATAACAAGGCTCCCAGTTCTCCATGGCCTGTCCTGCCTTTCTGGATTTTACACTTTTTTCAGATGGCCCTTTTGACCGGGGGGAAGTGAGACTTCATTGTAGTGCAGATTTCCTTTGCAAGCTTGCTTGGTTGGCCAAAAAGGGCGTATGCGTTTTTTCCTGAATATATTCAGGAAAAAACGCATACGCCCTTTTTGGCCAAGTGCATCATTGTGGACGTTCTGCCTCTTTTCCTATGCTTTCAATGCAATTCCAGTCTACCTCCTGAAATCGGTTTCCTGCAATTCTGCCCCAAGTTCAAGTCCTCTTGGCAGCCTTACTTCAGTATATTTTTGGACGATAGCTGTCATTTATAACTCTGCAGGTTTGTGAATTACAGTGCCCCTGAGCTCCTTTCTTCAACTCGCTTTCTCGTGAGCTGGCCGCAACACCGCAGGATGGCTTCAGGCCCTAATCTGGTTCCGGCACGGCACGCTGAGCCTTTGGTTAATTCCTCTTCCTGGTGGGAAATGAGAGTTAAATTTGCCCGTCCAGACACCTCCAGCTAGTCTGTCATTGGTTCTCCCTATTCCTGTTCATCTTCCGCAGAAATTGCAAACTGGGCCAAACAGGAGGTTAAAGGCACTGACTCTCCAAGTCGGGAGAGTGTTAGTAAAGCGTCTGGAATGTTGCACCCGCTTACCAGGGGACGAAAACTGAGACATATTGGAACACGTCTCCCGATCACACGGTTGATCATACTCTGGGTTCCACATGCATGGTTTAGCTGAAGGAAGAATACCTTAAACCTGGAGAGTTGAGACCCGTGGAATGGGTACCATGCAATATGACTTCAAAGGGTCTTCATTTGCTCACCGAACCTCTCCAATCCTATCACTGCTGCGTTTATGCCCCTGTACACACACTTGATTCTCTTTCAGAGACATAGCAATCCATAGGTTTTAAGATACTTCCTAGTCAGGTACACTCTTAGGCATTTAATATGGGGTGTTGAGTCCATTTCGTTGAGCAAGGAGTAGCTCTTGTCTATTCCATATTTGGCTTAAGGAACTTTATCTGTGCTCATTTCAATCTCTGGTTTTATGCAGCACCCCAACTCACCTTTCCCCTTAAGCAAGCATAAGTTGGGTTTCTAAATTTGAGACCCTGTTCTGTTTTGTAATTCAGTTCCTGTGTAACCAAGGTTACATTCCGTATATTAGTGATATCTTATGATGTTTCTTTTTCTGTGTGACTTATTTCAGTTAGAATCATCATACCTGAATCCACTCATTATGCTGCTACGGGCCTGATGACATAGATTTCATTGCTGAGTGATACTGCATTGTACGTAAGTACCACAACTTCTTTATCCATTTTTCACTTTCTGCGATATTGAACTTGTACTGTAAACCAGGTTCTTGTAAACAGAGCCGTCCCAACCTTTGGGGTGGCTGTGTCTTTTGATTTTAATTTCCCTAAGCTATAGGACCATAAGTGGAAGTGCCCTAGGCTCTGTTGCTTTGCTTTTTAGATGTTTCAGGAAACACCATACACTTCTCCCGAGTGGCTATTGGCAATTTACATCCCGCCCATCAGCATAACAAGGCTCCCAGTTCTCCATGGCCTGTCCTGCCTTTCTGGATTTTACACTTTTTTCAGATGGCCCTTTTGACCGGGGGGAAGTGAGACTTCATTGTAGTGCAGATTTCCTTTGCAAGCTTGCTTGGTTGGCCAAAAAGGGCGTATGCGTTTTTTCCTGAATATATTCAGGAAAAAACGCATACGCCCTTTTTGGCCAAGTGCATCATTGTGGACGTTCTGCCTCTTTTCCTATGCTTTCAATGCAATTCCAGTCTACCTCCTGAAATCGGTTTCCTGCAATTCTGCCCCGCTTTCAAGTCCTCTTGGCAGCCTTACTTCAGTATATTTTTGGACGATAGCTGTCATTTATAACTCTGCAGGTTTGTGAATTACAGTGCCCCTGAGCTCCTTTCTTCAACTCGCTTTCTCGTGAGCTGGCCGCAACACCGCAGGATGGCTTCAGGCCCTAATCTGGTTCCGGCACGGCACGCTTGCCTTTGGTTAATTCCTCTTCCTGGTGGGAAATGAGAGTTAAATTTGCCCGTCCAGACACCTCCAGCTAGTCTGTCATTGGTTCTCCCTATTACTGTTCATCTTCCACAGAAATTGCAAACTGGGCCAAACAGGAGGTTAAAGGCACTGACTCTCCAAGTCGGGAGACTGTTAGTAAAGCGTCTGGAATGTTGCACCCGAGTACCAGGGGACGAAAACTGAGACATATTGGAACACGTCTCCCGATCACACGGTTGATCATACTCTGGGTTCCACATGCATGTTTTAGCTGAAGGAAGAATACCTTAAACCTGGAGAGTTGAGACCCGTGGAATGGGTACCATGCAATATGACTTCAAAGGGTCTTCATTTGCTCACCGAACCTCTCCAATCCTATCACTGCTGCGTTTATGCCCCTGTACACACACTTGATTCTCTTTCAGAGACATAGCAATCCATGGGTTTTAAGATACTTCCTAGTCAGGTACACTCTTAGGCATTTAACATGGGGTGTTGAGTCCATTTCGTTGAGCAAGGAGTAGCTCTTGTCTATTCCATATTTGGCTTAAGGAACTTTATCTGTGCTCATTTCAATCTCTGGTTTTATGCAGCACCCCAACTCACCTTTCCCCTTAAGCAAGCATAAGTTGGGTTTCTAAATTTGAGACCCTGTTCTGTTTTGTAATTCAGTTCCTGTGTAGCCAAGTTTACATTCCGTGTATTAGTGATATCTTATGATGTTTCTTTTTCTGTGTGACTTATTTCAGTTAGAATCATCGTACCTGAATCCACTCATTATGCTGCTACGGGCCTGATGACATAGATTTCCTTGCTGAGTGATATTGCATTGTACGTAAGTACCACAACTTCTTTATCCATTTTTCACTTTCTGCGATATTGAACTTGTACCGTAAACCAGGTTCTTGTAAACAGAGCTGTACCAACATTTGGGGTGGCTATGTCTTTTGATTTTAATTTCCCTAAGCTATAGGACCATAAGTGGAAGTGCCCTAGGCTCTGTTGCTTTGTTTTTTAGATGTTTCAGGAAACACCATACACTTCTCCCGAGTGGCTGTTGGCAATTGACATCCCGCCCATCAGCATAACAAGGCTCCCAGTTCTCCATGGCCTGTCCTGCCTTTCTGGATTTTACACTTTTTTCAGATGGCCCTTTTGACCGGGGGGAAGTGAGACTTCATTGTAGTGCAGATTTCCTTTGCAAGCTTGCTTGGTTGGCCAAAAAGGGCGTATGCGTTTTTTCCTGAATATATTCAGGAAAAAACGCATACGCCCTTTTTGGCCAAGTGCATCATTGTGGACGTTCTGCCTCTTTTCCTATGCTTTAAATGCAATTCCAGTCTACCTCCTGAAATCGGTTTCCTGCAATTCTGCCCCGCTTTCAAGTCCTCTTGGCAGCCTTACTTCAGTATATTTTTGGACGATAGCTGTCATTTATAACTCTGCAGGTTTGTGAATTACAGTGCCCCTGAGCTCCTTTCTTCAAGTCGCTTTCTCGTGAGCTGGCCGCAATACCGCAGGATGGCTTCAGGCCCTAATCTGGTTCCGGCACGGCACGCTGAGCCTTTGGTTAATTCCTCTTCCTGGTGGGAAATGAGAGTTAAATTTGCCCGTCCAGACACCTCCAGCTAGTCTGTCATTGGTTCTCCCTATTCCTGTTCATCTTCCGCAGAAATTGCAAACTGGGCCAAACAGGAGGTTAAAGGCACTGACTCTCCAAGTCGGGAGAGTGTTAGTAAAGCGTCTGGAATGTTGCACCCGAGTACCAGGGGACGAAAACTGACACATATTGGAACACGTCTCCCGATCACATGGTTGATCATACTCTGGGTTCCACATGCATGTTTTAGCTGAAGGAAGAATACCTTAAACCTGGAGAGTTGAGACCCGTGGAATGGGTACCATGCAATATGACTTCAAAGGGTCTTCATTTGCTCACCGAACCTCTCCAATCCTATCACTGCTGCGTTTATGCCCCTGTACACACACTTGATTCTCTTTCAGAGACATAGCAATCCATAGGTTTTAAGATACTTCCTAGTCAGGTACACTCTTAGGCATTTAATATGGGGTGTTGAGTCCATTTCGTTGAGCAAGGAGTAGCTCTTGTCTATTCCATATTTGGCTTAAGGAACTTTATCTGTGCTCATTTCAATCTCTGGTTTTATGCAGCACCCCAACTCACCTTTCCCCTTAAGCAAGCATAAGTTGTGTTTCTAAATTTGAGACCCTGTTCTGTTTTGTAATTCAGTTCCTGTGTAGCCAAGGTTACATTCCGTGTATTAGTGATATCTTATGATGTTTCTTTTCCTGTGTGACTTATTTCAGTTAGAATCATCATACCTGAATCCACTCATTATGCTGCTACGGGCCTGATGACATAGATTTCATTGCTGAGTGATACTGCATTGTACGTAAGTACCACAACTTCTTTATCCATTTTTCACTTTCTGCGATATTGAACTTGTACCGTAAACCAGGTTCTTGTAAACAGAGCCGTCCCAACCTTTGGGGTGGCTGTGTCTTTTGATTTTAATTTCCCTAAGCTATAGGACCATAAGTGGAAGTGCCCTAGGCTCTGTCGCTTTGTTTTTTAGATGTTTCAGGAAACACCATACACTTCTCCCGAGTGGCTGTTGGCAATTTACATCCCGCCCATCAGCATAACAAGGCTCCCAGTTCTCCATGGCCTGTCCTGCCTTTCTGGATTTTACACTTTTTTCAGATGGCCCTTTTGACCGGGGGGAAGTGAGACTTCATTGTAGTGCAGATTTCCTTTGCAAGCTTGCTTGGTTGGCCAAAAAGGGCGTATGCGTTTTTTCCTGAATATATTCAGGAAAAAACGCATACGCCCTTTTTGGCCAAGTGCATCATTGTGGACGTTCTGCCTCTTTTCCTATGCTTTCAATGCAATTCCAGTCTACCTCCTGAAATCGGTTTCCTGCAATTCTGCCCCGCTTTCAAGTCCTCTTGGCAGCCTTACTTCAGTATATTTTTGGACGATAGCTGTCATTTATAACTCTGCAGGTTTGTGAATTACAGTGCCCCTGAGCTCCTTTCTTCAACTCGCTTTCTCGTGAGCTGGCCGCAACACTGCAGGATGGCTTCAGGCCCTAATCTGGTTCCGGCACGGCACGCTGAGCCTTTGGTTAATTCCTCTTCCTGGTGGGAAATGAGAGTTAAATTTGCCCGTCCAGACACCTCCAGCTAGTCTGTCATTGGTTCTCCCTATTCCTGTTCATCTTCCGCAGAAATTGCAAACTGGGCCAAACAGGAGGTTAAAGGCACTGACTCTCCAAGTCGGGAGAGTGTTAGTAAAGCGTCTGGAATGTTGCACCCGAGTACCAGGGGACGAAAACTGACACATATTGGAACACGTCTCCCGATCACACGGTTGATCATACTCTGGGTTCCACATGCATGTTTTAGCTGAAGGAAGAATACCTTAAACCTGGAGAGTTGAGACCCGTGGAATGGGTACCATGCAATATGACTTCAAAGGGTCTTCATTTGCTCACCGAACCTCTCCAATCCTATCACTGCTGCGTTTATGCCCCTGTACACACACTTGATTCTCTTTCAGAGACATAGCAATCCATAGGTTTTAAGATACTTCCTAGTCAGGTACACTCTTAGGCATTTAATATGGGGTGTTGAGTCCATTTCGTTGAGCAAGGAGTAGCTCTTGTCTATTCCATATTTGGCTTAAGGAACTTTATCTGTGCTCATTTCAATCTCTGGTTTTATGCAGCACCCCAACTCACCTTTCCCCTTAAGCAAGCATAAGTTGGGTTTCTAAATTGGAGACCCTGTTCTGTTTTGTAATTCAGTTCCTGTGTAGCCAAGGTTACATTCCGTGTATTAGTGATATCTTATGATGTTTCTTTTCCTGTGTGACTTATTTCAGTTAGAATCATCATACCTGAATCCACTCATTATGCTGCTACGGGCCTGATGACATAGATTTCATTGCTGAGTGATACTGCATTGTACGTAAGTACCACAACTTCTTTATCCATTTTTCACTTTCTGCGATATTGAACTTGTACCGTAAACCAGGTTCTTGTAAACAGAGCCGTCCCAACATTTGGGGTGGCTGTGTCTTTTTTATTTTAATTTCCCTAAGCTATAGGACCATAAGTGGAAGTGCCCTAGGCTCTGTTGCTTTGTTTTTTAGATGTTTCAGGAAACACCATACACTTCTCCCGAGTGGCTGTTGGCAATTTACATCCCGCCCATCAGCATAACAAGGCTCCCAGTTCTCCATGGCCTGTCCTGCCTTTCTGGATTTTACACTTTTTTCAGATGGCCCTTTTGACCGGGGGGAAGTGAGACTTCATTGTAGTGCAGATTTCCTTTGCAAGCTTGCTTGGTTGGCCAAAAAGGGCGTATGCGTTTTTTCCTGAATATATTCAGGAAAAAACGCATACGCCCTTTTTGGCCAAGTGCATCATTGTGGACGTTCTGCCTCTTTTCCTATGCTTTCAATGCAATTCCAGTCTACCTCCTGAAATCGGTTTCCTGCAATTCTGCCCCAAGTTCAAGTCCTCTTGGCAGCCTTACTTCAGTATATTTTTGGACGATAGCTGTCATTTATAACTCTGCAGGTTTGTGAATTACAGTGCCCCTGAGCTCCTTTCTTCAACTCGCTTTCTCGTGAGCTGGCCACAACACCGCAGGATGGCTTCAGGCCCTAATCTGGTTCCGGCACGGCACGCTGAGCCTTTGGTTAATTCCTCTTCCTGGTGGGAAATGAGAGTTAAATTTGCCCGTCCAGACACCTCCAGCTAGTCTGTCATTGGTTCTCCCTATTCCTGTTCATCTTCCGCAGAAATTGCAAACTGGGCCAAACAGGAGGTTAAAGGCACTGACTCTCCAAGTCGGGAGAGTGTTAGTAAAGCGTCTGGAATGTTGCACCCGAGTACCAGGGGACGAAAACTGACACATATTGGAACACATCTCCCGATCACACGGTTGATCATACTCTGGGTTCCACATGCATGGTTTAGCTGAAGGAAGAATACCTTAAACCTGGAGAGTTGAGACCTGTGGAATGGGTACCATGCAATATGACTTCAAAGGGTCTTCATTTGCTCACCGAACCTCTCCAATCCTATCACTGCTGCGTTTATGCCCCTGTACACACACTTGATTCTCTTTCAGAGACATAGCAATCCATAGGTTTTAAGATACTTCCTAGTCAGGTACACTCTTAGGCATTTAATATGGGGTGTTGAGTCCATTTCGTTGAGCAAGGAGTAGCTCTTGTCTATTCCATATTTGGCTTAAGGAACTTTATCTGTGCTCATTTCAATCTCTGGTTTTATGCAGCACCCCAACTCACCTTTCCCCTTAAGCAAGCATAAGTTGTGTTTCTAAATTTGAGACCCTGTTCTGTTTTGTAATTCAGTTCCTGTGTAGCCAAGGTTACATTCCGTGTATTAGTGATATCTTATGATGTTTCTTTTCCTGTGTGACTTATTTCAGTTAGAATCATCATACCTGAATCCACTCATTATGCTGCTACGGGCCTGATGACATAGATTTCATTGCTGAGTGATACTGCATTGTACGTAAGTACCACAACTTCTTTATCCATTTTTCACTTTCTGCGATATTGAACTTGTACCGTAAACCAGGTTCTTGTAAACAGAGCCGTCCCAACCTTTGGGGTGGCTGTGTCTTTTTGATTTTAATTTCCCTAAGCTATAGGACCATAAGTGGAAGTGCCCTAGGCTCTGTTGCTTTGTTTTTTAGATGTTTCAGGAAACACCATACACTTCTCCCGAGTGGCTGTTGGCAATTTACATCCCGCCCATCAGCATAACAAGGCTCCCAGTTCTCCATGGCCTGTCCTGCCTTTCTGGATTTTACACTTTTTTCAGATGGCCCTTTTGACCGGGGGGAAGTGAGACTTCATTGTAGTGCAGATTTCCTTTGCAAGCTTGCTTGGTTGGCCAAAAAGGGCGTATGCGTTTTTTCCTGAATATATTCAGGAAAAAACGCATACGCCCTTTTTGGCCAAGTGCATCATTGTGGACGTTCTGCCTCTTTTCCTATGCTTTCAATGCAATTCCAGTCTACCTCCTGAAATCGGTTTCCTGCAATTCTGCCCCGCTTTCAAGTCCTCTTGGCAGCCTTACTTCAGTATATTTTTGGACGATAGCTGTCATTTATAACTCTGCAGGTTTGTGAATTACAGTGCCCCTGAGCTCCTTTCTTCAAGTCGCTTTCTCGTGAGCTGGCCGCAACACCGCAGGATGGCTTCAGGCCCTAATCTGGTTCCGGCACGGCACGCTGAGCCTTTGGTTAATTCCTCTTCCTGGTGGGAAATGAGAGTTAAATTTGCCCGTCCAGACACCTCCAGCTAGTCTGTCATTGGTTCTCCCTATTCCTGTTCATCTTCCGCAGAAATTGCAAACTGGGCCAAACAGGAGGTTAAAGGCACTGACTCTCCAAGTCGGGAGAGTGTTAGTAAAGCGTCTGGAATGTTGCACCCGAGTACCAGGGGACGAAAACTGACACATATTGGAACACGTCTCCCGATCACACGGTTGATCATACTCTGGGTTCCACATGCATGTTTTAGCTGAAGGAAGAATACCTTAAACCTGGAGAGTTGAGACCCGTGGAATGGGTACCATGCAATATGACTTCAAAGGGTCTTCATTTGCTCACCGAACCTCTCCAATCCTATCACTGCTGCGTTTATGCCCCTGTACACACACTTGATTCTCTTTCAGAGACATAGCAATCCATAGGTTTTAAGATACTTCCTAGTCAGGTACACTCTTAGGCATTTAATATGGGGTGTTGAGTCCATTTCGTTGAGCAAGGAGTAGCTCTTGTCTATTCCATATTTGGCTTAAGGAACTTTATCTGTGCTCATTTCTATCTCTGGTTTTATGCAGCACCCCAACTCACCTTTCCCCTTAAGCAAGCATAAGTTGGGTTTCTAAATTGGAGACCCTGTTCTGTTTTGTAATTCAGTTCCTGTGTAGCCAAGGTTACATTCCGTGTATTAGTGATATCTTATGATGTTTCTTTTTCTGTGTGACTTATTTCAGTTAGAATCATCGTACCTGAATCCACTCATTATGCTGCTACGGGCCTGATGACATAGATTTCATTGCTGAGTGATATTGCATTGTACGTAAGTACCACAACTTCTTTATCCATTTTTCACTTTCTGCGATATTGAACTTGTACTGTAAACCAGGTTCTTGTAAACAGAGCCGTCCCAACCTTTGGGGTGGCTGTGTCTTTTGATTTTAATTTCCCTAAGCTATAGGACCATAAGTGGAAGTGCCCTAGGCTCTGTCGCTTTGTTTTTTAGATGTTTCAGGAAACACCATACACTTCTCCCGAGTGGCTGTTGGCAATTGACATCCCGCCCATCAGCATAACAAGGCTCCCAGTTCTCCATGGCCTGTCCTGCCTTTCTGGATTTTACACTTTTTTCAGATGGCCCTTTTGACCGGGGGGAAGTGAGACTTCATTGTAGTGCAGATTTCCTTTGCAAGCTTGCTTGGTTGGCCAAAAAGGGCGTATGCGTTTTTTCCTGAATATATTCAGGAAAAAACGCATACGCCCTTTTTGGCCAAGTGCATCATTGTGGACGTTCTGCCTCTTTTCCTATGCTTTCAATGCAATTCCAGTCTACCTCCTGAAATCGGTTTCCTGCAATTCTGCCCCGCTTTCAAGTCCTCTTGGCAGCCTTACTTCAGTATATTTTTGGACGATAGCTGTCATTTATAACTCTGCAGGTTTGTGAATTACAGTGCCCCTGAGCTCCTTTCTTCAAGTCGCTTTCTCGTGAGCTGGCCGCAACACCGCAGGATGGCTTCAGGCCCTAATCTGGTTCCGGCACGGCACGCTGAGCCTTTGGTTAATTCCTCTTCCTGGTGGGAAATGAGAGTTAAATTTGCCCGTCCAGACACCTCCAGCTAGTCTGTCATTGGTTCTCCCTATTCCTGTTCATCTTCCGCAGAAATTGCAAACTGGGCCAAACAGGAGGTTAAAGGCACTGACTCTCCAAGTCGGGAGAGTGTTAGTAAAGCGTCTGGAATGTTGCACCCGCTTACCAGGGGACGAAAACTGAGACATATTGGAACACGTCTCCCGATCACACGGTTGATCATACTCTGGGTTCCACATGCATGGTTTAGCTGAAGGAAGAATACCTTAAACCTGGAGAGTTGAGACCCGTGGAATGGGTACCATGCAATATGACTTCAAAGGGTCTTCATTTGCTCACCGAACCTCTCCAATCCTATCACTGCTGCGTTTATGCCCCTGTACACACACTTGATTCTCTTTCAGAGACATAGCAATCCATAGGTTTTAAGATACTTCCTAGTCAGGTACACTCTTAGGCATTTAATATGGGGTGTTGAGTCCATTTCGTTGAGCAAGGAGTAGCTCTTGTCTATTCCATATTTGGCTTAAGGAACTTTATCTGTGCTCATTTCAATCTCTGGTTTTATGCAGCACCCCAACTCACCTTTCCCCTTAAGCAAGCATAAGTTGGGTTTCTAAATTTGAGACCCTGTTCTGTTTTGTAATTCAGTTCCTGTGTAACCAAGGTTACATTCCGTGTATTAGTGATATCTTATGATGTTTCTTTTTCTGTGTGACTTATTTCAGTTAGAATCATCGTACCTGAATCCACTCATTATGCTGCTACGGGCCTGATGACATAGATTTCACTGCTGAGTGATATTGCATTGTACGTAAGTACCACAACTTCTTTATCCATTTTTCACTTTCTGCGATATTGAACTTGTACCGTAAACCAGGTTCTTGTAAACAGAGCCGTCCCAACCTTTGGGGTGGCTGTGTCTTTTGATTTTAATTTCCCTAAGCTATAGGACCATAAGTGGAAGTGCCCTAGGCTCTGTTGCTTTGTTTTTTAGATGTTTCAGGAAACACCATACACTTCTCCCGAGTGGCTGTTGGCAATTGACATCCCGCCCATCAGCATAACAAGGCTCCCAGTTCTCCATGGCCTATCCTGCCTTTCTGGATTTTACACTTTTTTCAGATGGCCCTTTTGACCGGGGGGAAGTGAGACTTCATTGTAGTGCAGATTTCCTTTGCAAGCTTGCTTGGTTGGCCAAAAAGGGCGTATGCGTTTTTTCCTGAATATATTCAGGAAAAAACGCATACGCCCTTTTTGGCCAAGTGCATCATTGTGGACGTTCTGCCTCTTTTCCTATGCTTTCAATGCAATTCCAGTCTACCTCCTGAAATCGGTTTCCTGCAATTCTGCCCCGCTTTCAAGTCCTCTTGGCAGCCTTACTTCAGTATATTTTTGGACGATAGCTGTCATTTATAACTCTGCAGGTTTGTGAATTACAGTGCCCCTGAGCTCCTTTCTTCAACTCGCTTTCTCGTGAGCTGGCCACAACACCGCAGGATGGCTTCAGGCCCTAATCTGGTTCCGGCACGGCACGCTGAGCCTTTGGTTAATTCCTCTTCCTGGTGGGAAATGAGAGTTAAATTTGCCCGTCCAGACACCTCCAGCTAGTCTGTCATTGGTTCTCCCTATTCCTGTTCATCTTCCGCAGAAATTGCAAACTGGGCCAAACAGGAGGTTAAAGGCACTGACTCTCCAAGTCGGGAGAGTGTTAGTAAAGCGTCTGGAATGTTGCACCCGAGTACCAGGGGACGAAAACTGACACATATTGGAACACATCTCCCGATCACACGGTTGATCATACTCTGGGTTCCACATGCATGGTTTAGCTGAAGGAAGAATACCTTAAACCTGGAGAGTTGAGACCTGTGGAATGGGTACCATGCAATATGACTTCAAAGGGTCTTCATTTGCTCACCGAACCTCTCCAATCCTATCACTGCTGCGTTTATGCCCCTGTACACACACTTGATTCTCTTTCAGAGACATAGCAATCCATAGGTTTTAAGATACTTCCTAGTCAGGTACACTCTTAGGCATTTAATATGGGGTGTTGAGTCCATTTCGTTGAGCAAGGAGTAGCTCTTGTCTATTCCATATTTGGCTTAAGGAACTTTATCTGTGCTCATTTCAATCTCTGGTTTTATGCAGCACCCCAACTCACCTTTCCCCTTAAGCAAGCATAAGTTGTGTTTCTAAATTTGAGACCCTGTTCTGTTTTGTAATTCAGTTCCTGTGTAGCCAAGGTTACATTCCGTGTATTAGTGATATCTTATGATGTTTCTTTTCCTGTGTGACTTATTTCAGTTAGAATCATCATACCTGAATCCACTCATTATGCTGCTACGGGCCTGATGACATAGATTTCATTGCTGAGTGATACTGCATTGTACGTAAGTACCACAACTTCTTTATCCATTTTTCACTTTCTGCGATATTGAACTTGTACCGTAAACCAGGTTCTTGTAAACAGAGCCGTCCCAACCTTTGGGGTGGCTGTGTCTTTTTGATTTTAATTTCCCTAAGCTATAGGACCATAAGTGGAAGTGCCCTAGGCTCTGTTGCTTTGTTTTTTAGATGTTTCAGGAAACACCATACACTTCTCCCGAGTGGCTGTTGGCAATTTACATCCCGCCCATCAGCATAACAAGGCTCCCAGTTCTCCATGGCCTGTCCTGCCTTTCTGGATTTTACACTTTTTTCAGATGGCCCTTTTGACCGGGGGGAAGTGAGACTTCATTGTAGTGCAGATTTCCTTTGCAAGCTTGCTTGGTTGGCCAAAAAGGGCGTATGCGTTTTTTCCTGAATATATTCAGGAAAAAACGCATACGCCCTTTTTGGCCAAGTGCATCATTGTGGACGTTCTGCCTCTTTTCCTATGCTTTCAATGCAATTCCAGTCTACCTCCTGAAATCGGTTTCCTGCAATTCTGCCCCGCTTTCAAGTCCTCTTGGCAGCCTTACTTCAGTATATTTTTGGACGATAGCTGTCATTTATAACTCTGCAGGTTTGTGAATTACAGTGCCCCTGAGCTCCTTTCTTCAAGTCGCTTTCTCGTGAGCTGGCCGCAACACCGCAGGATGGCTTCAGGCCCTAATCTGGTTCCGGCACGGCACGCTGAGCCTTTGGTTAATTCCTCTTCCTGGTGGGAAATGAGAGTTAAATTTGCCCGTCCAGACACCTCCAGCTAGTCTGTCATTGGTTCTCCCTATTCCTGTTCATCTTCCGCAGAAATTGCAAACTGGGCCAAACAGGAGGTTAAAGGCACTGACTCTCCAAGTCGGGAGAGTGTTAGTAAAGCGTCTGGAATGTTGCACCCGAGTACCAGGGGACGAAAACTGACACATATTGGAACACGTCTCCCGATCACACGGTTGATCATACTCTGGGTTCCACATGCATGTTTTAGCTGAAGGAAGAATACCTTAAACCTGGAGAGTTGAGACCCGTGGAATGGGTACCATGCAATATGACTTCAAAGGGTCTTCATTTGCTCACCGAACCTCTCCAATCCTATCACTGCTGCGTTTATGCCCCTGTACACACACTTGATTCTCTTTCAGAGACATAGCAATCCATAGGTTTTAAGATACTTCCTAGTCAGGTACACTCTTAGGCATTTAATATGGGGTGTTGAGTCCATTTCGTTGAGCAAGGAGTAGCTCTTGTCTATTCCATATTTGGCTTAAGGAACTTTATCTGTGCTCATTTCTATCTCTGGTTTTATGCAGCACCCCAACTCACCTTTCCCCTTAAGCAAGCATAAGTTGGGTTTCTAAATTGGAGACCCTGTTCTGTTTTGTAATTCAGTTCCTGTGTAGCCAAGGTTACATTCCGTGTATTAGTGATATCTTATGATGTTTCTTTTTCTGTGTGACTTATTTCAGTTAGAATCATCGTACCTGAATCCACTCATTATGCTGCTACGGGCCTGATGACATAGATTTCATTGCTGAGTGATATTGCATTGTACGTAAGTACCACAACTTCTTTATCCATTTTTCACTTTCTGCGATATTGAACTTGTACTGTAAACCAGGTTCTTGTAAACAGAGCCGTCCCAACCTTTGGGGTGGCTGTGTCTTTTGATTTTAATTTCCCTAAGCTATAGGACCATAAGTGGAAGTGCCCTAGGCTCTGTCGCTTTGTTTTTTAGATGTTTCAGGAAACACCATACACTTCTCCCGAGTGGCTGTTGGCAATTGACATCCCGCCCATCAGCATAACAAGGCTCCCAGTTCTCCATGGCCTGTCCTGCCTTTCTGGATTTTACACTTTTTTCAGATGGCCCTTTTGACCGGGGGGAAGTGAGACTTCATTGTAGTGCAGATTTCCTTTGCAAGCTTGCTTGGTTGGCCAAAAAGGGCGTATGCGTTTTTTCCTGAATATATTCAGGAAAAAACGCATACGCCCTTTTTGGCCAAGTGCATCATTGTGGACGTTCTGCCTCTTTTCCTATGCTTTCAATGCAATTCCAGTCTACCTCCTGAAATCGGTTTCCTGCAATTCTGCCCCGCTTTCAAGTCCTCTTGGCAGCCTTACTTCAGTATATTTTTGGACGATAGCTGTCATTTATAACTCTGCAGGTTTGTGAATTACAGTGCCCCTGAGCTCCTTTCTTCAAGTCGCTTTCTCGTGAGCTGGCCGCAACACCGCAGGATGGCTTCAGGCCCTAATCTGGTTCCGGCACGGCACGCTGAGCCTTTGGTTAATTCCTCTTCCTGGTGGGAAATGAGAGTTAAATTTGCCCGTCCAGACACCTCCAGCTAGTCTGTCATTGGTTCTCCCTATTCCTGTTCATCTTCCGCAGAAATTGCAAACTGGGCCAAACAGGAGGTTAAAGGCACTGACTCTCCAAGTCGGGAGAGTGTTAGTAAAGCGTCTGGAATGTTGCACCCGCTTACCAGGGGACGAAAACTGAGACATATTGGAACACGTCTCCCGATCACACGGTTGATCATACTCTGGGTTCCACATGCATGGTTTAGCTGAAGGAAGAATACCTTAAACCTGGAGAGTTGAGACCCGTGGAATGGGTACCATGCAATATGACTTCAAAGGGTCTTCATTTGCTCACCGAACCTCTCCAATCCTATCACTGCTGCGTTTATGCCCCTGTACACACACTTGATTCTCTTTCAGAGACATAGCAATCCATAGGTTTTAAGATACTTCCTAGTCAGGTACACTCTTAGGCATTTAATATGGGGTGTTGAGTCCATTTCGTTGAGCAAGGAGTAGCTCTTGTCTATTCCATATTTGGCTTAAGGAACTTTATCTGTGCTCATTTCAATCTCTGGTTTTATGCAGCACCCCAACTCACCTTTCCCCTTAAGCAAGCATAAGTTGGGTTTCTAAATTTGAGACCCTGTTCTGTTTTGTAATTCAGTTCCTGTGTAACCAAGGTTACATTCCGTGTATTAGTGATATCTTATGATGTTTCTTTTTCTGTGTGACTTATTTCAGTTAGAATCATCGTACCTGAATCCACTCATTATGCTGCTACGGGCCTGATGACATAGATTTCACTGCTGAGTGATATTGCATTGTACGTAAGTACCACAACTTCTTTATCCATTTTTCACTTTCTGCGATATTGAACTTGTACCGTAAACCAGGTTCTTGTAAACAGAGCCGTCCCAACCTTTGGGGTGGCTGTGTCTTTTGATTTTAATTTCCCTAAGCTATAGGACCATAAGTGGAAGTGCCCTAGGCTCTGTTGCTTTGTTTTTTAGATGTTTCAGGAAACACCATACACTTCTCCCGAGTGGCTGTTGGCAATTGACATCCCGCCCATCAGCATAACAAGGCTCCCAGTTCTCCATGGCCTATCCTGCCTTTCTGGATTTTACACTTTTTTCAGATGGCCCTTTTGACCGGGGGGAAGTGAGACTTCATTGTAGTGCAGATTTCCTTTGCAAGCTTGCTTGGTTGGCCAAAAAGGGCGTATGCGTTTTTTCCTGAATATATTCAGGAAAAAACGCATACGCCCTTTTTGGCCAAGTGCATCATTGTGGACGTTCTGCCTCTTTTCCTATGCTTTCAATGCAATTCCAGTCTACCTCCTGAAATCGGTTTCCTGCAATTCTGCCCCGCTTTCAAGTCCTCTTGGCAGCCTTACTTCAGTATATTTTTGGACGATAGCTGTCATTTATAACTCTGCAGGTTTGTGAATTACAGTGCCCCTGAGCTCCTTTCTTCAACTCGCTTTCTCGTGAGCTGGCCGCAACACCGCAGGATGGCTTCAGGCCCTAATCTGGTTCCGGCACGGCACGCTGAGCCTTTGGTTAATTCCTCTTCCTGGTGGGAAATGAGAGTTAAATTTGCCCGTCCAGACACCTCCAGCTAGTCTGTCATTGGTTCTCCCTATTACTGTTCATCTTCCACAGAAATTGCAAACTGGGCCAAACAGGAGGTTAAAGGCACTGACTCTCCAAGTCGGGAGAGTGTTAGTAAAGCGTCTGGCATGTTGCACCCGAGTACCAGGGGACGAAAACTGAGACATATTGGAACACGTCTCCCGATCACACGGTTGATCATACTCTGGGTTCCACATGCATGTTTTAGCTGAAGGAAGAATACCTTAAACCTGGAGAGTTGAGACCCGTGGAATGGGTACCATGCAATATGACTTCAAAGGGTCTTCATTTGCTCACCGAACCTCTCCAATCCTATCACTGCTGCGTTTATGCCCCTGTACACACACTTGATTCTCTTTCAGAGACATAGCAATCCATGGGTTTTAAGATACTTCCTAGTCAGGTACACTCTTAGGCATTTAATATGGGGTGTTGAGTCCATTTCGTTGAGCAAGGAGTAGCTCTTGTCTATTCCATATTTGGCTTAAGGAACTTTATCTGTGCTCATTTCAATCTCTGGTTTTATGCAGCACCCCAACTCACCTTTCCCCTTAAGCAAGCATAAGTTGGGTTTCTAAATTTGAGACCCTGTTCTGTTTTGTAATTCAGTTCCTGTGTAGCCAAGTTTACATTCCGTGTATTAGTGATATCTTATGATGTTTCTTTTTCTGTGTGACTTATTTCAGTTAGAATCATCATACCTGAATCCACTCATTATGCTGCTACGGGCCTGATGACATAGATTTCCTTGCTGAGTGATATTGCATTGTACGTAAGTACCACAACTTCTTTATCCATTTTTCACTTTCTGCGATATTGAACTTGTACCGTAAACCAGGTTCTTGTAAACAGAGCCGTCCCAACATTTGGGGTGGCTATGTCTTTTGATTTTAATTTCCCTAAGCTATAGGACCATAAGTGGAAGTGCCCTAGGCTCTGTTGCTTTGTTTTTTAGATGTTTCAGGAAACACCATACACTTCTCCCGAGTGGCTGTTGGCAATTGACATCCCGCCCATCAGCATAACAAGGCTCCCAGTTCTCCATGGCCTGTCCTGCCTTTCTGGATTTTACACTTTTTTCAGATGGCCCTTTTGACCGGGGGGAAGTGAGACTTCATTGTAGTGCAGATTTCCTTTGCAAGCTTGCTTGGTTGGCCAAAAAGGGCGTATGCGTTTTTTCCTGAATATATTCAGGAAAAAACGCATACGCCCTTTTTGGCCAAGTGCATCATTGTGGACGTTCTGCCTCTTTTCCTATGCTTTAAATGCAATTCCAGCCTACCTCCTGAAATCGGTTTCCTGCAATTCTGCCCCGCTTTCAAGTCCTCTTGGCAGCCTTACTTCAGTATATTTTTGGACGATAGCTGTCATTTATAACTCTGCAGGTTTGTGAATTACAGTGCCCCTGAGCTCCTTTCTTCAAGTCGCTTTCTCGTGAGCTGGCCGCAACACCGCAGGATGGCTTCAGGCCCTAATCTGGTTCCGGCACGGCACGCTGAGCCTTTGGTTAATTCCTCTTCCTGGTGGGAAATGAGAGTTAAATTTGCCCGTCCAGACACCTCCAGCTAGTCTGTCATTGGTTCTCCCTATTCCTGTTCATCTTCCGCAGAAATTGCAAACTGGGCCAAACAGGAGGTTAAAGGCACTGACTCTCCAAGTCGGGAGAGTGTTAGTAAAGCGTCTGGAATGTTGCACCCGCTTACCAGGGGACGAAAACTGACACATATTGGAACACGTCTGCCGATCACACGGTTGATCATACTCTGGGTTCCACATGCATGTTTTAGCTGAAGGAAGAATACCTTAAACCTGGAGAGTTGAGACCCGTGGAATGGGTACCATGCAATATGACTTCAAAGGGTCTTCATTTGCTCACCGAACCTCTCCAATCCTATCACTGCTGCGTTTATGCCCCTGTACACACACTTGATTCTCTTTCAGAGACATAGCAATCCATAGGTTTTAAGATACTTCCTAGTCAGGTACACTCTTAGGCATTTAATATGGGGTGTTGAGTCCATTACGTTGAGCAAGGAGTAGCTCTTGTCTATTCCATATTTGGCTTAAGGAACTTTATCTGTGCTCATTTCTATCTCTGGTTTTATGCAGCACCCCAACTCACCTTTCCCCTTAAGCAAGCATAAGTTGGGTTTCTAAATTGGAGACCCTGTTCTGTTTTGTAATTCAGTTCCTGTGTAGCCAAGGTTACATTCCGTGTATTAGTGATATCTTATGATGTTTCTTTTTCTGTGTGACTTATTTCAGTTAGAATCATCGTACCTGAATCCACTCATTATGCTGCTACGGGCCTGATGACATAGATTTCATTGCTGAGTGATATTGCATTGTACGTAAGTACCACAACTTCTTTATCCATTTTTCACTTTCTGCGATATTGAACTTGTACTATAAACCAGGTTCTTGTAAACAGAGCCGTCCCAACCTTTGGGGTGGCTGTGTCTTTTGATTTTAATTTCCCTAAGCTATAGGACCATAAGTGGAAGTGCCCTAGGCTCTGTCGCTTTGTTTTTTAGATGTTTCAGGAAACACCATACACTTCTCCCGAGTGGCTGTTGGCAATTTACATCCCGCCCATCAGCATAACAAGGCTCCCAGTTCTCCATGGCCTGTCCTGCCTTTCTGGATTTTACACTTTTTTAAGATGGCCCTTTTGACCGGGGGGAAGTGAGACTTCATTGTAGTGCAGATTTCCTTTGCAAGCTTGCTTGGTTGGCCAAAAAGGGCGTATGCGTTTTTTCCTGAATATATTCAGGAAAAAACGCATACGCCCTTTGTGGCCAAGTGCATCATTGTGGACGTTCTGCCTCTTTTCCTATGCTTTCAATGCAATTCCAGTCTACCTCCTGAAATCGGTTTCCTGCAATTCTGCCCCGCTTTCAAGTCCTCTTGGCAGCCTTACTTCAGTATATTTTTGGACGATAGCTGTCATTTATAACTCTGCAGGTTTGTGAATTACAGTGCCCCTGAGCTCCTTTCTTCAACTCGCTTTCTCGTGAGCTGGCCGCAACACCGCAGGATGGCTTCAGGCCCTAATCTGGTTCCGGCACGGCACGCTGAGCCTTTGGTTAATTCCTCTTCCTGGTGGGAAATGAGAGTTAAATTTGCCCGTCCAGACACCTCCAGCTAGTCTGTCATTGGTTCTCCCTATTCCTGTTCATCTTCCGCAGAAATTGCAAACTGGGCCAAACAGGAGGTTAAAGGCACTGACTCTCCAAGTCGGGAGAGTGTTAGTAAAGCGTCTGGAATGTTGCACCCGCTTACCAGGGGACGAAAACTGAGACATATTGGAACACGTCTCCCGATCACACGGTTGATCATACTCTGGGTTCCACATGCATGGTTTAGCTGAAGGAAGAATACCTTAAACCTGGAGAGTTGAGACCCGTGGAATGGGTACCATGCAATATGACTTCAAAGGGTCTTCATTTGCTCACCGAACCTCTCCAATCCTATCACTGCTGCGTTTATGCCCCTGTACACACACTTGATTCTCTTTCAGAGACATAGCAATCCATAGGTTTTAAGATACTTCCTAGTCAGGTACACTCTTAGGCATTTAACATGGGGTGTTGAGTCCATTTCGTTGAGCAAGGAGTAGCTCTTGTCTATTCCATATTTGGCTTAAGGAACTTTATCTGTGCTCATTTCAATCTCTGGTTTTATGCAGCACCCCAACTCACCTTTCCCCTTAAGCAAGCATAAGTTGGGTTTCTAAATTTGAGACCCTGTTCTGTTTTGTAATTCAGTTCCTGTGTAGCCAAGTTTACATTCCGTGTATTAGTGATATCTTATGATGTTTCTTTTTCTGTGTGACTTATTTCAGTTAGAATCATCGTACCTGAATCCACTCATTATGCTGCTACGGGCCTGATGACATAGATTTCCTTGCTGAGTGATATTGCATTGTACGTAAGTACCACAACTTCTTTATCCATTTTTCACTTTCTGCGATATTGAACTTGTACCGTAAACCAGGTTCTTGTAAACAGAGCCGTCCCAACATTTGGGGTGGCTATGTCTTTTGATTTTAATTTCCCTAAGCTATAGGACCATAAGTGGAAGTGCCCTAGGCTCTGTTGCTTTGTTTTTTAGATGTTTCAGGAAACACCATACACTTCTCCCGAGTGGCTGTTGGCAATTTACATCCCGCCCATCAGCATAACAAGGCTCCCAGTTCTCCATGGCCTGTCCTGCCTTTCTGGATTTTACACTTTTTTCAGATGGCCCTTTTGACCGGGGGGAAGTGAGACTTCATTGTAGTGCAGATTTCCTTTGCAAGCTTGCTTGGTTGGCCAAAAAGGGCGTATGCGTTTTTTCCTGAATATATTCAGGAAAAAACGCATACGCCCTTTTTGGCCAAGTGCATCATTGTGGACGTTCTGCCTCTTTTCCTATGCTTTAAATGCAATTCCAGCCTACCTCCTGAAATCGGTTTCCTGCAATTCTGCCCCGCTTTCAAGTCCTCTTGGCAGCCTTACTTCAGTATATTTTTGGACGATAGCTGTCATTTATAACTCTGCAGGTTTGTGAATTACAGTGCCCCTGAGCTCCTTTCTTCAAGTCGCTTTCTCGTGAGCTGGCCGCAACACCGCAGGATGGCTTCAGGCCCTAATCTGGTTCCGGCACGGCACGCTGAGCCTTTGGTTAATTCCTCTTCCTGGTGGGAAATGAGAGTTAAATTTGCCCGTCCAGACACCTCCAGCTAGTCTGTCATTGGTTCTCCCTATTCCTGTTCATCTTCCGCAGAAATTGCAAACTGGGCCAAACAGGAGGTTAAAGGCACTGACTCTCCAAGTCGGGAGAGTGTTAGTAAAGCGTCTGGAATGTTGCACCCGCTTACCAGGGGACAAAAACTGACACATATTGGAACACGTCTGCCGATCACACGGTTGATCATACTCTGGGTTCCACATGCATGTTTTAGCTGAAGGAAGAATACCTTAAACCTGGAGAGTTGAGACCCGTGGAATGGGTACCATGCAATATGACTTCAAAGGGTCTTCATTTGCTCACCGAACCTCTCCAATCCTATCACTGCTGCGTTTATGCCCCTGTACACACACTTGATTCTCTTTCAGAGACATAGCAATCCATAGGTTTTAAGATACTTCCTAGTCAGGTACACTCTTAGGCATTTAATATGGGGTGTTGAGTCCATTACGTTGAGCAAGGAGTAGCTCTTGTCTATTCCATATTTGGCTTAAGGAACTTTATCTGTGCTCATTTCTATCTCTGGTTTTATGCAGCACCCCAACTCACCTTTCCCCTTAAGCAAGCATAAGTTGGGTTTCTAAATTGGAGACCCTGTTCTGTTTTGTAATTCAGTTCCTGTGTAGCCAAGGTTACATTCCGTGTATTAGTGATATCTTATGATGTTTCTTTTTCTGTGTGACTTATTTCAGTTAGAATCATCGTACCTGAATCCACTCATTATGCTGCTACGGGCCTGATGACATAGATTTCATTGCTGAGTGATATTGCATTGTACGTAAGTACCACAACTTCTTTATCCATTTTTCACTTTCTGGGATATTGAACTTGTACTATAAACCAGGTTCTTGTAAACAGAGCCGTCCCAACCTTTGGGGTGGCTGTGTCTTTTGATTTTAATTTCCCTAAGCTATAGGACCATAAGTGGAAGTGCCCTAGGCTCTGTCGCTTTGTTTTTTAGATGTTTCAGGAAACACCATACACTTCTCCCGAGTGGCTGTTGGCAATTTACATCCCGCCCATCAGCATAACAAGGCTCCCAGTTCTCCATGGCCTGTCCTGCCTTTCTGGATTTTACACTTTTTTAAGATGGCCCTTTTGACCGGGGGGAAGTGAGACTTCATTGTAGTGCAGATTTCCTTTGCAAGCTTGCTTGGTTGGCCAAAAAGGGCGTATGCGTTTTTTCCTGAATATATTCAGGAAAAAACGCATACGCCCTTTGTGGCCAAGTGCATCATTGTGGACGTTCTGCCTCTTTTCCTATGCTTTCAATGCAATTCCAGTCTACCTCCTGAAATCGGTTTCCTGCAATTCTGCCCCGCTTTCAAGTCCTCTTGGCAGCCTTACTTCAGTATATTTTTGGACGATAGCTGTCATTTATAACTCTGCAGGTTTGTGAATTACAGTGCCCCTGAGCTCCTTTCTTCAAGTCGCTTTCTCGTGAGCTGGCCGCAACACCGCAGGATGGCTTCAGGCCCTAATCTGGTTGCGGCACGGCACGCTGAGCCTTTGGTTAATTCCTCTTCCTGGTGGGAAATGAGAGTTAAATTTGCCCGTCCAGACACCTCCAGCTAGTCTGTCATTGGTTCTCCCTATTCCTGTTCATCTTCCGCAGAAATTGCAAACTGGGCCAAACAGGAGGTTAAAGGCACTGACTCTCCAAGTCGGGAGAGTGTTAGTAAAGCGTCTGGAATGTTGCACCCGCTTACCAGGGGACGAAAACTGAGACATATTGGAACACGTCTCCCGATCACACGGTTGATCATACTCTGGGTTCCACATGCATGGTTTAGCTGAAGGAAGAATACCTTAAACCTGGAGAGTTGAGACCCGTGGAATGGGTACCATGCAATATGACTTCAAAGGGTCTTCATTTGCTCACCGAACCTCTCCAATCCTATCACTGCTGCGTTTATGCCCCTGTACACACACTTGATTCTCTTTCAGAGACATAGCAATCCATAGGTTTTAAGATACTTCCTAGTCAGGTACACTCTTAGGCATTTAATATGGGGTGTTGAGTCCATTTCGTTGAGCAAGGAGTAGCTCTTGTCTATTCCATATTTGGCTTAAGGAACTTTATCTGTGCTCATTTCAATCTCTGGTTTTATGCAGCACCCCAACTCACCTTTCCCCTTAAGCAAGCATAAGTTGGGTTTCTAAATTTGAGACCCTGTTCTGTTTTGTAATTCAGTTCCTGTGTAACCAAGGTTACATTCCGTGTATTAGTGATATCTTATGATGTTTCTTTTTCTGTGTGACTTATTTCAGTTAGAATCATCATACCTGAATCCACTCATTATGCTGCTACGGGCCTGATGACATAGATTTCATTGCTGAGTGATACTGCATTGTACGTAAGTACCACAACTTCTTTATCCATTTTTCACTTTCTGCGATATTGAACTTGTACCGTAAACCAGGTTCTTGTAAACAGAGCCGTCCCAACATTTGGGGTGGCTATGTCTTTTGATTTTAATTTCCCTAAGCTATAGGACCATAAGTGGAAGTGCCCTAGGCTCTGTTGCTTTGTTTTTTAGATGTTTCAGGAAACACCATACACTTCTCCCGAGTGGCTGTTGGCAATTTACATCCCGCCCATCAGCATAACAAGGCTCCCAGTTCTCCATGGCCTGTCCTGCCTTTCTGGATTTTACACTTTTTTCAGATGGCCCTTTTGACCGGGGGGAAGTGAGACTTCATTGTAGTGCAGATTTCCTTTGCAAGCTTGCTTGGTTGGCCAAAAAGGGCGTATGCGTTTTTTCCTGAATATATTCAGGAAAAAACGCATACGCCCTTTTTGGCCAAGTGCATCATTGTGGACGTTCTGCCTCTTTTCCTATGCTTTAAATGCAATTCCAGCCTACCTCCTGAAATCGGTTTCCTGCAATTCTGCCCCGCTTTCAAGTCCTCTTGGCAGCCTTACTTCAGTATATTTTTGGACGATAGCTGTCATTTATAACTCTGCAGGTTTGTGAATTACAGTGCCCCTGAGCTCCTTTCTTCAAGTCGCTTTCTCGTGAGCTGGCCGCAACACCGCAGGATGGCTTCAGGCCCTAATCTGGTTCCGGCACGGCACGCTGAGCCTTTGGTTAATTCCTCTTCCTGGTGGGAAATGAGAGTTAAATTTGCCCGTCCAGACACCTCCAGCTAGTCTGTCATTGGTTCTCCCTATTCCTGTTCATCTTCCGCAGAAATTGCAAACTGGGCCAAACAGGAGGTTAAAGGCACTGACTCTCCAAGTCGGGAGAGTGTTAGTAAAGCGTCTGGAATGTTGCACCCGCTTACCAGGGGACAAAAACTGACACATATTGGAACACGTCTGCCGATCACACGGTTGATCATACTCTGGGTTCCACATGCATGGTTTAGCTGAAGGAAGAATACCTTAAACCTGGAGAGTTGAGACCCGTGGAATGGGTACCATGCAATATGACTTCAAAGGGTCTTCATTTGCTCACCGAACCTCTCCAATCCTATCACTGCTGCGTTTATGCCCCTGTACACACACTTGATTCTCTTTCAGAGACATAGCAATCCATAGGTTTTAAGATACTTCCTAGTCAGGTACACTCTTAGGAATTTAATATGGGGTGTTGAGTCCATTTCGTTGAGCAAGGAGTAGCTCTTGTCTATTCCATATTTGGCTTAAGGAACTTTATCTGTGCTCATTTCAATCTCTGGTTTTATGCAGCACCCCAACTCACCTTTCCCCTTAAGCAAGCATAAGTTGGGTTTCTAAATTTGAGACCCTGTTCTGTTTTGTAATTCAGTTCCTGTGTAGCCAAGGTTACATTCCGTGTATTAGTGATATCTTATGATGTTTCTTTTTCTGTGTGACTTATTTCAGTTAGAATCATCGTACCTGAATCCACTCATTATGCTGCTACGGGCCTGATGACATAGATTTCATTGCTGAGTGATACTGCATTGTACGTAAGTACCACAACTTCTTTATCCATTTTTCACTTTCTGCGATATTGAACTTGTACTGTAAACCAGGTTCTTGTAAACAGAGCCGTCCCAACCTTTGGGGTGGCTGTGTCTTTTGATTTTAATTTCCCTAAGCTATAGGACCATAAGTGGAAGTGCCCTAGGCTCTGTTGCTTTGCTTTTTAGATGTTTCAGGAAACACCATACACTTCTCCCGAGTGGCTGTTGGCAATTTACATCCCGCCCATCAGCATAACAAGGCTCCCAGTTCTCCATGGCCTGTCCTGCCTTTCTGGATTTTACACTTTTTTCAGATGGCCCTTTTGACCGGGGGGAAGTGAGACTTCATTGTAGTGCAGATTTCCTTTGCAAGCTTGCTTGGTTGGCCAAAAAGGGCGTATGCGTTTTTTCCTGAATATATTCAGGAAAAAACGCATACGCCCTTTTTGGCCAAGTGCATCATTGTGGACGTTCTGCCTCTTTTCCTATGCTTTCAATGCAATTCCAGTCTACCTCCTGAAATCGGTTTCCTGCAATTCTGCTCCGCTTTCAAGTCCTCTTGGCAGCCTTACTTCAGTATATTTTTGGACGATAGCTGTCATTTATAACTCTGCAGGTTTGTGAATTACAGTGCCCCTGAGCTCCTTTCTTCAAGTCGCTTTCTCGTGAGCTGGCCGCAACACCGCAGGATGGCTTCAGGCCCTAATCTGGTTCCGGCACGGCACGCTGAGCCTTTGGTTAATTCCTCTTCCTGGTGGGAAATGAGAGTTAAATTTGCCCGTCCAGACACCTCCAGCTAGTCTGTCATTGGTTCTCCCTATTCCTGTTCATCTTCCGCAGAAATTGCAAACTGGGCCAAACAGGAGGTTAAAGGCACTGACTCTCCAAGTCGGGAGAGTGTTAGTAAAGCGTCTGGAATGTTGCACCCGAGTACCAGGGGACGAAAACTGACACATATTGGAACACGTCTCCCGATCACACGGTTGATCATACTCTGGGTTCCACATGCATGTTTTAGCTGAAGGAAGAATACCTTAAACCTGGAGAGTTGAGACCCGTGGAATGGGTACCATGCAATATGACTTCAAAGGGTCTTCATTTGCTCACCGAACCTCTCCAATCCTATCACTGCTGCGTTTATGCCCCTGTACACACACTTGATTCTCTTTCAGAGACATAGCAATCCATAGGTTTTAAGATACTTCCTAGTCAGGTACACTCTTAGGCATTTAACATGGGGTGTTGAGTCCATTTCGTTGAGCAAGGAGTAGCTCTTGTCTATTCCATATTTGGCTTAAGGAACTTTATCTGTGCTCATTTCAATCTCTGGTTTTATGCAGCACCCCAACTCACCTTTCCCCTTAAGCAAGCATAAGTTGGGTTTCTAAATTTGAGACCCTGTTCTGTTTTGTAATTCAGTTCCTGTGTAGCCAAGTTTACATTCCGTGTATTAGTGATATCTTATGATGTTTCTTTTTCTGTGTGACTTATTTCAGTTAGAATCATCGTACCTGAATCCACTCATTATGCTGCTACGGGCCTGATGACATAGATTTCCTTGCTGAGTGATATTGCATTGTACGTAAGTACCACAACTTCTTTATCCATTTTTCACTTTCTGCGATATTGAACTTGTACCGTAAACCAGGTTCTTGTAAACAGAGCCGTCCAAACATTTGGGGTGGCTGTGTCTTTTGATTTTAATTTCCCTAGGCTATAGGGCCATAAGTGGAAGTGCCCTAGGCTCTGTTGCTTTGTTTTTTAGATGTTTCAGGAAACACCATACACTTCTCCCGAGTGGCTGTTGGCAATTTACATCCCGCCCATCAGCATAACAAGGCTCCCAGTTCTCCATGGCCTGTCCTGCCTTTCTGGATTTTACACTTTTTTCAGATGGCCCTTTTGACCGGGGGGAAGTGAGACTTCATTGTAGTGCAGATTTCCTTTGCAAGCTTGCTTGGTTGGCCAAAAAGGGCGTATGCGTTTTTTCCTGAATATATTCAGGAAAAAACGCATACGCCCTTTTTGGCCAAGTGCATCATTGTGGACGTTCTGCCTCTTTTCCTATGCTTTAAATGCAATTCCAGCCTACCTCCTGAAATCGGTTTCCTGCAATTCTGCCCCGCTTTCAAGTCCTCTTGGCAGCCTTACTTCAGTATATTTTTGGACGATAGCTGTCATTTATAACTCTGCAGGTTTGTGAATTACAGTGCCCCTGAGCTCCTTTCTTCAACTCGCTTTCTCGTGAGCTGGCCGCAACACCGCAGGATGGCTTCAGGCCCTAATCTGGTTCCGGCACGGCACGCTGAGCCTTTGGTTAATTCCTCTTCCTGGTGGGAAATGAGAGTTAAATTTGCCCGTCCAGACACCTCCAGCTAGTCTGTCATTGGTTCTCCCTATTCCTGTTCATCTTCCGCAGAAATTGCAAACTGGGCCAAACAGGAGGTTAAAGGCACTGACTCTCCAAGTCGGGAGAGTGTTAGTAAAGCGTCTGGAATGTTGCACCCGCTTACCAGGGGACGAAAACTGACACATATTGGAACACGTCTCCCGATCACACGGTTGATCATACTCTGGGTTCCACATGCATGGTTTAGCTGAAGGAAGAATACCTTAAACCTGGAGAGTTGAGACCCGTGGAATGGGTACCATGCAATATGACTTCAAAGGGTCTTCATTTGCTCACCGAACCTCTCCAATCCTATCACTGCTGCGTTTATGCCCCTGTACACACACTTGATTCTCTTTCAGAGACATAGCAATCCATAGGTTTTAAGATACTTCCTAGTCAGGTACACTCTTAGGAATTTAATATGGGGTGTTGAGTCCATTTCGTTGAGCAAGGAGTAGCTCTTGTCTATTCCATATTTGGCTTAAGGAACTTTATCTGTGCTCATTTCAATCTCTGGTTTTATGCAGCACCCCAACTCACCTTTCCCCTTAAGCAAGCATAAGTTGGGTTTCTAAATTTGAGACCCTGTTCTGTTTTGTAATTCAGTTCCTGTGTAGCCAAGGTTACATTCCGTGTATTAGTGATATCTTATGATGTTTCTTTTTCTGTGTGACTTATTTCAGTTAGAATCATCGTACCTGAATCCACTCATTATGCTGCTACGGGCCTGATGACATAGATTTCATTGCTGAGTGATACTGCATTGTACGTAAGTACCACAACTTCTTTATCCATTTTTCACTTTCTGCGATATTGAACTTGTACTGTAAACCAGGTTCTTGTAAACAGAGCCGTCCCAACCTTTGGGGTGGCTGTGTCTTTTGATTTTAATTTCCCTAAGCTATAGGACCATAAGTGGAAGTGCCCTAGGCTCTGTTGCTTTGCTTTTTAGATGTTTCAGGAAACACCATACACTTCTCCCGAGTGGCTGTTGGCAATTTACATCCCGCCCATCAGCATAACAAGGCTCCCAGTTCTCCATGGCCTGTCCTGCCTTTCTGGATTTTACACTTTTTTCAGATGGCCCTTTTGACCGGGGGGAAGTGAGACTTCATTGTAGTGCAGATTTCCTTTGCAAGCTTGCTTGCTTGGCCAAAAAGGGCGTATGCGTTTTTTCCTGAATATATTCAGGAAAAAACGCATACGCCCTTTTTGGCCAAGTGCATCATTGTGGACGTTCTGCCTCTTTTCCTATGCTTTAAATGCAATTCCAGTCTACCTCCTGAAATCGGTTTCCTGCAATTCTGCCCCGCTTTCAAGTCCTCTTGGCAGCCTTACTTCAGTATATTTTTGGATGATAGCTGTCATTTATAACTCTGCAGGTTTGTGAATTACAGTGCCCCTGAGCTCCTTTCTTCAACTCGCTTTCTCGTGAGCTGGCCGCAACACCGCAGGATGGCTTCAGGCCCTAATCTGGTTCCGGCACGGCACGCTGAGCCTTTGGTTAATTCCTCTTCCTGGTGGGAAATGAGAGTTAAATTTGCCCGTCCAGACACCTCCAGCTAGTCTGTCATTGGTTCTCCCTATTCCTGTTCATCTTCCGCAGAAATTGCAAACTGGGCCAAACAGGAGGTTAAAGGCACTGACTCTCCAAGTCGGGAGAGTGTTAGTAAAGCGTCTGGAATGTTGCACCCGAGTACTAGGGGACGAAAACTGACACATATTGGAACACGTCTCCCGATCACACGGTTGATCATACTCTGGGTTCCACATGCATGTTTTAGCTGAAGGAAGAATACCTTAAACCTGGAGAGTTGAGACCCGTGGAATGGGTACCATGCAATATGACTTCAAAGGGTCTTCATTTGCTCACCGAACCTCTCCAATCCTATCACTGCTGCGTTTATGCCCCTGTACACACACTTGATTCTCTTTCAGAGACATAGCAATCCATAGGTTTTAAGATACTTCCTAGTCAGGTACACTCTTAGGCATTTAATATGGGGTGTTGAGTCCATTTCGTTGAGCAAGGAGTAGCTCTTGTCTATTCCATATTTGGCTTAAGGAACTTTATCTGTGCTCATTTCAATCTCTGGTTTTATGCAGCACCCCAACTCACCTTTCCCCTTAAGCAAGCATAAGTTGGGTTTCTAAATTTGAGACCCTGTTCTGTTTTGTAATTCAGTTCCTGTGTAGCCAAGGTTACATTCCGTGTATTAGTGATATCTTATGATGTTTCTTTTCCTGTGTGACTTATTTCAGTTAGAATCATCGTACCTGAATCCACTCATTATGCTGCTACGGGCCTGATGACATAGATTTCATTGCTGAGTGATACTGCATTGTACGTAAGTACCACAACTTCTTTATCCATTTTTCACTTTCTGCGATATTGAACTTGTACCGTAAACCAGGTTCTTGTAAACAGAGCCGTCCCAACATTTGGGGTGACTGTGTCTTTTGATTTTAATTTCCCTAAGCTATAGGACCATAAGTGGAAGTGCCCTAGGCTCTGTTGCTTTGTTTTTTAGATGTTTCAGGAAACACCATACACTTCTCCCGAGTGGCTGTTGGCAATTTACATCCCGCCCATCAGCATAACAAGGCTCCCAGTTCTCCATGGCCTGTCCTGCCTTTCTGCATTTTACACTTTTTTCAGATGGCCCTTTTGACCGGGGGGAAGTGAGACTTCATTGTAGTGCAGATTTCCTTTGCAAGCTTGCTTGGTTGGCCAAAAAGGGCGTATGCGTTTTTTCCTGAATATATTCAGGAAAAAACGCATACGCCCTTTTTGGCCAAGTGCATCATTGTGGACGTTCTGCCTCTTTTCCTATGCTTTAAATGCAATTCCAGTCTACCTCCTGAAATCGGTTTCCTGCAATTCTGCCCCGCTTTCAAGTCCTCTTGGCAGCCTTACTTCAGTATATTTTTGGATGATAGCTGTCATTTATAACTCTGCAGGTTTGTGAATTACAGTGCCCCTGAGCTCCTTTCTTCAACTCGCTTTCTCGTGAGCTGGCCGCAACACCGCAGGATGGCTTCAGGCCCTAATCTGGTTCCGGCACGGCACGCTGAGCCTTTGGTTAATTCCTCTTCCTGGTGGGAAATGAGAGTTAAATTTGCCCGTCCAGACACCTCCAGCTAGTCTGTCATTGGTTCTCCCTATTCCTGTTCATCTTCCACAGAAATTGCAAACTGGGCCAAACAGGAGGTTAAAGGCACTGACTCTCCAAGTCGGGAGAGTGTTAGTAAAGCGTCTGGAATGTTGCACCCGAGTACCAGGGGACGAAAACTGAGACATATTGGAACACGTCTCCCGATCACACGGTTGATCATACTCTGGGTTCCACATGCATGTTTTAGCTGAAGGAAGAATACCTTAAACCTGGAGAGTTGAGACCCGTGGAATGGGTACCATGCAATATGACTTCAAAGGGTCTTCATTTGCTCACCGAACCTCTCCAATCCTATCACTGCTGCGTTTATGCCCCTGTACACACACTTGATTCTCTTTCAGAGACATAGCAATCCATAGGTTTTAAGATACTTCCTAGTCAGGTACACTCTTAGGCATTTAATATGGGGTGTTGAGTCCATTTCGTTGAGCAAGGAGTAGCTCTTGTCTATTCCATATTTGGCTTAAGGAACTTTATCTGTGCTCATTTCAATCTCTGGTTTTATGCAGCACCCCAACTCACCTTTCCCCTTAAGCAAGCATAAGTTGGGTTTCTAAATTTGAGACCCTGTTCTGTTTTGTAATTCAGTTCCTGTGTAGCCAAGGTTATATTCCGTGTATTAGTGATATCTTATGATGTTTCTTTTCCTGTGTGACTTATTTCAGTTAGAATCATCGTACCTGAATCCACTCATTATGCTGCTACGGGCCTGATGACATAGATTTCATTGCTGAGTGATACTGCATTGTACGTAAGTACCACAACTTCTTTATCCATTTTTCACTTTCTGCGATATTGAACTTGTACCGTAAACCAGGTTCTTGTAAACAGAGCCGTCCCAACATTTGGGGTGGCTATGTCTTTTGATTTTAATTTCCCTGAGCTATAGGACCATAAGTGGAAGTGCCCTAGGCTCTGTTGCTTTGTTTTTTAGATGTTTCAGGAAACACCATACACTTCTCCCGAGTGGCTGTTGGTAATTTACATCCCGCCCATCAGCATAACAAGGCTCCCAGTTCTCCATGGCCTGTCCTGCCTTTCTGGATTTTACACTTTTTTCAGATGGCCCTTTTGACCGGGGGGAAGTGAGACTTCATTGTAGTGCAGATTTCCTTTGCAAGCTTGCTTGGTTGGCCAAAAAGGGCGTATGCGTTTTT
The DNA here is from genome assembly GCF_949774975.1 of Lagenorhynchus albirostris. Lineage (NCBI taxonomy): Eukaryota > Metazoa > Chordata > Mammalia > Artiodactyla > Delphinidae > Lagenorhynchus > Lagenorhynchus albirostris. The sequence continues at coordinate 854,152 of NW_026783378.1, read as the reverse complement.
TCCTGAATATATTCAGGAAAAAACGCATACGCCCTTTTTGGCCAAGTGCATCATTGTGGACGTTCTGCCTCTTTTCCTATGCTTTAAATGCAATTCCAGCCTACCTCCTGAAATCGGTTTCCTGCAATTCTGCCCCGCTTTCAAGTCCTCTTGGCAGCCTTACTTCAGTATATTTTTGGACGATAGCTGTCATTTATAACTCTGCAGGTTTGTGAATTACAGTGCCCCTGAGCTCCTTTCTTCAACTCGCTTTCTCGTGAGCTGGCCGCAACACCGCAGGATGGCTTCAGGCCCTAATCTGGTTCCGGCACGGCACGCTGAGCCTTTGGTTAATTCCTCTTCCTGGTGGGAAATGAGAGTTAAATTTGCCCGTCCAGACACCTCCAGCTAGTCTGTCATTGGTTCTCCCTATTCCTGTTCATCTTCCGCAGAAATTGCAAACTGGGCCAAACAGGAGGTTAAAGACACTGACTCTCCAAGTCGGGAGAGTGTTAGTAAAGCGTCTGGAATGTTGCACCCGAGTACCAGGGGACGAAAACTGACACATATTGGAACACGTCTCCCGATCACACGGTTGATCATACTCTGGGTTCCACATGCATGTTTTAGCTGAAGGAAGAATACCTTAAACCTGGAGAGTTGAGACCCGTGGAATGGGTACCATGCAATATGACTTCAAAGGGTCTTCATTTGCTCACCGAACCTCTCCAATCCTATCACTGCTGCGTTTATGCCCCTGTACACACACTTGATTCTCTTTCAGAGACATAGCAATCCATAGGTTTTAAGATACTTCCTAGTCAGGTACACTCTTAGGCATTTAATATGGGGTGTTGAGTCCATTTCGTTGAGCAAGGAGTAGCTCTTGTCTATTCCATATTTGGCTTAAGGAACTTTATCTGTGCTCATTTCAATCTCTGGTTTTATGCAGCACCCCAACTCACCTTTCCCCTTAAGCAAGCATAAGTTGGGTTTCTAAATTTGAGACCCTGTTCTGTTTTGTAATTCAGTTCCTGTGTAGCCAAGGTTACATTCCGTGTATTAGTGATATCTTATGATGTTTCTTTTCCTGTGTGACTTATTTCAGTTAGAATCATCGTACCTGAATCCACTCATTATGCTGCTACGGGCCTGATGACATAGATTTCATTGCTGAGTGATACTGCATTGTACGTAAGTACCACAACTTCTTTATCCATTTTTCACTTTCTGCGATATTGAACTTGTACCGTAAACCAGGTTCTTGTAAACAGAGCCGTCCCAACATTTGGGGTGGCTATGTCTTTTGATTTTAATTTCCCTAAGCTATAGGACCATAAGTGGAAGTGCCCTAGGCTCTGTTGCTTTGTTTTTTAGATGTTTCAGGAAACACCATACACTTCTCCCGAGTGGCTGTTGGTAATTTACATCCCGCCCATCAGCATAACAAGGCTCCCAGTTCTCCATGGCCTGTCCTGCCTTTCTGGATTTTACACTTTTTTCAGATGGCCCTTTTGACCGGGGGGAAGTGAGACTTCATTGTAGTGCAGATTTCCTTTGCAAGCTTGCTTGGTTGGCCAAAAAGGGCGTATGCGTTTTTTCCTGAATATATTCAGGAAAAAACTCATACGCCCTTTTTGGCCAAGTGCATCATTGTGGACGTTCTGCCTCTTTTCCTATGCTTTAAATGCAATTCCAGTCTACCTCCTGAAATCGGTTTCCTGCAATTCTGCCCCGCTTTCAAGTCCTCTTGGCAGCCTTACTTCAGTATATTTTTGGATGATAGCTGTCATTTATAACTCTGCAGGTTTGTGAATTACAGTGCCCCTGAGCTCCTTTCTTCAACTCGCTTTCTCGTGAGCTGGCCGCAACACCGCAGGATGGCTTCAGGCCCTAATCTGGTTCCGGCACGGCACGCTGAGCCTTTGGTTAATTCCTCTTCCTGGTGGGAAATGAGAGTTAAATTTGCCCGTCCAGACACCTCCAGCTAGTCTGTCATTGGTTCTCCCTATTCCTGTTCATCTTCCGCAGAAATTGCAAACTGGGCCAAACAGGAGGTTAAAGGCACTGACTCTCCAAGTCGGGAGAGTGTTAGTAAAGCGTCTGGCATGCAGCACCCGAGTACCAGGGGACGAAAACTGAGACATATTGGAACACGTCTCCCGATCACACGGTTGATCATACTCTGGGTTCCACATGCATGTTTTAGCTGAAGGAAGAATACCTTAAACCTGGAGAGTTGAGACCCGTGGAATGGGTACCATGCAATATGACTTCAAAGGGTCTTCATTTGCTCACCGAACCTCTCCAATCCTATCACTGCTGCGTTTATGCCCCTGTACACACACTTGATTCTCTTTCAGAGACATAGCAATCCATAGGTTTTAAGATACTTCCTAGTCAGGTACACTCTTAGGCATTTAACATGGGGTGTTGAGTCCATTTCGTTGAGCAAGGAGTAGCTCTTGTCTATTCCATATTTGGCTTAAGGAACTTTATCTGTGCTCATTTCAATCTCTGGTTTTATGCAGCACCCCAACTCACCTTTCCCCTTAAGCAAGCATAAGTTGGGTTTCTAAATTTGAGACCCTGTTCTGTTTTGTAATTCAGTTCCTGTGTAGCCAAGTTTACATTCCGTGTATTAGTGATATCTTATGATGTTTCTTTTTCTGTGTGACTTATTTCAGTTAGAATCATCGTACCTGAATCCACTCATTATGCTGCTACGGGCCTGATGACATAGATTTCCTTGCTGAGTGATATTGCATTGTACGTAAGTACCACAACTTCTTTATCCATTTTTCACTTTCTGCGATATTGTACTTGTACCGTAAACCAGGTTCTTGTAAACAGAGCCGTCCCAACATTTGGGGTGGCTATGTCTTTTGATTTTAATTTCCCTAAGCTATAGGACCATAAGTGGAAGTGCCCTAGGCTCTGTTGCTTTGTTTTTTAGATGTTTCAGGAAACACCATACACTTCTCCCGAGTGGCTGTTGGCAATTGACATCCCGCCCATCAGCATAACAAGGCTCCCAGTTCTCCATGGCCTGTCCTGCCTTTCTGGATTTTACACTTTTTTCAGATGGCCCTTTTGACCGGGGGGAAGTGAGACTTCATTGTAGTGCAGATTTCCTTTGCAACCTTGCTTGGTTGGCCAAAAAGGGCGTATGCGTTTTTTCCTGAATATATTCAGGAAAAAACGCATACGCCCTTTTTGGCCAAGTGCATCATTGTGGACGTTCTGCCTCTTTTCCTATGCTTTCAATGCAATTCCAGTCTACCTCCTGAAATCGGTTTCCTGCAATTCTGCCCCGCTTTCAAGTCCTCTTGGCAGCCTTACTTCAGTATATTTTTGGACGATAGCTGTCATTTATAACTCTGCAGGTTTGTGAATTACAGTGCCCCTGAGCTCCTTTCTTCAAGTCGCTTTCTCGTGAGCTGGCCGCAACACCGCAGGATGGCTTCAGGCCCTAATCTGGTTCCGGCACGGCACGCTGAGCCTTTGGTTAATTCCTCTTCCTGGTGGGAAATGAGAGTTAAATTTGCCCGTCCAGACACCTCCAGCTAGTCTGTCATTGGTTCTCCCTATTCCTGTTCATCTTCCGCAGAAATTGCAAACTGGGCCAAACAGGAGGTTAAAGGCACTGACTCTCCAAGTCGGGAGAGTGTTAGTAAAGCGTCTGGAATGTTGCACCCGAGTACCAGGGGACGAAAACTGACACATATTGGAACACGTCTCCCGATCACACGGTTGATCATACTCTGGGTTCCACATGCATGTTTTAGCTGAAGGAAGAATACCTTAAACCTGGAGAGTTGAGACCCGTGGAATGGGTACCATGCAATATGACTTCAAAGGGTCTTCATTTGCTCACCGAACCTCTCCAATCCTATCACTGCTGCGTTTATGCCCCTGTACACACACTTGATTCTCTTTCAGAGACATAGCAATCCATAGGTTTTAAGATACTTCCTAGTCAGGTACACTCTTAGGCATTTAATATGGGGTGTTGAGTCCATTTCGTTGAGCAAGGAGTAGCTCTTGTCTATTCCATATTTGGCTTAAGGAACTTTATCTGTGCTCATTTCAATCTCTGGTTTTATGCAGCACCCCAACTCACCTTTCCCCTTAAGCAAGCATAAGTTGGGTTTCTAAATTTGAGACCCTGTTCTGTTTTGTAATTCAGTTCCTGTGTAGCCAAGGTTACATTCCGTGTATTAGTGATATCTTATGATGTTTCTTTTCCTGTGTGACTTATTTCAGTTAGAATCATCGTACCTGAATCCACTCATTATGCTGCTACGGGCCTGATGACATAGATTTCATTGCTGAGTGATACTGCATTGTACGTAAGTACCACAACTTCTTTATCCATTTTTCACTTTCTGCGATATTGAACTTGTACCGTAAACCAGGTTCTTGTAAACAGAGCTGTCCCAAACTTTGGGGTGGCTGTGTCTTTTTGATTTTAATTTCCCTAAGCTATAGGACCATAAGTGGAATTGCCCTAGGCTCTGTTGCTTTGTTTTTTAGATGTTTCAGGAAACACCATACACTTCTCCCGAGTGGCTGTTGGCAATTTACATCCCGCCCATCAGCATAACAAGGCTCCCAGTTCTCCATGGCCTGTCCTGCCTTTCTGGATTTTACACTTTTTTCAGATGGCCCTTTTGACCGGGGGGAAGTGAGACTTCATTGTAGTGCAGATTTCCTTTGCAAGCTTGCTTGGTTGGCCAAAAAGGGCGTATGCGTTTTTTCCTGAATATATTCAGGAAAAAACGCATACGCCCTTTTTGGCCAAGTGCATCATTGTGGACGTTCTGCCTCTTTTCCTATGCTTTAAATGCAATTCCAGTCTACCTCCTGAAATCGGTTTCCTGCAATTCTGCCCCGCTTTCAAGTCCTCTTGGCAGCCTTACTTCAGTATATTTTTGGACGATAGCTGTCATTTATAACTCTGCAGGTTTGTGAATTACAGTGCCCCTGAGCTCCTTTCTTCAAGTCGCTTTCTCGTGAGCTGGCCGCAACACCGCAGGATGGCTTCAGGCCCTAATCTGGTTCCGGCACGGCACGCTGAGCCTTTGGTTAATTCCTCTTCCTGGTGGGAAATGAGAGTTAAATTTGCCCGTCCAGACACCTCCAGCTAGTCTGTCATTGGTTCTCCCTATTCCTGTTCATCTTCCGCAGAAATTGCAAACTGGGCCAAACAGGAGGTTAAAGGCACTGACTCTCCAAGTCGGGAGAGTGTTAGTAAAGCGTCTGGCATGTTGCACCCGAGTACCAGGGGACGAAAACTGACACATATTGGAACACGTCTCCCGATCACACGGTTGATCATTCTCTGGGTTCCACATGCATGTTTTAGCTGAAGGAAGTATCCCTTAAACCTGGAGAGTTGAGACCCATGGAATGGGTACCATGCAATATGACTTCAAAGGTCTTCATTTGCTCACCGAACCTCACCAATCTTATGAGCCCCAAGTGTCCAGCCTTATGTGTCACCCAGCTCTGGGTGTAGATGTGGTAAATGCAGGTTGCATCAGAAGCCTTGAATGATTACTTAAGTATTTCTCTCTATTTCACTGTCATTGTGTTTTGTTTAAGAAATTTATTTTTATTATGGTATTTACCTGATTTTCACTGCTTTAATGCAGCTGTACACACTCTTGATTCTCCTACAGAGATATATAAATCCATAGGTTTTATGATTCTTACTAGTCAGGTATATTCCTAGGCGTTGAATATGGGGTGTTGAGTCCATTTCGTTGAGCAAGGAGTAGCTCTTGTCTATTCCATATTTGGCTTAAGGAACTTTATCTGTGCTCATTTCAATCTCTGGTTTTATGCAGCACCCCAACTCACCTTTCCCCTTAAGCAAGCATAAGTTGGGTTTCTAAATTTGAGACCCTGTTCTGTTTTGGAATTCAGTTCCTGTGTAGCCAAGTTTACATTCCGTGTATTAGTGATACCTTATGATGTTTCTTTTTCTGTGTGACTTATTTCAGTTAGATTCATCGTACTTAGTCCACTCATTATGCTGCTACGGGCCTGATGACATAGATTTCATTGCTGAGTGATATTGCATTGTACGTAAGTACCACAACTTCTTTATCCATTTTTCACTTTCTGCGATATTGAACTTGTACCGTATATGAGGTTCTTGTAAACAGAGCCATCCCAAACTTTGGGGTGGCTGTGTCTTTTTGATTTTAATTGCCCTAAACTATAGTACCATAAGTGGAAGTGCCCTAGGCTCTGTTGCTTTGTTTTTTAGATGTTTCAGGAAACACCAAACACTTCTCCAGAGTGGCTGTTGGCAATTTACATCCTGCCCATCAGCATAAGATGGCTCCCAGTTCTCCATGGCCTGTCATGCCTTTATGGATTTTACACTTTTTTCAGATGGCCCTTTTGACCAGGGGGAATTCAGACTTCATTGTAGTGCAGATTTCCTTTGCAAGCTTGCTTGGTTGGCCAAAAAGGGCGTATGCGTTTTTTCCTGAATATATTCAGGAAAAAACACATACGCCCTTTTTGGGCAAGTCAGGTTTTTGAATTGCAGTGGCCCTTAGCTCCATTTTTCAGCTCTTAGTTTTGTGATCTTGCCCCATAACCACAGGATTCCTTGAAGCCCTATTCTTCTTCTGGGACACCTTGCTGTGCCTTTGCTTCATTCTTCTTACTGATGTGAAATTAGAGTGACATGTGCCCATTGAAACCGCTACAGCTAGTTTCTCACTGGTTCCCCCTATTCCCATTCATCCTCCGCACTAACTGAAGACTGTGCGATACCAGAACTTAAAGGCATTGACTCTCCATGTGGGGATGTTGTTAGTAAAGCGGCTGGAATGTCGATCCGGAGCCCCAGGAGAGGAAAAATGTGGTGTGTTTTAGAAACCTTTCCCGATCATATGGTATACCAGTCGCTGGGTTTCCCAAGCATGGTTTAGCTGTAGGAAGATTCCCTTCAACCTGGAGTGTTGGGACCCTTGGAATGAGTAGCATGAAGTATTGCATTAAACTTTCGGCAGTTGCTCACCGAAGCTCACCAATCCTCTCAGCCCCAAGTGTCCAGCCTTATGTCTTATCCAGCTGTGGGTTTATATGTGGTCAATCCAGGTTGCATCACAGCCCCTGAGCGAATTTTGTAAGAATTTTTCTCTCTTTCATTGTTTCTGCGTTTTGTTTTTAAAATTTATTTCTATAATGGGGTTTAGCTCATTTTCACTGCTGTGTTTGTGCCGCTCTGCACACACTTGATTCCCTTATGGAGATATATCAATACATGGGTTTTAAGATTCTTATTACTCAGATATATTTCTCTGCGGTGTATAGGGTGTGTTGAGGCCAGTTCATTGAGCAAGGTGTAGATCTTGTCTAATACCTATTTGGTTTCTTGAACGGTATCTGTGCTAATTTCAAACTCTGGTTTTATGCATCACCCCACCTCTCCTTTCCCCTTAAGCTGACATAAGTGTGTTTTCTAAATGTGAGACACTGTTCTGTTCTGTAATTCATTTCTTGTGCAGCCATATTTACCCTCCCTCTATAAGTGATATCTTATGATATGTTTCTTTTTCTGTTTGACTTATTTCAAGTAGTATTATCGGACCTAAATCCACTCTTTATCCTTCTACTAGCCTTATTACATTGATTTCATGGTGAAGAGATATTCCATTGTACATAAGTACCACATCTTCTTTATCCATTGTTCTCTTTCCTGGGATATTTAAGGTGTACTGAAGTTGAGGTTCTTGTAAACAGAGTAGCCCTAAACTGTGGTGTGCTTGTGTCTTGTTGATTTTTAGACTTCCCTAGATATACTCCCATGATTGGAAGTGTCCTATGCTCTGTAGCTCTGTTTTTAGATGATTTAGGAACCACCATACACTTCTCCAGAGTGGCTCTCGGCAGTTCACACACTGCCCATCAGCGTATAAAGGCTCCCTGTTCTCCATGGCCTGTCCTGCATTTCTGGTTTTTACAATTTTTTAGGATGGCCCTTTTGACCGGTGGGAAATGAGACTTCTTTGTTGTGCACATTTGCATTGCTTGCTTGCTTCGTTGCCCATAAAGTGCGTATGCGTTTTTTCCTGGATATAATCAGGAAAAATCGCATACGCCCTTTTGGGCCAACTGCATCATTGTCGAAATTCTGCCGCTTTTCATGTGCGTTAAAGACGAGTCCAATCTATCTCTTGAAATCTGTTTCTTGCAATTCTGTCTTGCATTCAGATCCTCTTCTTTGCCTTACCTCAACATATTTTTGGACGTTAGTTTTCATTTATAACTCTGCAGGTTTGTGAATTGCAGTGACCCTGAGCTCCATGTTTTAAGTTGCTCTTTTGTGAGCTGGCCTCAAACCCGCAGGATTGCTTCAGGCCCTATTTTGGCTCCGGCGAGGCAGGCTGAGCCTTTTTTTAATTCTTATTCTTAATGGGAAATTAGAGTGATATGTGCCCGTCCAAACCCCTACAACTCTTCTCTCATTGGTTCCCCCTCTTCCCGTTCATCCTCCTCACAATTTGCAAAATGTGTGAAACAGAAGTTTAAATGTGCTGATTCTCCAAGTGGGGAGCTTCTAAGTAACGTGGCTGGAATGGTGAACAGGAGCACCAGGAGAGGATAAATGAGGTGCATTTTAGACACATCTCCCGATCACATGGTGTACAGTCCTCTGGGTTTTCCATGCATGTTTTAGCTGTAGGAAGATCCCTTGAACCTGCAGATTTGGGACCCATTGAATGGGTACCAGGTAGTATTACTTTAAAGGGTGTGCATTTCCTCACCCAACCTCACATTTCTCTTAGCGCAAACAGTTTCCAGCCTTATGTCTCATCCTGCTGTGGGTCTAGATGTGTTCAATCCATGTTGCATCACCGTCCCTGAGGAAAAGTTGTAAGAGGTTTTCTCTGTCTCTCTGCCGTTTATTTTTTTCAATTTATTACTATATTGGTTACAGCTGATTTTCAAAGCTCTGTTTCTTGCTGCTGTACATCCACTTGATTCACGTACAGAGAGACATCAATAAATTCTTTTTCAGATTCTTACCAGTCGTATATATTCTTTTCCGGTGACTTGAGTGTGCTGAGTGCAGTTCTTTTAGCTACCGTGTAGGCCTTGTTGATTATCAGTTTGGTATTTGGAATGGTATCTTTGCTAATTTCAACCTCCTGGATGATGCCTCACCCCTCCCCACCTTTCCCGTTTAGCAGCCTTATGCGTGTTTTCTACATATTTGACTATGTTTTTGTTTTGTAATTTATTTCATGTGTAGCCATTTTGGATTCCACCTTTAAGTGATATCTTATGATATGTGTCTTCTTCTTTTTGAATTCTGTCACTTAGAATGATCATACGTAACTCCTCCGGAGTTGTTACAGCTGGCCATATTTCATTGATTTCCAGGCTGAATAATATTCCACTCTACCTAAGTACCACATCTCTATCCATTTTTTCCCTCCAGAGACATTTAAGTTATATCCTAGTCGAGGATCTTTTAAACAGAGAGGGGGTAAACATTGGGGTGCCTGTGTCCTCTCGATTTTTGTTTTTCCCAAGATATACGCCCATGGGTGCAAGTGCCCTATGCTCTGTAGCTCATTGTTTAGATGCTTTAGTAAACACAATACACTTCTCCAGAATGGCCGTTGGCAATATACATTTCCACTATAAGTCTCACAGGGCTCCCTCTTCTCCTTGCCCTGTCCTGCATTTCTGTTGTTTACGCTTTATGAGGATGGCTCTTCTGACTGATGCGAAGTGATGTCTTTTGTAGTATTGACTTCCAGTGCCCACCTGTTTGGTTGGCTAAAAAGGTGTACGCTCTTTTCTTGAATATATACACAAAAAAAACGCATACACCCTTTTTGGCCAACTGCAATGTTGGCAATGTTCAGCTCCTTTTCTTGTGCTTAATGGCGAGTCCTTTCTACCTCCTCAAATCCCTTTCCTGCCATTCTCCCTTGCTTACAAGTCCTTTTCTCTGACTTTCCTCAAGACATTTTTCAGTGATGGATATTTTCAACTCTGCAGTTTTGTGAATTTTACTGCCCCTGAGTTCTATTGTTCAACTTGTGTTTATGGGAACTGGCCACAAAGCAGCGGGATTTCCTCAAGCCCTATACTGTTTCCATGGGCAACCCTAGCCTTTGGTCAATTCGTCTTCCTGATTGGAAATTAGAGTGACATGTGCCTGTCTGAACACGTAGGACTTGTCTCTCATTGTTCCTCATCCTTCCGCTTCATCCTCTGGACAAATTCCAAACTGTACGCAACAGGATGTTGACAGTGCTGACATCTCCAAGTGGGGAGACTGTTAGTAAAGACGCTGGAGGGGTGAACCCGAGCACCAGGAGATGAGGAGATGAGATGCCTTTTCCAAACTCTTCCCGATCAGACGGTATACCATCCTCTGGGTGTGACAGACATGTTTTAGCAGTAGGAAGAGTCCCATTCATGTAAGGAGAACACCAGGGCTTTTTCAAAATCAGTGTCTCCCCGAAACCCAAACTGGGGAATTTTTTAAGCTACGGCTACACATATGTTCATTAAGGGCCTTGGGAAGTAGGCAGAGTCCAAACTTTAGATGATTGAAGTCTTCAGGGTCAGAAGCACTCACCACCAGCTTCCCTTAGGTTACACTTTAACTGTCATTGATAGATGATGTCAATAAAAATATCTATTCTTTTTCAGATTATTTCCCCTTATAGGTTATTGCAAAATGTTGAGTGTAGTTCCCTGTGCTATACAGTAGTTCCTTGTTGATGATCTATTTTATACATAGCAGTGTGTATGTGTTAATCCCAAACTGTTAATTTATCCCTCCTCTCACCTTTCCCCTTTGGTAATAATAAATTATAAGATTTTATACTTCTCAGAAATGGGGGAGCTGAAAGAGAGGTATCATTTTCAATGGAAAAGCATTTAAAACAAGACTGAAGGTTTAACCAAGATTATTAGATGTACATCCTTGGAAAGAAATCACTTCATTTCTCTAATATTGAGCTGACAAATAAGACAAACCTTTTCACTGAACTTGCTTATAATAAAGTGATGGAAATATCCAATGGAAGTGTTAGAAACATCTTATTTTACCCGAGCCTTATGCACTGTTCTATGTTAACTACACTTTGGCTCACACATCTGTTCATTGAGGTTACAATAGTCTCAATTTCTGTTACTGATCCTCCAGAGTGGACCCCAACAAGTGTCCCCCTGCCCAGTGTCATTGGGGCCAACAGATCGAGACTGAGTTTGGTTCACAAGCAAAGGAAACTTTATATTTTGATCAGAGAATGGAGAGGTGAGAGCATGTACTACCCCGTGGGCTGTGGGCTGGGCTGCTGTGTAGAGATCCTGTCAGAGTCAGTGGGAGGGAGGGGGCGGAGCTCTCGAGGGCCGGGTTGGCTGTAGCTCAGGCTCTATATCGCGGAGTCTGCACTGGGCCCCAGGAGCTGAGGTGTCGACCCAGCCATTCTGCACTAGGAAATCTGGTCTGAAGTGCCGGGTGTGGAACCTCTGCATGCGGGACCCTAGGAGCACGTGAAATTAGACAAAGCACAAAGGATAAAAAAGGTTAGACTTGACTTTATTGCCCAGATTCTATTTTTATCTCCCAGGGATTTTTAATGGGCTTTGCTGGGGACAAACCCCCCCTCTGCCTTTTGTCCCGTTCCTCATTCTTGGAGTGCTGAGGGTGCAGACCCTTCTTCTGTAACTGCTGAGTGCTGAGTTGGGAGCCCTCATACCCTGGGGCGAGGGTCAGAGCTTCTCCCCAGCAGCCTCCAGGTGACGTTGATTGTCCCCAGGCCCCCTGCCTCCCTGCTCGTCCACCTGAGCACCAGCATTGGAAGTGTTATAGATTCTAATGACCTTCAAGGGTCCAGGAAAGAGATGTGCAGAGACGCTGTGGGGGCCGGTTTCACCCCGCCCCACATTTGTTCGGCCACCTTAGGCCGACCGTTTCTGCCAGCCTAGATGCTCTGACCAGTAGTCTGCGCTTTCTTCAATTAGGCCCCTGAATTAACGTACAAACAGCACCAGGTGTCAGAGCCCTGCCCGCTCAACTCCCAGACAGTCCAGGGTCAGTGGTGATCAAGGACCATGATGGCCACTGAGCCAACAGCCTTTTGAAGTAAACAAGAGTCCAGCCGGTCTTACTGGCCACCATCATCACGGTGTCTGTAGGCTTTTCTATGGTGACAGTGTGATATACGGTTCCCCCGCCAAGATTATTAGCTCCCCTCTGGGTGCAGTAGGTCCGGCAAGCAGTAGTCTACTCTTTTGGGACACACTCTTGTTGTTTTATGAGAGAAACTCCAGGTCAAGTGATGTTCACACGAGTCGTCATGGTGCCCTGTTGCCCCCGGTTATCTCTCTGGATGTTGGAGTTGGAGGGCCTCCTCACTCGAGGTCGGTGTGCCCACGGAGCGAACCCTGCAACTTCAGGGCATGGTTGGTGGTTAGGATCACCACGTGGGGTCCTTTTCCCTTAGGAGGGAGGTGGCCTTTTGGGCTGCTGATTTCCAGGGTTTTAGATACCGCCAGTATCTTGGCCAGATGTGGCAGTGGGCCAAGCCCCTTGGTGACCATAGTTTATCCTACCTGGATGGCATTCTTGCATTGTTCCATTTCAAGTGGTCCCAGGTTTTGCACTAATTCTCCAATGGCGATTCACCTTTCACCGGGAATGTAAAGGTCAAAGGGTTTAGCTAAATTAGGGAGTTCCAGGGCAAGGGTCTGAATTGACTGCTCTTTCCATTCTTGAAAGGCCACTTCTGGATTCTATTCAAAAGGATCATCATCTTTTCCTTTCAGTGTTTCATATAGAGGCCCAGCTAGTAGACTGTAGTTAGGGATCCAGAAGCAGCAAACCCTGGCCTCCCCAGGAACCCCTAAGCTGTCTTCTAGTTTTAGAAAGGGGTAAGGCTGAAAATGGTTTCTTCCCTTTCCTGGGATGGACTTCTCCAACCTTCTGTGAGAATGAAGCCCAGGCAGGTCACGGCAGTCTGTGATATTTGAGCTTTTTCTTGGACAACTTCTATCCTTTATTGGCTTGGTAGTTCAGAGGCCTCCTTAGTAGGGCTGGCGATCAGAATGTCGTCTGCATATTGAAGGAGGGTTTCCTTTTCCAGAGGTAGAACTTTTAGGTCTTTAGCTAAGCTTTCCCCAAAGATGGTGTGGGAATTTTTGCACCCTTGGGGCCAGACGGCCCGGAAGTATTGTTTTAGTTGTATGTTGAGTCCTGCCACTCACAAGCCAAAATTTCTTGTGACTCTGGGACTAATGGAATACAAAAGAAGGCATCATTGAAGACTAATACAGAATACCATGTCCTGGTGGTTGGTAGAATGACCAGCAGGGTGTAGGAATTAGGAGCAACTGGAGGTATATCCTCGGTGGCTTCACTGACTGTCCTGACATCCTTTACCAGGTCCCCAGCAGCCCATGGGGCTCTCGTGGTCAGACCAATCCCAGAATATGGAGCTCACCTGGGCAGGTACCCCACCCCCACCCCAGCCCACAGGGCTCTCGTGGTCAGGCCCCTCCCAGGATACAGAGCTACCCTTGCAGGTACCGTGGCAGGGCTGGGCACACAGGAACCGTGCACATAGCCCTCATTGCAGAGCACCCCCAGCTCACCTGTCGCTCAGAGCTGACACAGAGCACCTCAGAGCAGGACTTGAACTAACAAACAGCAGCTGCGACAGGTCTGTGACCCTGGGCATCACTCCGTGAGGCCTCCCTCCACCTGGTCTTCCAGAGACTTCCACTGCACCCGGGGCACCAGGCCTCTGTCTCCAACCACCACCCACCCCTCCTCTCCCTGACTCCTGGGTTCCTCTCATTAGGAGAGGGTTTTCTTGAAGTTGTCTCCCACTCATGGGCCAGATAAAATGATTAGAAAACAAGCCAAAGCTGCAGCCCCTTGTCTATCCTGACTCTCAGGAGCCCACACCTGTTCCTTGGACCTGGCCGGTTCAGCAAGTTCCATTTTCTGCAACTGTGAGCCCCTGAGGGGTGATGATTGGCTGACCTGGGCAGCCTTACCGTGCCGGCCAGCCCTCCCCAGGTGTGCCTGGGTTGAGATCACTATAAATACCACTCCAGGCAGCAAGAGCCCCTGCAGCCGTGCCTGACGCCATTTTCTCTGCCCTGTCAGCAGTCTCGGGGCTGGGCTGGTGGGAGGGAGTGAGAGGCCACGGCTTTGTGGGTGGCCCAGTGTGAGTGGGGCTCTGCTGGACTTTCTGCAGCAGTTGCCAGGCTGCCACCTGCTAAAGAAGAAGATGTGTCACCCATACCTGCTGCTGGAATTTCTCCCTGGGCAGAGGTGAGGAAGGAAAAAAGCAGTGGGGGCAGGGACAGGACGGGTATCTCAGGCAGGGAAATGGAAATCTTCCAGAAGAGCACCCAGGGCCAGGACCATCCTGGCTGGCCTGCAGGCACCAAGTCGGCCGGCATGCTGTCACTCGTGTGGCTCTATGGCCCTCCCTCTAGGCTTTCAAGTCCTTGTATATATTCAGGTGTTTTACCTGGGATGGGTGGGAATAGTTCAGCAGCAACTGGCCTGGGGCTCAGCTCACGTTTACTCACAGATGCCTCGGCACGGTGCCCCAGCTTTGCAATGAGGACGCTTGTTGCGTGGGGGCTGCTGGCTGAATGGGAGACGATTCCCCACCACTGACCAACTTCAGAATTGTTTACAACTGGAGCAAGTGCCCTGATACGGTTTTCCTCTGTGGAACTGGTGGGTTCTGTGTTTTTTTTCTCTTTTTCGTTTTGGGTTCAAGGTAGATTTTATTCCTCTTTTTTGTATTTACAGATATAAGCATGGAAATAATTTATTCATATAAATACATGTATGTGAAGGGAATAATTGTTTTTTCTATTTTTTAAATTTTATTTCTTTTTAATTTTGAATTTTATTTTATATTTTTATACAGCAGGTTCTTATTGGTTATCTATTTTATACATATAAATGTATACATGCCAATCCCAGTCTCTCAACTCCTCCCACCACCCCCCCCAACAGCTTTCCCCCCTTGTTGTCCATACGTTTGTTGTCTACATCTGTTGCTCTATTTATGCCTTGCAAAATGGTTAATCTGTACAGGTTTTCTAGGTTCCACATATATGCATGAATATACAAGATTTGTTTTTCTCTTTCTGACTTACTTCACTCTGTATGACAGTCTCTAGATGCATCGACGTCTCTACAAATGACCCAATTTCATTCCTTTTCATGGCTTAGTAATATTCCATTTTATATATGTACCACGGCTTTATGCATTCGTCTGTCTGTGGGCATTTAGGTTGCTTCCATTACCTCGATATTGTAAATAGTGATGCAATGAACATTGCGGTGAATGTCTCTTTTTGATTTATGGTTTTGTCTGGGTATATGTCCAGTAGTGGGATTGCTGTATCATATGGTAATTCTATTGTTAGTTTCTTAAGAAATTCCATATTGTTCTCCATAGTGACTGTATCAATTTATATTCCCAACAATAGTGGAAGAGGGTTCCTTTTCTCCACACCCTTTCCAGCATTTTTTGCTTGTAGATTTTCTATGATGCCTATTCTACCAGGTGTGAGGTGATACCTCATTGTTGAATCCATTTCGTTGAGCAAGGGGTAGGTCTTGTCTATTCCATATTTGGCTTATGGAACGGTATCTGTGCTAATTTCAAACTCTGGTTTAATGCAGCACCCCAACTCACCTTCCCCCTTAAGCAAGCATAAGTTAGTTTTCTAAACTTGAGACCCTGTTCTGTTTTGTAATTCAGTTCATGTGTAGCCAAGTTCACATTCCGTGTATTAGTGATACCTTATGATGTTTCTTTTTCTGTGTGACTTATTTCACTTAGAATCATCGTGCCTGAATCCAATCATTATGGTGGTACGGACCTGGTGACATAGATTTCATTGCTGAGTGGTATTCTGTTGTACATAAGTACCGCAACTTCTTTATCCATTATTTGCTCTCTGGGATATTTAACTTGTGCCGTAGAAGAGATTCCAGTAAAAAGAACAGTCCCAACCTTTGGGGTGGCTGTGTCTTTTAGATTTTAAATTAACTAACCAATAGGACCATAAGTGGAAGTGCCCTAGGCTCTGTTGCTTTGTTTTTTAGATGTTTCAGGAAACACCATACACTTCTCCCGAGTGGCTGTTGGCAATTTACATCCCGCCCATCAGCATAACAAGGCTCCCAGTTCTCCATGGCCTGTCCTGCCTTTCTGGATTTTACACTTTTTTCAGATGGCCCTTTTGACCGGGGGGAAGTGAGACTTCATTGTAGTGCAGATTTCCTTTGCAAGCTTGCTTGGTTGGCCAAAAAGGGCGTATGCGTTTTTTCCTGAATATATTCAGGAAAAAACGCATACGCCCTTTTTGGCCAAGTGCATCATTGTGGACGTTCTGCCTCTTTTCCTATGCTTTAAATGCAATTCCAGTCTACCTCCTGAAATCGGTTTCCTGCAATTCTGCCCCGCTTTCAAGTCCTCTTGGCAGCCTTACTTCAGTATATTTTTGGATGATAGCTGTCATTTATAACTCTGCAGGTTTGTGAATTACAGTGCCCCTGAGCTCCTTTCTTCAACTCGCTTTCTCGTGAGCTGGCCGCAACACCGCAGGATGGCTTCAGGCCCTAATCTGGTTCCGGCACGGCACGCTGAGCCTTTGGTTAATTCCTCTTCCTGGTGGGAAATGAGAGTTAAATTTGCCCGTCCAGACACCTCCAGCTAGTCTGTCATTGGTTCTCCCTATTCCTGTTCATCTTCCACAGAAATTGCAAACTGGGCCAAACAGGAGGTTAAAGGCACTGACTCTCCAAGTCGGGAGAGTGTTAGTAAAGCGTCTGGAATGTTGCACCCGAGTACCAGGGGACGAAAACTGACACATATTGGAACACGTCTCCCGATCACACGGTTGATCATACTCTGGGTTCCACATGCATGTTTTAGCTGAAGGAAGAATACCTTAAACCTGGAGAGTTGAGACCCGTGGAATGGGTACCATGCAATATGACTTCAAAGGGTCTTCATTTGCTCACCGAACCTCTCCAATCCTATCACTGCTGCGTTTATGCCCCTGTACACACACTTGATTCTCTTTCAGAGACATAGCAATCCATAGGTTTTAAGATACTTCCTAGTCAGGTACACACTTAGGCATTTAATATGGGGTGTTGAGTCCATTTCGTTGAGCAAGGAGTAGCTCTTGTCTATTCCATATTTGGCTTAAGGAACTTTATCTGTGCTCATTTCAATCTCTGGTTTTATGCAGCACCCCAACTCACCTTTCCCCTTAAGCAAGCATAAGTTGGGTTTCTAAATTTGAGACCCTGTTCTGTTTTGTAATTCAGTTCCTGTGTAGCCAAGGTTACATTCCGTGTATTAGTGATATCTTATGATGTTTCTTTTCCTGTGTGACTTATTTCAGTTAGAATCATCGTACCTGAATCCACTCATTATGCTGCTACGGGCCTGATGACATAGATTTCATTGCTGAGTGATACTGCATTGTACGTAAGTACCACAACTTCTTTATCCATTTTTCACTTTCTGCGATATTGAACTTGTACCGTAAACCAGGTTCTTGTAAACAGAGCCGTCCCAACCTTTGGGGTGGCTGTGTCTTTTTGATTTTAATTTCCCTAAGCTATAGGACCATAAGTAGACGTGCCCTAGGCTCTGTTGCTTTGTTTTTTAGATGTTTCAGGAAACACCATACACTTCTCCCGAGTGGCTGTTGGCAATTTACATCCCGCCCATCAGCATAACAAGGCTCCCAGTTCTCCATGGCCTGTCCTGCCTTTCTGGATTTTACACTTTTTTCAGATGGCCCTTTTGACCGGGGGGAAGTGAGACTTCATTGTAGTGCAGATTTCCTTTGCAAGCTTGCTTGGTTGGCCAAATAGGGCGTATGCGTTTTTTCCTGAATATATTCAGGAAAAAACGCATACGCCCTTTTTGGCCAAGTGCATCATTGTGGACGTTCTGCCTCTTTTCCTATGCTTTAAATGCAATTCCAGTCTACCTCCTGAAATCGGTTTCCTGCAATTCTGCCCCGCTTTCAAGTCCTCTTGGCAGCCTTACTTCAGTATATTTTTGGACGATAGCTGTCATTTATAACTCTGCAGGTTTGTGAATTACAGTGCCCCTGAGCTCCTTTCTTCAAGTCGCTTTCTCGTGAGCTGGCCGCAACACCGCAGGATGGCTTCAGGCCCTAATCTGGTTCCGGCACGGCACGCTGAGCCTTTGGTTAATTCCTCTTCCTGGTGGGAAATGAGAGTTAAATTTGCCCGTCCAGACACCTCCAGCTAGTCTGTCATTGGTTCTCCCTATTCCTGTTCATCTTCCGCAGAAATTGCAAACTGGGCCAAACAGGAGGTTAAAGGCACTGACTCTCCAAGTCGGGAGAGTGTTAGTAAAGCGTCTGGAATGTTGCACCCGAGTACCAGGGGACGAAAACTGAGACATATTGGAACACGTCTCCCGATCACACGGTTGATCATACTCTGGGTTCCACATGCATGTTTTAGCTGAAGGAAGAATACGTTAAACCTGGAGAGTTGAGACCCGTGGAATGGGTACCATGCAATATGACTTCAAAGGGTCTTCATTTGCTCACCGAACCTCTCCAATCCTATCACTGCTGCGTTTATGCCCCTGTACACACACTTGATTCTCTTTCAGAGACATAGCAATCCATAGGTTTTAAGATACTTCCTAGTCAGGTACACTCTTAGGCATTTAATATGGGGTGTTGAGTCCATTTCGTTGAGCAAGGAGTAGCTCTTGTCTATTCCATGTTTGGCTTAAGGAACTTTATCTGTGCTCATTTCAATCTCTGGTTTTATGCAGCACCCCAACTCACCTTTCCCCGTAAGCAAGCATATGTTGCGTTTCTAAATTTGAGACCCTGTTCTGTTTTGTAATTCAGTTCCTGTGTAGCCAAGTTTACATTCCGTGTATTAGTGATATCTTATGATGTTTCTTTTTCTGTGTGACTTATTTCAGTTAGAATCATCGTACCTGAATCCACTCATTATGCTGCTACGGGCCTGATGACATAGATTTCATTGCTGAGTGATATTGCATTGTACGTAAGTACCACAACTTCTTTATCCATTTTTCACTTTCTGCGATATTGAACTTGTACCGTAAACCAGGTTCTTGTAAACAGAGCCGTCCCAACGTTTGGGGTGGCTGTGTCTTTTGATTTTAATTTCCCTAAGCTATAGGACCATAAGTGGAAGTGCCCTAGGCTCTGTTGCTTTGTTTTTTAGATGTTTCAGGAAACACCATACACTTCTCCCGAGTGGCTGTTGGCAATTTACATCCCGCCCATCAGCATAACAAGGCTCCCAGTTCTCCATGGCCTGTCCTGCCTTTCTGGATTTTACACTTTTTTCAGATGGCCCTTTTGACCGGGGGGAAGTGAGACTTCATTGTAGTGCAGATTTCCTTTGCAAGCTTGCTTGGTTGGCCAAAAAGGGCGTATGCGTTTTTTCCTGAATATATTCAGGAAAAAACGCATACGCCCTTTTTGGCCAAGTGCATCATTGTGGACGTTCTGCCTCTTTTCCTATGCTTTAAATGCAATTCCAGTCTACCTCCTGAAATCGGTTTCCTGCAATTCTGCCCCGCTTTCAAGTCCTCTTGGCAGCCTTACTTCAGTATATTTTTGGATGATAGCTGTCATTTATAACTCTGCAGGTTTGTGAATTACAGTGCCCCTGAGCTCCTTTCTTCAACTCGCTTTCTCGTGAGCTGGCCGCAACACCGCAGGATGGCTTCAGGCCCTAATCTGGTTCCGGCACGGCACGCTGAGCCTTTGGTTAATTCCTCTTCCTGGTGGGAAATGAGAGTTAAATTTGCCCGTCCAGACACCTCCAGCTAGTCTGTCATTGGTTCTCCCTATTCCTGTTCATCTTCCACAGAAATTGCAAACTGGGCCAAACAGGAGGTTAAAGGCACTGACTCTCCAAGTCGGGAGAGTGTTAGTAAAGCGTCTGGAATGTTGCACCCGAGTACCAGGGGACGAAAACTGACACATATTGGAACACGTCTCCCGATCACACGGTTGATCATACTCTGGGTTCCACATGCATGTTTTAGCTGAAGGAAGAATACCTTAAACCTGGAGAGTTGAGACCCGTGGAATGGGTACCATGCAATATGACTTCAAAGGGTCTTCATTTGCTCACCGAACCTCTCCAATCCTATCACTGCTGCGTTTATGCCCCTGTACACACACTTGATTCTCTTTCAGAGACATAGCAATCCATAGGTTTTAAGATACTTCCTAGTCAGGTACACACTTAGGCATTTAATATGGGGTGTTGAGTCCATTTCGTTGAGCAAGGAGTAGCTCTTGTCTATTCCATATTTGGCTTAAGGAACTTTATCTGTGCTCATTTCAATCTCTGGTTTTATGCAGCACCCCAACTCACCTTTCCCCTTAAGCAAGCATAAGTTGGGTTTCTAAATTTGAGACCCTGTTCTGTTTTGTAATTCAGTTCCTGTGTAGCCAAGGTTACATTCCGTGTATTAGTGATATCTTATGATGTTTCTTTTCCTGTGTGACTTATTTCAGTTAGAATCATCGTACCTGAATCCACTCATTATGCTGCTACGGGCCTGATGACATAGATTTCATTGCTGAGTGATACTGCATTGTACGTAAGTACCACAACTTCTTTATCCATTTTTCACTTTCTGCGATATTGAACTTGTACCGTAAACCAGGTTCTTGTAAACAGAGCCGTCCCAACCTTTGGGGTGGCTGTGTCTTTTTGATTTTAATTTCCCTAAGCTATAGGACCATAAGTGGACGTGCCCTAGGCTCTGTTGCTTTGTTTTTTAGATGTTTCAGGAAACACCATACACTTCTCCCGAGTGGCTGTTGGCAATTTACATCCCGCCCATCAGCATAACAAGGCTCCCAGTTCTCCATGGCCTGTCCTGCCTTTCTGGATTTTACACTTTTTTCAGATGGCCCTTTTGACCGGGGGGAAGTGAGACTTCATTGTAGTGCAGATTTCCTTTGCAAGCTTGCTTGGTTGGCCAAAAAGGGCGTATGCGTTTTTTCCTGAATATATTCAGGAAAAAACGCATACGCCCTTTTTGGCCAAGTGCATCATTGTGGACGTTCTGCCTCTTTTCCTATGCTTTAAATGCAATTCCAGTCTACCTCCTGAAATCGGTTTCCTGCAATTCTGCCCCGCTTTCAAGTCCTCTTGGCAGCCTTACTTCAGTATATTTTTGGACGATAGCTGTCATTTATAACTCTGCAGGTTTGTGAATTACAGTGCCCCTGAGCTCCTTTCTTCAAGTCGCTTTCTCGTGAGCTGGCCGCAACACCGCAGGATGGCTTCAGGCCCTAATCTGGTTCCGGCACGGCACGCTGAGCCTTTGGTTAATTCCTCTTCCTGGTGGGAAATGAGAGTTAAATTTGCCCGTCCAGACACCTCCAGCTAGTCTGTCATTGGTTCTCCCTATTCCTGTTCATCTTCCGCAGAAATTGCAAACTGGGCCAAACAGGAGGTTAAAGGCACTGACTCTCCAAGTCGGGAGAGTGTTAGTAAAGCGTCTGGAATGTTGCACCCGAGTACCAGGGGACGAAAACTGA
The DNA here is from genome assembly GCF_949774975.1 of Lagenorhynchus albirostris. Lineage (NCBI taxonomy): Eukaryota > Metazoa > Chordata > Mammalia > Artiodactyla > Delphinidae > Lagenorhynchus > Lagenorhynchus albirostris. Next base: position 832,531 of record NW_026783378.1, on the reverse strand, counting down.
GACATATTGGAACACGTCTCCCGATCACACGGTTGATCATACTCTGGGTTCCACATGCATGTTTTAGCTGAAGGAAGAATACGTTAAACCTGGAGAGTTGAGACCCGTGGAATGGGTACCATGCAATATGACTTCAAAGGGTCTTCATTTGCTCACCGAACCTCTCCAATCCTATCACTGCTGCGTTTATGCCCCTGTACACACACTTGATTCTCTTTCAGAGACATAGCAATCCATAGGTTTTAAGATACTTCCTAGTCAGGTACACTCTTAGGCATTTAATATGGGGTGTTGAGTCCATTTCGTTGAGCAAGGAGTAGCTCTTGTCTATTCCATGTTTGGCTTAAGGAACTTTATCTGTGCTCATTTCAATCTCTGGTTTTATGCAGCACCCCAACTCACCTTTCCCCTTAAGCAAGCATATGTTGCGTTTCTAAATTTGAGACCCTGTTCTGTTTTGTAATTCAGTTCCTGTGTAGCCAAGTTTACATTCCGTGTATTAGTGATATCTTATGATGTTTCTTTTTCTGTGTGACTTATTTCAGTTAGAATCATCGTACCTGAATCCACTCATTATGCTGCTACGGGCCTGATGACATAGATTTCATTGCTGAGTGATATTGCATTGTACGTAAGTACCACAACTTCTTTATCCATTTTTCACTTTCTGCGATATTGAACTTGTACCGTAAACCAGGTTCTTGTAAACAGAGCCGTCCCAACGTTTGGGGTGGCTGTGTCTTTTGATTTTAATTTCCCTAAGCTATAGGACCATAAGTGGAAGTGCCCTAGGCTCTGTTGCTTTGTTTTTTAGATGTTTCAGGAAACACCATACACTTCTCCCGAGTGGCTGTTGGCAATTTACATCCCGCCCATCAGCATAACAAGGCTCCCAGTTCTCCATGGCCTGTCCTGCCTTTCTGGATTTTACACTTTTTTCAGATGGCCCTTTTGACCGGGGGGAAGTGAGACTTCATTGTAGTGCAGATTTCCTTTGCAAGCTTGCTTGGTTGGCCAAATAGGGCGTATGCGTTTTTTCCTGAATATATTCAGGAAAAAACGCATACGCCCTTTTTGGCCAAGTGCATCATTGTGGACGTTCTGCCTCTTTTCCTATGCTTTAAATGCAATTCCAGTCTACCTCCTGAAATCGGTTTCCTGCAATTCTGCCCCGCTTTCAAGTCCTCTTGGCAGCCTTACTTCAGTATATTTTTGGACGATAGCTGTCATTTATAACTCTGCAGGTTTGTGAATTACAGTGCCCCTGAGCTCCTTTCTTCAAGTCGCTTTCTCGTGAGCTGGCCGCAACACCGCAGGATGGCTTCAGGCCCTAATCTGGTTCCGGCACGGCACGCTGAGCCTTTGGTTAATTCCTCTTCCTGGTGGGAAATGAGAGTTAAATTTGCCCGTCCAGACACCTCCAGCTAGTCTGTCATTGGTTCTCCCTATTCCTGTTCATCTTCCGCAGAAATTGCAAACTGGGCCAAACAGGAGGTTAAAGGCACTGACTCTCCAAGTCGGGAGAGTGTTAGTAAAGCGTCTGGAATGTTGCACCCGAGTACCAGGGGACGAAAACTGACACATATTGGAACACGTCTCCCGATCACACGGTTGATCATACTCTGGGTTCCACATGCATGTTTTAGCTGAAGGAAGAATACGTTAAACCTGGAGAGTTGAGACCCGTGGAATGGGTACCATGCAATATGACTTCAAAGGGTCTTCATTTGCTCACCGAACCTCTCCAATCCTATCACTGCTGCGTTTATGCCCCTGTACACACACTTGATTCTCTTTCAGAGACATAGCAATCCATAGGTTTTAAGATACTTCCTAGTCAGGTACACTCTTAGGCATTTAATATGGGGTGTTGAGTCCATTTCGTTGAGCAAGGAGTAGCTCTTGTCTATTCCATGTTTGGCTTAAGGAACTTTATCTGTGCTCATTTCAATCTCTGGTTTTATGCAGCACCCCAACTCACCTTTCCCCTTAAGCAAGCATATGTTGCGTTTCTAAATTTGAGACCCTGTTCTGTTTTGTAATTCAGTTCCTGTGTAGCCAAGTTTACATTCCGTGTATTAGTGATATCTTATGATGTTTCTTTTTCTGTGTGACTTATTTCAGTTAGAATCATCGTACCTGAATCCACTCATTATGCTGCTACGGGCCTGATGACATAGATTTCATTGCTGAGTGATATTGCATTGTACGTAAGTACCACAACTTCTTTATCCATTTTTCACTTTCTGCGATATTGAACTTGTACCGTAAACCAGGTTCTTGTAAACAGAGCCGTCCCAACGTTTGGGGTGGCTGTGTCTTTTGATTTTAATTTCCCTAAGCTATAGGACCATAAGTGGAAGTGCCCTAGGCTCTGTTGCTTTGTTTTTTAGATGTTTCAGGAAACACCATACACTTCTCCCGAGTGGCTGTTGGCAATTTACATCCCGCCCATCAGCATAACAAGGCTCCCAGTTCTCCATGGCCTGTCCTGCCTTTCTGGATTTTACACTTTTTTCAGATGGCCCTTTTGACCGGGGGGAAGTGAGACTTCATTGTAGTGCAGATTTCCTTTGCAAGCTTGCTTGGTTGGCCAAAAAGGGCGTATGCGTTTTTTCCTGAATATATTCAGGAAAAAACGCATACGCCCTTTTTGGCCAAGTGCATCATTGTGGACGTTCTGCCTCTTTTCCTATGCTTTAAATGCAATTCCAGTCTACCTCCTGAAATCGGTTTCCTGCAATTCTGCCCCGCTTTCAAGTCCTCTTGGCAGCCTTACTTCAGTATATTTTTGGACGATAGCTGTCATTTATAACTCTGCAGGTTTGTGAATTACAGTGCCCCTGAGCTCCTTTCTTCAAGTCGCTTTCTCGTGAGCTGGCCGCAACACCGCAGGATGGCTTCAGGCCCTAATCTGGTTCCGGCACGGCACGCTGAGCCTTTGGTTAATTCCTCTTCCTGGTGGGAAATGAGAGTTAAATTTGCCCGTCCAGACACCTCCAGCTAGTCTGTCATTGGTTCTCCCTATTCCTGTTCATCTTCCGCAGAAATTGCAAACTGGGCCAAACAGGAGGTTAAAGGCACTGACTCTCCAAGTCGGGAGAGTGTTAGTAAAGCGTCTGGCATGTTGCACCCGAGTACCAGGGGACGAAAACTGACACATATTGGAACACGTCTCCCGATCACACGGTTGATCATTCTCTGGGTTCCACATGCATGTTTTAGCTGAAGGAAGTATCCCTTAAACCTGGAGAGTTGAGACCCATGGAATGGGTACCATGCAATATGACTTCAAAGGTCTTCATTTGCTCACCGAACCTCACCAATCTTATGAGCCCCAAGTGTCCAGCCTTATGTGTCACCCAGCTCTGGGTGTAGATGTGGTAAATGCAGGTTGCATCAGAAGCCTTGAATGATTACTTAAGTATTTCTCTCTATTTCACTGTCATTGTGTTTTGTTTAAGAAATTTATTTTTATTATGGTATTTACCTGATTTTCACTGCTTTAATGCAGCTGTACACACTCTTGATTCTCCTACAGAGATATATAAATCCATAGGTTTTATGATTCTTACTAGTCAGGTATATTCCTAGGCGTTGAATATGGGGTGTTGAGTCCATTTCGTTGAGCAAGGAGTAGCTCTTGTCTATTCCATATTTGGCTTAAGGAACTTTATCTGTGCTCATTTCAATCTCTGGTTTTATGCAGCACCCCAACTCACCTTTCCCCTTAAGCAAGCATAAGTTGGGTTTCTAAATTTGAGACCCTGTTCTGTTTTGGAATTCAGTTCCTGTGTAGCCAAGTTTACATTCCGTGTATTAGTGATACCTTATGATGTTTCTTTTTCTGTGTGACTTATTTCAGTTAGATTCATCGTACTTAGTCCACTCATTATGCTGCTACGGGCCTGATGACATAGATTTCATTGCTGAGTGATATTGCATTGTACGTAAGTACCACAACTTCTTTATCCATTTTTCACTTTCTGCGATATTGAACTTGTACCGTATATGAGGTTCTTGTAAACAGAGCCATCCCAAACTTTGGGGTGGCTGTGTCTTTTTGATTTTAATTGCCCTAAACTATAGTACCATAAGTGGAAGTGCCCTAGGCTCTGTTGCTTTGTTTTTTAGATGTTTCAGGAAACACCAAACACTTCTCCAGAGTGGCTGTTGGCAATTTACATCCTGCCCATCAGCATAAGATGGCTCCCAGTTCTCCATGGCCTGTCATGCCTTTATGGATTTTACACTTTTTTCAGATGGCCCTTTTGACCAGGGGGAATTCAGACTTCATTGTAGTGCAGATTTCCTTTGCAAGCTTGCTTGGTTGGCCAAAAAGGGCGTATGCGTTTTTTCCTGAATATATTCAGGAAAAAACACATACGCCCTTTTTGGGCAAGTCAGGTTTTTGAATTGCAGTGGCCCTTAGCTCCATTTTTCAGCTCTTAGTTTTGTGATCTTGCCCCATAACCACAGGATTCCTTGAAGCCCTATTCTTCTTCTGGGACACCTTGCTGTGCCTTTGCTTCATTCTTCTTACTGATGTGAAATTAGAGTGACATGTGCCCATTGAAACCGCTACAGCTAGTTTCTCACTGGTTCCCCCTATTCCCATTCATCCTCCGCACTAACTGAAGACTGTGCGATACCAGAACTTAAAGGCATTGACTCTCCATGTGGGGATGTTGTTAGTAAAGCGGCTGGAATGTCGATCCGGAGCCCCAGGAGAGGAAAAATGTGGTGTGTTTTAGAAACCTTTCCCGATCATATGGTATACCAGTCACTGGGTTTCCCAAGCATGGTTTAGCTGTAGGAAGATTCCCTTCAACCTGGAGTGTTGGGACCCTTGGAATGAGTAGCATGAAGTATTGCATTAAACTTTCGGCAGTTGCTCACCGAAGCTCACCAATCCTCTCAGCCCCAAGTGTCCAGCCTTATGTCTTATCCAGCTGTGGGTTTATATGTGGTCAATCCAGGTTGCATCACAGCCCCTGAGCGAATTTTGTAAGAATTTTTCTCTCTTTCATTGTTTCTGCGTTTTGTTTTTAAAATTTATTTCTATAATGGGGTTTAGCTCATTTTCACTGCTGTGTTTGTGTCGCTCTGCACACACTTGATTCCCTTATGGAGATATATCAATACATGGGTTTTAAGATTCTTATTACTCAGATATATTTCTCTGCGGTGTATAGGGTGTGTTGAGGCCAGTTCATTGAGCAAGGTGTAGATCTTGTCTAATACCTATTTGGTTTCTTGAACGGTATCTGTGCTAATTTCAAACTCTGGTTTTATGCATCACCCCACCTCTCCTTTCCCCTTAAGCTGACATAAGTGTGTTTTCTAAATGTGAGACACTGTTCTGTTCTGTAATTCATTTCTTGTGCAGCCATATTTACCCTCCCTCTATAAGTGATATCTTATGATATGTTTCTTTTTCTGTTTGACTTATTTCAAGTAGTATTATCGGACCTAAATCCACTCTTTATCCTTCTACTAGCCTTATTACATTGATTTCATGGTGAAGAGATATTCCATTGTACATAAGTACCACATCTTCTTTATCCATTGTTCTCTTTCCTGGGATATTTAAGGTGTACTGAAGTTGAGGTTCTTGTAAACAGAGTAGCCCTAAACTGTGGTGTGCTTGTGTCTTGTTGATTTTTAGACTTCCCTAGATATACTCCCATGATTGGAAGTGTCCTATGCTCTGTAGCTCTGTTTTTAGATGATTTAGGAACCACCATACACTTCTCCAGAGTGGCTCTCGGCAGTTCACACACTGCCCATCAGCGTATAAAGGCTCCCTGTTCTCCATGGCCTGTCCTGCATTTCTGGTTTTTACAATTTTTTAGGATGGCCCTTTTGACCGGTGGGAAATGAGACTTCTTTGTTGTGCACATTTGCATTGCTTGCTTGCTTCGTTGCCCATAAAGTGCGTATGCGTTTTTTCCTGGATATAATCAGGAAAAATCGCATACGCCCTTTTGGGCCAACTGCATCATTGTCGAAATTCTGCCGCTTTTCATGTGCGTTAAAGACGAGTCCAATCTATCTCTTGAAATCTGTTTCTTGCAATTCTGTCTTGCATTCAGATCCTCTTCTTTGCCTTACCTCAACATATTTTTGGACGTTAGTTTTCATTTATAACTCTGCAGGTTTGTGAATTGCAGTGACCCTGAGCTCCATGTTTTAAGTTGCTCTTTTGTGAGCTGGCCTCAAACCCGCAGGATTGCTTCAGGCCCTATTTTGGCTCCGGCGAGGCAGGCTGAGCCTTTTTTTAATTCTTATTCTTAATGGGAAATTAGAGTGATATGTGCCCGTCCAAACCCCTACAACTCTTCTCTCATTGGTTCCCCCTCTTCCCGTTCATCCTCCTCACAATTTGCAAAATGTGTGAAACAGAAGTTTAAATGTGCTGATTCTCCAAGTGGGGAGCTTCTAAGTAACGTGGCTGGAATGGTGAACAGGAGCACCAGGAGAGGATAAATGAGGTGCATTTTAGACACATCTCCCGATCACATGGTGTACAGTCCTCTGGGTTTTCCATGCATGTTTTAGCTGTAGGAAGATCCCTTGAACCTGCAGATTTGGGACCCATTGAATGGGTACCAGGTAGTATTACTTTAAAGGGTGTGCATTTCCTCACCCAACCTCACATTTCTCTTAGCGCAAACAGTTTCCAGCCTTATGTCTCATCCTGCTGTGGGTCTAGATGTGTTCAATCCATGTTGCATCACCGTCCCTGAGGAAAAGTTGTAAGAGGTTTTCTCTGTCTCTCTGTCGTTTATTTTTTTCAATTTATTACTATATTGGTTACAGCTGATTTTCAAAGCTCTGTTTCTTGCTGCTGTACATCCACTTGATTCACGTACAGAGAGACATCAATAAATTCTTTTTCAGATTCTTACCAGTCGTATATATTCTTTTCCGGTGACTTGAGTGTGCTGAGTGCAGTTCTTTTAGCTACCGTGTAGGCCTTGTTGATTATCAGTTTGGTATTTGGAATGGTATTTTTGCTAATTTCAACCTCCTGGATGATGCCTCACCCCTCCCCACCTTTCCCGTTTAGCAGCCTTATGCGTGTTTTCTACATATTTGACTATGTTTTTGTTTTGTAATTTATTTCATGTGTAGCCATTTTGGATTCCACCTTTAAGTGATATCTTATGATATGTGTCTTCTTCTTTTTGAATTCTGTCACTTAGAATGATCATACGTAACTCCTCCGGAGTTGTTACAGCTGGCCATATTTCATTGATTTCCAGGCTGAATAATATTCCACTCTACCTAAGTACCACATCTCTATCCATTTTTTCCCTCCAGAGACATTTAAGTTATATCCTAGTCGAGGATCTTTTAAACAGAGAGGGGGTAAACATTGGGGTGCCTGCGTCCTCTCGATTTTTGTTTTTCCCAAGATATACGCCCATGAGTGCAAGTGCCCTATGCTCTGTAGCTCATTGTTTAGATGCTTTAGTAAACACAATACACTTCTCCAGAATGGCCGTTGGCAATATACATTTCCACTATAAGTCTCACAGGGCTCCCTCTTCTCCTTGCCCTGTCCTGCATTTCTGTTGTTTACGCTTTATGAGGATGGCTCTTCTGACTGATGCGAAGTGATGTCTTTTGTAGTATTGACTTCCAGTGCCCACCTGTTTGGTTGGCTAAAAAGGTGTACGCTCTTTTCTTGAATATATACACAAAAAAACGCATACACCCTTTTTGGCCAACTGCAATGTTGGCAATGTTCAGCTCCTTTTCTTGTGCTTAATGGCGAGTCCTTTCTACCTCCTCAAATCCCTTTCCTGCCATTCTCCCTTGCTTACAAGTTCTTTTCTCTGACTTTCCTCAAGACATTTTTCAGTGATGGATATTTTCAACTCTGCAGTTTTGTGAATTTTACTGCCCCTGAGTTCTATTGTTCAACTTGTGTTTATGGGAACTGGCCACAAAGCAGCGGGATTTCCTCAAGCTCTATACTGTTTCCATGGGCAACCCTAGCCTTTGGTCAATTCGTCTTCCTGATTGGAAATTAGAGTGACATGTGCCTGTCTGAACACGTAGGACTTGTCTCTCATTGTTCCTCATCCTTCCGCTTCATCCTCTGGACAAATTCCAAACTGTACGCAACAGGATGTTGACAGTGCTGACATCTCCAAGTGGGGAGACTGTTAGTAAAGACGCTGGAGGGGTGAACCCGAGCACCAGGAGATGAGGAGATGAGATGCCTTTTCCAAACTCTTCCCGATCAGACGGTATACCATCCTCTGGGTGTGACAGACATGTTTTAGCAGTAGGAAGAGTCCCATTCATGTAAGGAGAACACCAGGGCTTTTTCAAAATCAGTGTCTCCCCGAAACCCAAACTGGGGAATTTTTTAAGCTACGGCTACACATATGTTCATTAAGGGCCTTGGGAAGTAGGCAGAGTCCAAACTTTAGATGATTGAAGTCTTCAGGGTCAGAAGCACTCACCACCAGCTTCCCTTAGGTTACACTTTAACTGTCATTGATAGATGATGTCAATAAAAATATCTATTCTTTTTCAGATTATTTCCCCTTATAGGTTATTGCAAAATGTTGAGTGTAGTTCCCTGTGCTATACAGTAGTTCCTTGTTGATGATCTATTTTATACATAGCAGTGTGTATGTGTTAATCCCAAACTGTTAATTTATCCCTCCTCCCACCTTTCCCCTTTGGTAATAATAAATTATAAGATTTTATACTTCTCAGAAATGGGGGAGCTGAAAGAGAGGTATCATTTTCAATGGAAAAGCATTTAAAACAAGATTGAAGGTTTAACCAAGATTATTAGATGTACATCCTTGGAAAGAAATCACTTCATTTCTCTAATATTGAGCTGACAAATAAGACAAACCTTTTCACTGAACTTGCTTATAATAAAGTGATGGAAATATCCAATGGAAGTGTTAGAAACATCTTATTTTACCCGAGCCTTATGCACTGTTCTATGTTAACTACACTTTGGCTCACACATCTGTTCATTGAGGTTACAATAGTCTCAATTTCTGTTACTGATCCTCCAGAGTGGACCCCAACAAGTGTCCCCCTGCCCAGTGTCATTGGGGCCAACAGATCGAGACTGAGTTTGGTTCACAAGCAAAGGAAACTTTATATTTTGATCAGAGAATGGAGAGGTGAGAGCATGTACTACCCCGTGGGCTGTGGGCTGGGCTGCTGTGTAGAGATCCTGTCAGAGTCAGTGGGAGGGAGGGGGCGGAGCTCTCGAGGGCTGGGTTGGCTGTAGCTCAGGCTCTATATCGCGGAGTCTGCACTGGGCCCCAGGAGCTGAGGTGTCGACCCAGCCATTCTGCACTAGGAAATCTGGTCTGAAGTGCCGGGTGTGGAACCTCTGCATGCGGGACCCTAGGAGCACGTGAAATTAGACAAAGCACAAAGGATAAAAAAGGTTAGACTTGACTTTATTGCCCAGATTCTATTTTTATCTCCCAGGGATTTTTAATGGGCTTTGCTGGGGACAAACCCCCCCTCTGCCTTTTGTCCCGTTCCTCATTCTTGGAGTGCTGAGGGTGCAGACCCTTCTTCTGTAACTGCTGAGTGCTGAGTTGGGAGCCCTCATACCCTGGGGCGAGGGTCAGAGCTTCTCCCCAGCAGCCTCCAGGTGACGTTGATTGTCCCCAGGCCCCCTGCCTCCCTGCTCGTCCACCTGAGCGCCAGCATTGGAAGTGTTATAGATTCTAATGACCTTCAAGGGTCCAGGAAAGAGATGTGCAGAGACGCTGTGGGGGCCGGTTTCACCCCGCCCCACATTTGTTCGGCCACCTTAGGCCGACCGTTTCTGCCAGCCTAGATGCTCTGACCAGTAGTCTGCGCTTTCTTCAATTAGGCCCCTGAATTAACGTACAAACAGCACCAGGTGTCAGAGCCCTGCCCGCTCAACTCCCAGACAGTCCAGGGTCAGTGGTGATCAAGGACCATGATGGCCACTGAGTCAACAGCCTTTTGAAGTAAACAAGAGTCCAGCCGGTCTTACTGGCCACCATCATCACGGTGTCTGTAGGCTTTTCTATGGTGACAGTGTGATATACGGTTCCCCCGCCAAGATTATTAGCTCCCCTCTGGGTGCAGTAGGTCCGGCAAGCAGTAGTCTACTCTTTTGGGACACACTCTTGTTGTTTTATGAGAGAAACTCCAGGTCAAGTGATGTTCACACGAGTCGTCATGGTGCCCTGTTGCCCCCGGTTATCTCTCTGGATGTTGGAGTTGGAGGGCCTCCTCACTCGAGGTCGGTGTGCCCACGGAGCGAACCCTGCAACTTCAGGGCATGGTTGGTGGTTAGGATCACCACGTGGGGTCCTTTTCCCTTAGGAGGGAGGTGGCCTTTTGGGCTGCTGATTTCCAGGGTTTTAGATACCGCCAGTATCTTGGCCAGATGTGGCAGTGGGCCAAGCCCCTTGGTGACCATAGTTTATCCTACCTGGATGGCATTCTTGCATTGTTCCATTTCAAGTGGTCCCAGGTTTTGCACTAATTCTCCAATGGCGATTCACCTTTCACCGGGAATGTAAAGGTCAAAGGGTTTAGCTAAATTAGGGAGTTCCAGGGCAAGGGTCTGAATTGACTGCTCTTTCCATTCTTGAAAGGCCACTTCTGGATTCTATTCAAAAGGATCATCATCTTTTCCTTTCAGTGTTTCATATAGAGGCCCAGCTAGTAGACTGTAGTTAGGGATCCAGAAGCAGCAAACCCTGGCCTCCCCAGGAACCCCTAAGCTGTCTTCTAGTTTTAGAAAGGGGTAAGGCTGAAAATGGTTTCTTCCCTTTCCTGGGATGGACTTCTCCAACCTTCTGTGAGAATGAAGCCCAGGCAGGTCACGGCAGTCTGTGATATTTGAGCTTTTTCTTGGACAACTTCTATCCTTTATTGGCTTGGTAGTTCAGAGGCCTCCTTAGTAGGGCTGGCGATCAGAATGTCGTCTGCATATTGAAGGAGGGTTTCCTTTTCCAGAGGTAGAACTTTTAGGTCTTTAGCTAAGCTTTCCCCAAAGATGGTGTGGGAATTTTTGCACCCTTGGGGCCAGACGGCCCGGAAGTATTGTTTTAGTTGTATGTTGAGTCCTGCCACTCACAAGCCAAAATTTCTTGTGACTCTGGGACTAATGGAATACAAAAGAAGACATCATTGAAGACTAATACAGAATACCATGTCCTGGTGGTTGGTAGAATGACCAGCAGGGTGTAGGAATTAGGAGCAACTGGAGGTATATCCTCGGTGGCTTCACTGACTGTCCTGACATCCTTTACCAGGTCCCCAGCAGCCCATGGGGCTCTCGTGGTCAGACCAATCCCAGAATATGGAGCTCACCTGGGCAGGTACCCCACCCCCACCCCAGCCCACAGGGCTCTCGTGGTCAGGCCCCTCCCAGGATACAGAGCTACCCTTGCAGGTACCGTGGCAGGGCTGGGCACACAGGAACCGTGCACATAGCCCTCATTGCAGAGCACCCCCAGCTCACCTGTCGCTCAGAGCTGACACAGAGCACCTCAGAGCAGGACTTGAACTAACAAACAGCAGCTGCGACAGGTCTGTGACCCTGGGCATCACTCCGTGAGGCCTCCCTCCACCTGGTCTTCCAGAGACTTCCACTGCACCCGGGGCACCAGGCCTCTGTCTCCAACCACCACCCACCCCTCCTCTCCCTGACTCCTGGGTTCCTCTCATTAGGAGAGGGTTTTCTTGAAGTTGTCTCCCACTCATGGGCCAGATAAAATGATTAGAAAACAAGCCAAAGCTGCAGCCCCTTGTCTATCCTGACTCTCAGGAGCCCACACCTGTTCCTTGGACCTGGCCGGTTCAGCAAGTTCCATTTTCTGCAACTGTGAGCCCCTGAGGGGTGATGATTGGCTGACCTGGGCAGCCTTACCGTGCCGGCCAGCCCTCCCCAGGTGTGCCTGGGTTGAGATCACTATAAATACCACTCCAGGCAGCAAGAGCCCCTGCAGCCGTGCCTGACGCCATTTTCTCTGCCCTGTCAGCAGTCTCGGGGCTGGGCTGGTGGGAGGGAGTGAGAGGCCACGGCTTTGTGGGTGGCCCAGTGTGAGTGGGGCTCTGCTGGACTTTCTGCAGCAGTTGCCAGGCTGCCACCTGCTAAAGAAGAAGATGTGTCACCCATACCTGCTGCTGGAATTTCTCCCTGGGCAGAGGTGAGGAAGGAAAAAAGCAGTGGGGGCAGGGACAGGACGGGTATCTCAGGCAGGGAAATGGAAATCTTCCAGAAGAGCACCCAGGGCCAGGACCATCCTGGCTGGCCTGCAGGCACCAAGTCGGCTGGCATGCTGTCACTCGTGTGGCTCTATGGCCCTCCCTCTAGGCTTTCAAGTCCTTGTATATATTCAGGTGTTTTACCTGGGATGGGTGGGAATAGTTCAGCAGCAACTGGCCTGGGGCTCAGCTCACGTTTACTCACAGATGCCTCGGCACGGTGCCCCAGCTTTGCAATGAGGACGCTTGTTGCGTGGGGGCTGCTGGCTGAATGGGAGACGATTCCCCACCACTGACCAACTTCAGAATTGTTTACAACTGGAGCAAGTGCCCTGATACGGTTTTCCTCTGTGGAACTGGTGGGTTCTGTGTTTTTTTTCTCTTTTTCGTTTTGGGTTCAAGGTAGATTTTATTCCTCTTTTTTGTATTTACAGATATAAGCATGGAAATAATTTATTCATATAAATACATGTATGTGAAGGGAATAATTGTTTTTTCTATTTTTTAAATTTTATTTCTTTTTAATTTTGAATTTTATTTTATATTTTTATACAGCAGGTTCTTATTGGTTATCTATTTTATACATATAAATGTATACATGCCAATCCCAGTCTCTCAACTCCTCCCACCACCCCCCCCAACAGCTTTCCCCCCTTGTTGTCCATACGTTTGTTGTCTACATCTGTTGCTCTATTTATGCCTTGCAAAATGGTTAATCTGTACAGGTTTTCTAGGTTCCACATATATGCATGAATATACAAGATTTGTTTTTCTCTTTCTGACTTACTTCACTCTGTATGACAGTCTCTAGATGCATCGACGTCTCTACAAATGACCCAATTTCATTCCTTTTCATGGCTTAGTAATATTCCATTTTATATATGTACCACGGCTTTATGCATTCGTCTGTCTGTGGGCATTTAGGTTGCTTCCATTACCTCGATATTGTAAATAGTGATGCAATGAACATTGCGGTGAATGTCTCTTTTTGATTTATGGTTTTGTCTGGGTATATGTCCAGTAGTGGGATTGCTGTATCATATGGTAATTCTATTGTTAGTTTCTTAAGAAATTCCATATTGTTCTCCATAGTGACTGTATCAATTTATATTCCCAACAATAGTGGAAGAGGGTTCCTTTTCTCCACACCCTTTCCAGCATTTTTTGCTTGTAGATTTTCTATGATGCCTATTCTACCAGGTGTGAGGTGATACCTCATTGTTGAATCCATTTCGTTGAGCAAGGGGTAGGTCTTGTCTATTCCATATTTGGCTTATGGAACGGTATCTGTGCTAATTTCAAACTCTGGTTTAATGCAGCACCCCAACTCACCTTCCCCCTTAAGCAAGCATAAGTTAGTTTTCTAAACTTGAGACCCTGTTCTGTTTTGTAATTCAGTTCATGTGTAGCCAAGTTCACATTCCGTGTATTAGTGATACCTTATGATGTTTCTTTTTCTGTGTGACTTATTTCACTTAGAATCATCGTGCCTCAATCCAATCATTATGGTGGTACGGACCTGGTGACATAGATTTCATTGCTGAGTGGTATTCTGTTGTACATAAGTACCGCAACTTCTTTATCCATTATTTGCTCTCTGGGATATTTAACTTGTGCCGTAGAAGAGATTCCAGTAAAAAGAACCGTCCCAACCTTTGGTGTGGCTGTGTCTTTTAGATTTTAAATTAACTAACCAATAGGACCATAAGTGGAAGTGCCCTAGGCTCTGTTGCTTTGTTTTTTAGATGTTTCAGGAAACACCATACACTTCTCCCGAGTGGCTGTTGGCAATTTACATCCCGCCCATCAGCATAACAAGGCTCCCAGTTCTCCATGGCCTGTCCTGCCTTTCTGGATTTTACACTTTTTTCAGATGGCCCTTTTGACCGGGGGGAAGTGAGACTTCATTGTAGTGCAGATTTCCTTTGCAAGCTTGCTTGGTTGGCCAAAAAGGGCGTATGCGTTTTTTCCTGAATATATTCAGGAAAAAACGCATATGCCCTTTTTGGCCAAGTGCATCATTGTGGACGTTCTGCCTCTTTTCCTATGCTTTAAATGCAATTCCAGTCTACCTCCTGAAATCGGTTTCCTGCAATTCTGCCCCGCTTTCAAGTCCTCTTGGCAGCCTTACTTCAGTATATTTTTGGATGATAGCTGTCATTTATAACTCTGCAGGTTTGTGAATTACAGTGCCCCTGAGCTCCTTTCTTCAACTCGCTTTCTCGTGAGCTGGCCGCAACACCGCAGGATGGCTTCAGGCCCTAATCTGGTTCCGGCACGGCACGCTGAGCCTTTGGTTAATTCCTCTTCCTGGTGGGAAATGAGAGTTAAATTTGCCCGTCCAGACACCTCCAGCTAGTCTGTCATTGGTTCTCCCTATTCCTGTTCATCTTCCACAGAAATTGCAAACTGGGCCAAACAGGAGGTTAAAGGCACTGACTCTCCAAGTCGGGAGAGTGTTAGTAAAGCGTCTGGAATGTTGCACCCGAGTACCAGGGGACGAAAACTGACACATATTGGAACACGTCTCCCGATCACACGGTTGATCATACTCTGGGTTCCACATGCATGTTTTAGCTGAAGGAAGAATACCTTCAACCTGGAGAGTTGAGACCCGTGGAATGGGTACCATGCAATATGACTTCAAAGGGTCTTCATTTGCTCACCGAACCTCTCCAATCCTATCACTGCTGCGTTTATGCCCCTGTACACACACTTGATTCTCTTTCAGAGACATAGCAATCCATAGGTTTTAAGATACTTCCTAGTCAGGTACACTCTTAGGCATTTAATATGGGGTGTTGAGTCCATTTCGTTGAGCAAGGAGTAGCTCTTGTCTATTCCATATTTGGCTAAGGAACTTTATCTGTGCTCATTTCAATCTCTGGTTTTATGCAGCACCCCAACTCACCTTTCCCCTTAAGCAAGCATAAGTTGGGTTTCTAAATTTGAGACCCTGTTCTGTTTTGTAATTCAGTTCCTGTGTAGCCAAGGTTACATTCCGTGTATTAGTGATATCTTATGATGTTTCTTTTCCTGTGTGACTTATTTCAGTTAGAATCATCATACCTGAATCCACTCATTATGCTGCTACGGGCCTGATGACATAGATTTCATTGCTGAGTGATACTGCATTGTACGTAAGTACCACAACTTCTTTATCCATTTTTCACTTTCTGCGATATTGAACTTGTACCGTAAACCAGGTTCTTGTAAACAGAGCCGTCCCAACCTTTGGGGTGGCTGTGTCTTTTTGATTTTAATTTCCCTAAGCTATAGGACCATAAGTGGAAGTGCCCTAGGCTCTGTTGCTTTGTTTTTTAGATGTTTCAGGAAACACCATACACTTCTCCCGAGTGGCTGTTGGCAATTTACATCCCGCCCATCAGCATAACAAGGCTCCCAGTTCTCCATGGCCTGTCCTGCCTTTCTGGATTTTACACTTTTTTCAGATGGCCCTTTTGACCGGGGGGAAGTGAGACTTCATTGTAGTGCAGATTTCCTTTGCAAGCTTGCTTGGTTGGCCAAAAAGGGCGTATGCGTTTTTTCCTGAATATATTCAGGAAAAAACGCATACGCCCTTTTTGGCCAAGTGCATCATTGTGGACGTTCTGCCTCTTTTCCTATGCTTTCAATGCAATTCCAGTCTACCTCCTGAAATCGGTTTCCTGCAATTCTGCCCCGCTTTCAAGTCCTCTTGGCAGCCTTACTTCAGTATATTTTTGGACGATAGCTGTCATTTATAACTCTGCAGGTTTGTGAATTACAGTGCCCCTGAGCTCCTTTCTTCAACTCGCTTTCTCGTGAGCTGGCCGCAACACCGCAGGATCGCTTCAGGCCCTAATCTGGTTCCGGCACGGCACGCTGAGCCTTTGGTTAATTCCTCTTCCTGGTGGGAAATGAGAGTTAAATTTGCCCGTCCAGACACCTCCAGCTAGTCTGTCATTGGTTCTCCCTATTCCTGTTCATCTTCCGCAGAAATTGCAAACTGGGCCAAACAGGAGGTTAAAGGCACTGACTCTCCAAGTCGGGAGAGTGTTAGTAAAGCGTCTGGAATGTTGCACCCGAGTACCAGGGGACGAAAACTGACACATATTGGAACACGTCTCCCGATCACACGGTTGATCATACTCTGGGTTCCACATGCATGTTTTAGCTGAAGGAAGAATACCTTCAACCTGGAGAGTTGAGACCCGTGGAATGGGTACCATGCAATATGACTTCAAAGGGTCTTCATTTGCTCACCGAACCTCTCCAATCCTATCACTGCTGCGTTTATGCCCCTGTACACACACTTGATTCTCTTTCAGAGACATAGCAATCCATAGGTTTTAAGATACTTCCTAGTCAGGTACACTCTTAGGCATTTAATATGGGGTGTTGAGTCCATTTCGTTGAGCAAGGAGTAGCTCTTGTCTATTCCATATTTGGCTTAAGGAACTTTATCTGTGCTCATTTCAATCTCTGGTTTTATGCAGCACCCCAACTCACCTTTCCCCTTAAGCAAGCATAAGTTGGGTTTCTAAATTTGAGACCCTGTTCTGTTTTGTAATTCAGTTCCTGTGTAGCCAAGGTTACATTCCGTGTATTAGTGATATCTTATGATGTTTCTTTTCCTGTGTGACTTATTTCAGTTAGAATCATCCTACCTGAATCCACTCATTATGCTGCTACGGGCCTGATGACATAGATTTCATTGCTGAGTGATACTGCATTGTACGTAAGTACCACAACTTCTTTATCCATTTTTCACTTTCTGCGATATTGAACTTGTACCGTAAACCAGGTTCTTGTAAACAGAGCCGTCCCAACATTTGGGGTGGCTATGTCTTTTGATTTTAATTTCCCTAAGCTATAGGACCATAAGTGGAAGTGCCCTAGGCTCTGTTGCTTTGTTTTTTAGATGTTTCAGGAAACACCATACACTTCTCCCGAGTGGCTGTTGGCAATTTACATCCCGCCCATCAGCATAACAAGGCTCCCAGTTCTCCATGGCCTGTCCTGCCTTTCTGGATTTTACACTTTTTTCAGATGGCCCTTTTGACCGGGGGGAAGTGAGACTTCATTGTAGTGCAGATTTCATTTGCAAGCTTGCTTGGTTGGCCAAAAAGGGCGTATGCGTTTTTTCCTGAATATATTCAGGAAAAAACGCATACGCCCTTTTTGGCCAAGTGCATCATTGTGGACGTTCTGCCTCTTTTCCTATGCTTTAAATGCAATTCCAGTCTACCTCCTGAAATCGGTTTCCTGCAATTCTGCCCCGCTTTCAAGTCCTCTTGGCAGCCTTACTTCAGTATATTTTTGGATGATAGCTGTCATTTATAACTCTGCAGGTTTGTGAATTACAGTGCCCCTGAGCTCCTTTCTTCAACTCGCTTTCTCGTGAGCTGGCCGCAACACCGCAGGATGGCTTCAGGCCCTAATCTGGTTCCGGCACGGCACGCTGAGCCTTTGGTTAATTCCTCTTCCTGGTGGGAAATGAGAGTTAAATTTGCCCGTCCAGACACCTCCAGCTAGTCTGTCATTGGTTCTCCCTATTCCTGTTCATCTTCCACAGAAATTGCAAACTGGGCCAAACAGGAGGTTAAAGGCACTGACTCTCCAAGTCGGGAGAGTGTTAGTAAAGCGTCTGGAATGTTGCACCCGAGTACCAGGGGACGAAAACTGACACATATTGGAACACGTCTCCCGATCACACGGTTGATCATACTCTGGGTTCCACATGCATGTTTTAGCTGAAGGAAGAATACCTTAAACCTGGAGAGTTGAGACCCGTGGAATGGGTACCATGCAATATGACTTCAAAGGGTCTTCATTTGCTCACCGAACCTCTCCAATCCTATCACTGCTGCGTTTATGCCCCTGTACACACACTTGATTCTCTTTCAGAGACATAGCAATCCATAGGTTTTAAGATACTTCCTAGTCAGGTACACTCTTAGGCATTTAATATGGGGTGTTGAGTCCATTTCGTTGAGCAAGGAGTAGCTCTTGTCTATTCCATATTTGGCTTAAGGAACTTTATCTGTGCTCATTTCAATCTCTGGTTTTATGCAGCACCCCAACTCACCTTTCCCCTTAAGCAAGCATAAGTTGGGTTTCTAAATTTGAGACCCTGTTCTGTTTTGTAATTCAGTTCCTGTGTAGCCAAGGTTACATTCCGTGTATTAGTGATATCTTATGATGTTTCTTTTCCTGTGTGACTTATTTCAGTTAGAATCATCGTACCTGAATCCACTCATTATGCTGCTACGGGCCTGATGACATAGATTTCATTGCTGAGTGATACTGCATTGTACGTAAGTACCACAACTTCTTTATCCATTTTTCACTTTCTGCGATATTGAACTTGTACCGTAAACCAGGTTCTTGTAAACAGAGCCGTCCCAACATTTGGGGTGGCTGTGTCTTTTTGATTTTAATTTCCCTAAGCTATAGGACCATAAGTGGAAGTGCCCTAGGCTCTGTTGCTTTGTTTTTTAGATGTTTCAGGAAACACCATACACTTCTCCCGAGTGGCTGTTGGCAATTTACATCCCGCCCATCAGCATAACAAGGCTCCCAGTTCTCCATGGCCTGTCCTGCCTTTCTGGATTTTACACTTTTTTCAGATGGCCCTTTTGACCGGGGGAAAGTGAGACTTCATTGTAGTGCAGATTTCCTTTGCAAGCTTGCTTGGTTGGCCAAAAAGGGCGTATGCGTTTTTTCCTGAATATATTCAGGAAAAAACGCATACGCCCTTTTTGGCCAAGTGCATCATTGTGGACGTTCTGCCTCTTTTCCTATGCTTTCAATGCAATTCCAGTCTACCTCCTGAAATCGGTTTCCTGCAATTCTGCCCCGCTTTCAAGTCCTCTTGGCAGCCTTACTTCAGTATATTTTTGGACGATAGCTGTCATTTATAACTCTGCAGTTTTGTGAATTACAGTGCCCCTGAGCTCCTTTCTTCAAGTCGCTTTCTCGTGAGCTGGCCGCAACACCGCAGGATCGCTTCAGGCCCTAATCTGGTTCCGGCACGGCACGCTGAGCCTTTGGTTAATTCCTCTTCCTGGTGGGAAATGAGAGTTAAATTTGCCCGTCCAGACACCTCCAGCTAGTCTGTCATTGGTTCTCCCTATTCCTGTTCATCTTCCGCAGAAATTGCAAACTGGGCCAAACAGGAGGTTAAAGGCACTGACTCTCCAAGTCGGGAGAGTGTTAGTAAAGCGTCTGGAATGTTGCACCCGAGTACCAGGGGACGAAAACTGACACATATTGGAACACGTCTCCCGATCACACGGTTGATCATACTCTGGGTTCCACATGCATGTTTTAGCTGAAGGAAGAATACCTTCAACCTGGAGAGTTGAGACCCGTGGAATGGGTACCATGCAATATGACTTCAAAGGGTCTTCATTTGCTCACCGAACCTCTCCAATCCTATCACTGCTACGTTTATGCCCCTGTACACACACTTGATTCTCTTTCAGAGACATAGCAATCCATAGGTTTTAAGATACTTCCTAGTCAGGTACACTCTTAGGCATTTAACATGGGGTGTTGAGTCCATTTCGTTGAGCAAGGAGTAGCTCTTGTCTATTCCATATTTGGCTTAAGGAACTTTATCTGTGCTCATTTCAATCTCTGGTTTTATGCAGCACCCCAACTCACCTTTCCCCTTAAGCAAGCATAAGTTGGTTTTCTAAATTTGAGACCCTGTTCTGTTTTGTAATTCAGTTCCTGTGTAGCCAAGTTTACATTCCGTGTATTAGTGATATCTTATGATGTTTCTTTTCCTGTGTGACTTATTTCAGTTAGAGTCATCGTACCTGAATCCACTCATTATGCTGCTACGGGCCTGATGACATAGATTTCCTTGCTGAGTGATATTGCATTGTACGTAAGTACCACAACTTCTTTATCCATTTTTCACTTTCTGCGATATTGAACTTGTACCGTAAACCAGGTTCTTGTAAACAGAGCCGTCCCAACATTTGGGGTGGCTATGTCTTTTGATTTTAATTTCCCTAAGCTATAGGACCATAAGTGGAAGTGCCCTAGGCTCTGTTGCTTTGTTTTTTAGATGTTTCAGGAAACACCATACACTTCTCCCGAGTGGCTGTTGGCAATTTACATCCCGCCCATCAGCATAACAAGGCTCCCAGTTCTCCATGGCCTGTCCTGCCTTTCTGGATTTTACACTTTTTTCAGATGGCCCTTTTGACCGGGGGGAAGTGAGACTTCATTGTAGTGCAGATTTCCTTTGCAAGCTTGCTTGGTTGGCCAAAAAGGGCGTATGCGTTTTTTCCTGAATATATTCAGGAAAAAACGCATACGCCCTTTTTGGCCAAGTGCATCATTGTGGACGTTCTGCCTCTTTTCCTATGCTTTCAATGCAATTCCAGTCTACCTCCTGAAATCGGTTTCCTGCAATTCTGCCCCGCTTTCAAGTCCTCTTGGCAGCCTTACTTCAGTATATTTTTGGACGATAGCTGTCATTTATAACTCTGCAGGTTTGTGAATTACAGTGCCCCTGAGCTCCTTTCTTCAACTCGCTTTCTCGTGAGCTGGCCGCAACACCGCAGGATGGCTTCAGGCCCTAATCTGGTTCCGGCACGGCACGCTGAGCCTTTGGTTAATTCCTCTTCCTGGTGGGAAATGAGAGTTAAATTTGCCCGTCCAGACACCTCCAGCTAGTCTGTCATTGGTTCTCCCTATTCCTGTTCATCTTCCGCAGAAATTGCAAACTGGGCCAAACAGGAGGTTAAAGGCACTGACTCTCCAAGTCGGGAGAGTGTTAGTAAAGCGTCTGGAATGTTGCACCCGAGTACCAGGGGACGAAAACTGACACATATTGGAACACGTCTCCCGATCACACGGTTGATCATACTCTGGGTTCCACATGCATGTTTTAGCTGAAGGAAGAATACCTTAAACCTGGAGAGTTGAGACCCGTGGAATGGATACCATGCAATATGACTTCAAAGGGTCTTCATTTGCTCACCGAACCTCTCCAATCCTATCACTGCTGCGTTTATGCCCCTGTACACACACTTGATTCTCTTTCAGAGACATAGCAATCCATAGGTTTTAAGATACTTCCTAGTCAGGTACACTCTTAGGCATTTAATATGGGGTGTTGAGTCCATTTCGTTGAGCAAGGAGTAGCTCTTGTCTATTCCATATTTGGCTTAAGGAACTTTATCTGTGCTCATTTCAATCTCTGGTTTTATGCAGCACCCCAACTCACCTTTCCCCTTAAGCAAGCATAAGTTGGGTTTCTAAATTTGAGACCCTGTTCTGTTTTGTAATTCAGTTCCTGTGTAGCCAAGGTTACATTCCGTGTATTAGTGATATCTTATGATGTTTCTTTTTCTGTGTGACTTATTTCAGTTAGAATCATCGTACCTGAATCCACTCATTATGCTGCTACGGGCCTGATGACATAGATTTCATTGCTGAGTGATATTGCATTGTACGTAAGTACCACAACTTCTTTATCCATTTTTCACTTTCTGCGATATTGAACTTGTACCGTAAACCAGGTTCTTGTAAACAGAGCCGTCCCAACCTTTGGGGTGGCTGTGTCTTTTGATTTTAATTTCCCTAAGCTATAGGACCATAAGTGGAAGTGCCCTAGGCTCTGTTGCTTTGTTTTTTAGATGTTTCAGGAAACACCATACACTTCTCCCGAGTGGCTGTTGGCAATTTACATCCCGCCCATCAGCATAACAAGGCTCCCAGTTCTCCATGGCCTGTCCTGCCTTTCTGGATTTTACACTTTTTTCAGATGGCCCTTTTGACCGGGGGGAAGTGAGACTTCATTGTAGTGCAGATTTCCTTTGCAACCTTGCTTGGTTGGCCAAAAAGGGCGTATGCGTTTTTTCCTGAATATATTCAGGAAAAAACGCATACGCCCTTTTTGGCCAAGTGCATCATTGTGGACGTTCTGCCTCTTTTCCTATGCTTTAAATGCAATTCCAGTCTACCTCCTGAAATCGGTTTCCTGCAATTCTGCCCCGCTTTCAAGTCCTCTTGGCAGCCTTACTTCAGTATATTTTTGGACGATAGCTGTCATTTATAACTCTGCAGGTTTGTGAATTACAGTGCCCCTGAGCTCCTTTCTTCAAGTCGCTTTCTCGTGAGCTGGCCACAACACTGCAGGATGGCTTCAGGCCCTAATCTGGTTCCGGCACGGCACGCTGAGCCTTTGGTTAATTCCTCTTCCTGGTGGGAAATGAGAGTTAAATTTGCCCGTCCAGACACCTCCAGCTAGTCTGTCATTGGTTCTCCCTATTCCTGTTCATCTTCCACAGAAATTGCAAACTGGGCCAAACAGGAGGTTAAAGGCACTGACTCTCCAAGTCGGGAGAGTGTTAGTAAAGCGTCTGGAATGTTGCACCCGAGTACCAGGGGACGAAAACTGACACATATTGGAACACGTCTCCCGATCACACGGTTGATCATACTCTGGGTTCCACATGCATGTTTTAGCTGAAGGAAGAATACCTTAAACCTGGAGAGTTGAGACCCGTGGAATGGGTACCATGCAATATGACTTCAAAGGGTCTTCATTTGCTCACCGAACCTCTCCAATCCTATCACTGCTGCGTTTATGCCCCTGTACACACACTTGATTCTCTTTCAGAGACATAGCAATCCATAGGTTTTAAGATACTTCCTAGTCAGGTACACTCTTAGGCATTTAATATGGGGTGTTGAGTCCATTTCGTTGAGCAAGGAGTAGCTCTTGTCTATTCCATATTTGGCTTAAGGAACTTTATCTGTGCTCATTTCAATCTCTGGTTTTATGCAGCACCCCAACTCACCTTTCCCCTTAAGCAAGCATAAGTTGGGTTTCTAAATTTGAGACCCTGTTCTGTTTTGTAATTCAGTTCCTGTGTAGCCAAGGTTACATTCCGTGTATTAGTGATATCTTATGATGTTTCTTTTCCTGTGTGACTTATTTCAGTTAGAATCATCCTACCTGAATCCACTCATTATGCTGCTACGGGCCTGATGACATAGATTTCATTGCTGAGTGATACTGCATTGTACGTAAGTACCACAACTTCTTTATCCATTTTTCACTTTCTGCGATATTGAACTTGTACCGTAAACCAGGTTCTTGTAAACAGAGCCGTCCCAACATTTGGGGTGGCTATGTCTTTTGATTTTAATTTCCCTAAGCTATAGGACCATAAGTGGAAGTGCCCTAGGCTCTGTTGCTTTGTTTTTTAGATGTTTCAGGAAACACCATACACTTCTCCCGAGTGGCTGTTGGCAATTTACATCCCGCCCATCAGCATAACAAGGCTCCCAGTTCTCCATGGCCTGTCCTGCCTTTCTGGATTTTACACTTTTTTCAGATGGCCCTTTTGACCGGGGGGAAGTGAGACTTCATTGTAGTGCAGATTTCCTTTGCAAGCTTGCTTGGTTGGCCAAAAAGGGCGTATGCGTTTTTTCCTGAATATATTCAGGAAAAAACGCATACGCCCTTTTTGGCCAAGTGCATCATTGTGGACGTTCTGCCTCTTTTCCTATGCTTTCAATGCAATTCCAGTCTACCTCCTGAAATCGGTTTCCTGCAATTCTGCCCCGCTTTCAAGTCCTCTTGGCAGCCTTACTTCAGTATATTTTTGGACGATAGCTGTCATTTATAACTCTGCAGGTTTGTGAATTACAGTGCCCCTGAGCTCCTTTCTTCAACTCGCTTTCTCGTGAGCTGGCCGCAACACCGCAGGATGGCTTCAGGCCCTAATCTGGTTCCGGCACGGCACGCTGAGCCTTTGGTTAATTCCTCTTCCTGGTGGGAAATGAGAGTTAAATTTGCCCGTCCAGACACCTCCAGCTAGTCTGTCATTGGTTCTCCCTATTCCTGTTCATCTTCCGCAGAAATTGCAAACTGGGCCAAACAGGAGGTTAAAGGCACTGACTCTCCAAGTCGGGAGAGTGTTAGTAAAGCGTCTGGAATGTTGCACCCGAGTACCAGGGGACGAAAACTGACACATATTGGAACACGTCTCCCGATCACACGGTTGATCATACTCTGGGTTCCACATGCATGTTTTAGCTGAAGGAAGAATACCTTAAACCTGGAGAGTTGAGACCCGTGGAATGGATACCATGCAATATGACTTCAAAGGGTCTTCATTTGCTCACCGAACCTCTCCAATCCTATCACTGCTGCGTTTATGCCCCTGTACACACACTTGATTCTCTTTCAGAGACATAGCAATCCATAGGTTTTAAGATACTTCCTAGTCAGGTACACTCTTAGGCATTTAATATGGGGTGTTGAGTCCATTTCGTTGAGCAAGGAGTAGCTCTTGTCTATTCCATATTTGGCTTAAGGAACTTTATCTGTGCTCATTTCAATCTCTGGTTTTATGCAGCACCCCAACTCACCTTTCCCCTTAAGCAAGCATAAGTTGGGTTTCTAAATTTGAGACCCTGTTCTGTTTTGTAATTCAGTTCCTGTGTAGCCAAGGTTACATTCCGTGTATTAGTGATATCTTATGATGTTTCTTTTTCTGTGTGACTTATTTCAGTTAGAATCATCGTACCTGAATCCACTCATTATGCTGCTACGGGCCTGATGACATAGATTTCATTGCTGAGTGATATTGCATTGTACGTAAGTACCACAACTTCTTTATCCATTTTTCACTTTCTGCGATATTGAACTTGTACCGTAAACCAGGTTCTTGTAAACAGAGCCGTCCCAACCTTTGGGGTGGCTGTGTCTTTTGATTTTAATTTCCCTAAGCTATAGGACCATAAGTGGAAGTGCCCTAGGCTCTGTTGCTTTGTTTTTTAGATGTTTCAGGAAACACCATACACTTCTCCCGAGTGGCTGTTGGCAATTTACATCCCGCCCATCAGCATAACAAGGCTCCCAGTTCTCCATGGCCTGTCCTGCCTTTCTGGATTTTACACTTTTTTCAGATGGCCCTTTTGACCGGGGGGAAGTGAGACTTCATTGTAGTGCAGATTTCCTTTGCAACCTTGCTTGGTTGGCCAAAAAGGGCGTATGCGTTTTTTCCTGAATATATTCAGGAAAAAACGCATACGCCCTTTTTGGCCAAGTGCATCATTGTGGACGTTCTGCCTCTTTTCCTATGCTTTAAATGCAATTCCAGTCTACCTCCTGAAATCGGTTTCCTGCAATTCTGCCCCGCTTTCAAGTCCTCTTGGCAGCCTTACTTCAGTATATTTTTGGACGATAGCTGTCATTTATAACTCTGCAGGTTTGTGAATTACAGTGCCCCTGAGCTCCTTTCTTCAAGTCGCTTTCTCGTGAGCTGGCCACAACACTGCAGGATGGCTTCAGGCCCTAATCTGGTTCCGGCACGGCACGCTGAGCCTTTGGTTAATTCCTCTTCCTGGTGGGAAATGAGAGTTAAATTTGCCCGTCCAGACACCTCCAGCTAGTCTGTCATTGGTTCTCCCTATTCCTGTTCATCTTCCACAGAAATTGCAAACTGGGCCAAACAGGAGGTTAAAGGCACTGACTCTCCAAGTCGGGAGAGTGTTAGTAAAGCGTCTGGAATGTTGCACCCGAGTACCAGGGGACGAAAACTGACACATATTGGAACACGTCTCCCGATCACACGGTTGATCATACTCTGGGTTCCACATGCATGTTTTAGCTGAAGGAAGAATACCTTAAACCTGGAGAGTTGAGACCCGTGGAATGGGTACCATGCAATATGACTTCAAAGGGTCTTCATTTGCTCACCGAACCTCTCCAATCCTATCACTGCTGCGTTTATGCCCCTGTACACACACTTGATTCTCTTTCAGAGACATAGCAATCCATAGGTTTTAAGATACTTCCTAGTCAGGTACACTCTTAGGCATTTAATATGGGGTGTTGAGTCCATTTCGTTGAGCAAGGAGTAGCTCTTGTCTATTCCATATTTGGCTTAAGGAACTTTATCTGTGCTCATTTCAATCTCTGGTTTTATGCAGCACCCCAACTCACCTTTCCCCTTAAGCAAGCATAAGTTGGGTTTCTAAATTTGAGACCCTGTTCTGTTTTGTAATTCAGTTCCTGTGTAGCCAAGGTTACATTCCGTGTATTAGTGATATCTTATGATGTTTCTTTTCCTGTGTGACTTATTTCAGTTAGAATCATCCTACCTGAATCCACTCATTATGCTGCTACGGGCCTGATGACATAGATTTCATTGCTGAGTGATACTGCATTGTACGTAAGTACCACAACTTCTTTATCCATTTTTCACTTTCTGCGATATTGAACTTGTACCGTAAACCAGGTTCTTGTAAACAGAGCCGTCCCAACATTTGGGGTGGCTATGTCTTTTGATTTTAATTTCCCTAAGCTATAGGACCATAAGTGGAAGTGCCCTAGGCTCTGTTGCTTTGTTTTTTAGATGTTTCAGGAAACACCATACACTTCTCCCGAGTGGCTGTTGGCAATTTACATCCCGCCCATCAGCATAACAAGGCTCCCAGTTCTCCATGGCCTGTCCTGCCTTTCTGGATTTTACACTTTTTTCAGATGGCCCTTTTGACCGGGGGGAAGTGAGACTTCATTGTAGTGCAGATTTCCTTTGCAAGCTTGCTTGGTTGGCCAAAAAGGGCGTATGCGTTTTTTCCTGAATATATTCAGGAAAAAACGCATACGCCCTTTTTGGCCAAGTGCATCATTGTGGACGTTCTGCCTCTTTTCCTATGCTTTAAATGCAATTCCAGTCTACCTCCTGAAATCGGTTTCCTGCAATTCTGCCCCGCTTTCAAGTCCTCTTGGCAGCCTTACTTCAGTATATTTTTGGACGATAGCTGTCATTTATAACTCTGCAGGTTTGTGAATTACAGTGCCCCTGAGCTCCTTTCTTCAACTCGCTTTCTCGTGAGCTGGCCGCAACACCGCAGGATCGCTTCAGGCTCTAATCTGGTTCCAGCACGGCACGCTGAGCCTTTGGTTAATTCCTCTTCCTGGTGGGAAATGAGAGTTAAATTTGCCCGTCCAGACACCTCCAGCTAGTCTGTCATTGGTTCTCCCTATTCCTGTTCATCTTCCACAGAAATTGCAAACTGGGCCAAACAGGAGGTTAAAGGCACTGACTCTCCAAGTCGGGAGAGTGTTAGTAAAGCGTCTGGAATGTTGCACCCGAGTACCAGGGGACGAAAACTGAGACATATTGGAACACGTCTCCCGATCACACGGTTGATCATACTCTGGGTTCCACATGCATGTTTTAGCTGAAGGAAGAATACCTTAAACCTGGAGAGTTGAGACCCGTGGAATGGGTACCATGCAATATGACTTCAAAGGGTCTTCATTTGCTCACCGAACCTCTCCAATCCTATCACTGCTGCGTTTATGCCCCTGTACACACACTTGATTCTCTTTCAGAGACATAGCAATCCATAGGTTTTAAGATACTTCCTAGTCAGGTACACTCTTAGGCATTTAATATGGGGTGTTGAGTCCATTTCGTTGAGCAAGGAGTAGCTCTTGTCTATTCCATATTTGGCTTAAGGAACTTTATCTGTGCTCATTTCAATCTCTGGTTTTATGCAGCACCCCAACTCACCTTTCCCCTTAAGCAAGCATAAGTTGGGTTTCTAAATTTGAGACCCTGTTCTGTTTTGTAATTCAGTTCCTGTGTAGCCAAGGTTACATTCCGTGTATTAGTGATATCTTATGATGTTTCTTTTCCTGTGTGACTTATTTCAGTTAGAATCATCGTACCTGAATCCACTCATTATGCTGCTACGGGCCTGATGACATAGATTTCATTGCTGAGTGATACTGCATTGTACGTAAGTACCACAACTTCTTTCTCCATTTTTCACTTTCTGCGATATTGAACTTGTACCGTAAACCAGGTTCTTGTAAACAGAGCTGTCCCAACTTTTGGGGTGGCTGTGTCTTTTTGATTTTAATTTCCCTAAGCTATAGGACCATAAGTGGAAGTGCCCTAGGCTCTGTTGCTTTGTTTTTTAGATGTTTCAGGAAACACCATACACTTCTCCCGAGTGGCTGTTGGCAATTTACATCCCGCCCATCAGCATAACAAGGCTCCCAGTTCTCCATGGCCTGTCCTGCCTTTCTGGATTTTACACTTTTTTCAGATGGCCCTTTTGACCGGGGGGAAGTGAGACTTCATTGTAGTGCAGATTTCCTTTGCAAGCTTGCTTGGTTGGCCAAAAAGGGCGTATGCGTTTTTTCCTGAATATATTCAGGAAAAAACGCATACGCCCTTTTTGGCCAAGTGCATCATTGTGGACGTTCTGCCTCTTTTCCTATGCTTTCAATGCAATTCCAGTCTACCTCCTGAAATCGGTTTCCTGCAATTCTGCCCCGCTTTCAAGTCCTCTTGGCAGCCTTACTTCAGTATATTTTTGGACGATAGCTGTCATTTATAACTCTGCAGGTTTGTGAATTACAGTGCCCCTGAGCTCCTTTCTTCAACTCGCTTTCTCGTGAGCTGGCCGCAACACCGCAGGATGGCTTCAGGCCCTAATCTGGTTCCGGCACGGCACGCTGAGCCTTTGGTTAATTCCTCTTCCTGGTGGGAAATGAGAGTTAAATTTGCCCGTCCAGACACCTCCAGCTAGTCTGTCATTGGTTCTCCCTATTCCTGTTCATCTTCCGCAGAAATTGCAAACTGGGCCAAACAGGAGGTTAAAGGCACTGACTCTCCAAGTCGGGAGAGTGTTAGTAAAGCGTCTGGAATGTTGCACCCGAGTACCAGGGGACGAAAACTGACACATATTGGAACACGTCTCCCGATCACACGGTTGATCATACTCTGGGTTCCACATGCATGTTTTAGCTGAAGGAAGAATACCTTAAACCTGGAGAGTTGAGACCCGTGGAATGGGTACCATGCAATATGACTTCAAAGGGTCTTCATTTGCTCACCGAACCTCTCCAATCCTATCACTGCTGCGTTTATGCCCCTGTACACACACTTGATTCTCTTTCAGAGACATAGCAATCCATAGGTTTTAAGATACTTCCTAGTCAGGTACACTCTTAGGCATTTAATATGGGGTGTTGAGTCCATTTCGTTGAGCAAGGAGTAGCTCTTGTCTATTCCATATTTGGCTTAAGGAACTTTATCTGTGCTCATTTCAATCTCTGGTTTTATGCAGCACCCCAACTCACCTTTCCCCTTAAGCAAGCATAAGTTGGTTTTCTAAATTTGAGACCCTGTTCTGTTTTGTAATTCAGTTCCTGTGTAGCCAAGGTTACATTCCGTGTATTAGTGATATCTTATGATGTTTCTTTTTCTGTGTGACTTATTTCAGTTAGAATCATCGTACCTGAATCCACTCATTATGCTGCTACGGGCCTGATGACATAGATTTCATTGCTGAGTGATACTGCATTGTACGTAAGTACCACAACTTCTTTATCCATTTTTCACTTTCTGCGATATTGAACTTGTACCGTAAACCAGGTTCTTGTAAACAGAGCCGTCCCAACCTTTGGGGTGGCTGTGTCTTTTGATTTTAATTTCCCTAAGCTATAGGACCATAAGTGGAAGTGCCCTAGGCTCTGTTGCTTTGTTTTTTAGATGTTTCAGGAAACACCATACACTTCTCCCGAGTGGCTGTTGGCAATTTACATCCCGCCCATCAGCATAACAAGGCTCCCAGTTCTCCATGGCCTGTCCTGCCTTTCTGGATTTTACACTTTTTTCAGATGGCCCTTTTGACCGGGGGGAAGTGAGACTTCATTGTAGTGCAGATTTCCTTTGCAAGCTTGCTTGGTTGGCCAAAAAGGGCGTATGCGTTTTTTCCTGAATACATTCAGGAAAAAACGCATACGCCCTTTTTGGCCAAATGCATCATTGTGGACGTTCTGCCTCTTTTCCTATGCTTTAAATGCAATTCCAGTCTACCTCCTGAAATCGGTTTCCTGCAATTCTGCCCCGCTTTCAAGTCCTCTTGGCAGCCTTACTTCAGTATATTTTTGGACGATAGCTGTCATTTATAACTCTGCAGGTTTGTGAATTACAGTGCCCCTGAGCTCCTTTCTTCAACTCGCTTTCTCGTGAGCTGGCCGCAACACCGCAGGATGGCTTCAGGCCCTAATCTGGTTCCGGCACGGCACGCTGAGCCTTTGGTTAATTCCTCTTCCTGGTGGGAAATGAGAGTTAAATTTGCCCGTCCAGACACCTCCAGCTAGTCTGTCATTGGTTCTCCCTATTCCTGTTCATCTTCCGCAGAAATTGCAAACTGGGCCAAACAGGAGGTTAAAGGCACTGACTCTCCAAGTCGGGAGAGTGTTAGTAAAGCGTCTGGAATGTTGCACCCGAGTACCAGGGGACGAAAACTGACACATATTGGAACACGTCTCCCGATCACACGGTTGATCATACTCTGGGTTCCACATGCATGTTTTAGCTGAAGGAAGAATACCTTAAACCTGGAGAGTTGAGACCCGTGGAATGGGTACCATGCAATATGACTTCAAAGGGTCTTCATTTGCTCACCGAACCTCTCCAATCCTATCACTGCTGCGTTTATGCCCCTGCACACACGCTTGATTCTCTTTCGGAGACATAGCAATCCATAGGTTTTAAGATACTTCCTAGTCAGGTACACTCTTAGGCATTTAATATGGGGTGTTGAGTCCATTTCGTTGAGCAAGGAGTAGCTCTTGTCTATTCCATATTTGGCTTAAGGAACTTTATCTGTGCTCATTTCAATCTCTGGTTTTATGCAGCACCCCAACTCACCTTTCCCCTTAAGCAAGCATAAGTTGGGTTTCTAAATTTGAGACCCTGTTCTGTTTTGTAATTCAGTTCCTGTGTAGCCAAGGTTACATTCCGTGTATTAGTGATATCTTATGATGTTTCTTTTCCTGTGTGACTTATTTCAGTTAGAATCATCGTACCTGAATCCACTCATTATGCTGCTACGGGCCTGATGACATAGATTTCATTGCTGAGTGATACTGCATTGTACGTAAGTACCACAACTTCTTTATCCATTTTTCACTTTCTGCGATATTGAACTTGTACCGTAAACCAGGTTCTTGTAAACAGAGCTGTCCCAACTTTTGGGGTGGCTGTGTCTTTTTGATTTTAATTTCCCTAAGCTATAGGACCATAAGTGGAAGTGCCCTAGGCTCTGTTGCTTTGTTTTTTAGATGTTTCAGGAAACACCATACACTTCTCCCGAGTGGCTGTTGGCAATTTACATCCCGCCCATCAGCATAACAAGGCTCCCAGTTCTCCATGGCCTGTCCTGCCTTTCTGGATTTTACACTTTTTTCAGATGGCCCTTTTGACCGGGGGGAAGTGAGACTTCATTGTAGTGCAGATTTCCTTTGCAAGCTTGCTTGGTTGGCCAAAAAGGGCGTATGCGTTTTTTCCTGAATATATTCAGGAAAAAACGCATACGCCCTTTTTGGCCAAGTGCATCATTGTGGACGTTCTGCCTCTTTTCCTATGCTTTCAATGCAATTCCAGTCTACCTCCTGAAATCGGTTTCCTGCAATTCTGCCCCGCTTTCAAGTCCTCTTGGCAGCCTTACTTCAGTATATTTTTGGACGATAGCTGTCATTTATAACTCTGCAGGTTTGTGAATTACAGTGCCCCTGAGCTCCTTTCTTCAACTCGCTTTCTCGTGAGCTGGCCGCAACACCGCAGGATGGCTTCAGGCCCTAATCTGGTTCCGGCACGGCACGCTGAGCCTTTGGTTAATTCCTCTTCCTGGTGGGAAATGAGAGTTAAATTTGCCCGTCCAGACACCTCCAGCTAGTCTGTCATTGGTTCTCCCTATTCCTGTTCATCTTCCGCAGAAATTGCAAACTGGGCCAAACAGGAGGTTAAAGGCACTGACTCTCCAAGTCGGGAGAGTGTTAGTAAAGCGTCTGGAATGTTGCACCCGAGTACCAGGGGACGAAAACTGACACATATTGGAACACGTCTCCCGATCACACGGTTGATCATACTCTGGGTTCCACATGCATGTTTTAGCTGAAGGAAGAATACCTTAAACCTGGAGAGTTGAGACCCGTGGAATGGGTACCATGCAATATGACTTCAAAGGGTCTTCATTTGCTCACCGAACCTCTCCAATCCTATCACTGCTGCGTTTATGCCCCTGTACACACACTTGATTCTCTTTCAGAGACATAGCAATCCATAGGTTTTAAGATACTTCCTAGTCAGGTACACTCTTAGGCATTTAATATGGGGTGTTGAGTCCATTTCGTTGAGCAAGGAGTAGCTCTTGTCTATTCCATATTTGGCTTAAGGAACTTTATCTGTGCTCATTTCAATCTCTGGTTTTATGCAGCACCCCAACTCACCTTTCCCCTTAAGCAAGCATAAGTTGGGTTTCTAAATTTGAGACCCTGTTCTGTTTTGTAATTCAGTTCCTGTGTAGCCAAGGTTACATTCCGTGTATTAGTGATATCTTATGATGTTTCTTTTTCTGTGTGACTTATTTCAGTTAGAATCATCGTACCTGAATCCACTCATTATGCTGCTACGGGCCTGATGACATAGATTTCATTGCTGAGTGATATTGCATTGTACGTAAGTACCACAACTTCTTTATCCATTTTTCACTTTCTGCGATATTGAACTTGTACCGTAAACCAGGTTCTTGTAAACAGAGCCGTCCCAACCTTTGGGGTGGCTGTGTCTTTTGAATTTAATTTCCCTAAGCTATAGGACCATAAGTGGAAGTGCCCTAGGCTCTGTTGCTTTGTTTTTTAGATGTTTCAGGAAACACCATACACTTCTCCCGAGTGGCTGTTGGCAATTTACATCCCGCCCATCAGCATAACAAGGCTCCCAGTTCTCCATGGCCTGTCCTGCCTTTCTGGATTTTACACTTTTTTCAGATGGCCCTTTTGACCGGGGGGAAGTGAGACTTCATTGTAGTGCAGATTTCCTTTGCAAGCTTGCTTGGTTGGCCAAAAAGGGCGTATGCGTTTTTTCCTGAATATATTCAGGAAAAAACGCATACGCCCTTTTTGGCCAAATGCATCATTGTGGACGTTCTGCCTCTTTTCCTATGCTTTAAATGCAATTCCAGTCTACCTCCTGAAATCGGTTTCCTGCAATTCTGCCCCGCTTTCAAGTCCTCTTGGCAGCCTTACTTCAGTATATTTTTGGACGATAGCTGTCATTTATAACTCTGCAGGTTTGTGAATTACAGTGCCCCTGAGCTCCTTTCTTCAAGTCGCTTTCTCGTGAGCTGGCCGCAACACCGCAGGATGGCTTCAGGCCCTAATCTGGTTCCGGCAGGGCATGCTGAGCCTTTGGTTAATTCCTCTTCCTGGTGGGAAATGAGAGTTAAATTTGCCCGTCCAGACACCTCCAGCTAGTCTGTCATTGGTTCTCCCTATTCCTGTTCATCTTCCGCAGAAATTGCAAACTGGGCCAAACAGGAGGTTAAAGGCACTGACTCTCCAAGTCGGGAGAGTGTTAGTAAAGCGTCTGGAATGTTGCACCCGAGTACCAGGGGACGAAAACTGACACATATTGGAACACGTCTCCCGATCACACGGTTGATCATACTCTGGGTTCCACATGCATGTTTTAGCTGAAGGAAGAATACCTTAAACCTGGAGAGTTGAGACCCGTGGAATGGGTACCATGCAATATGACTTCAAAGGGTCTTCATTTGCTCACCGAACCTCTCCAATCCTATCACTGCTGCGTTTATGCCCCTGTACACACACTTGATTCTCTTTCAGAGACATAGCAATCCATAGGTTTTAAGATACTTCCTAGTCAGATACACTCTTAGGCATTTAACATGGGGTGTTGAGTCCATTTCGTTGAGCAAGGAGTAGCTCTTGTCTATTCCATATTTGGCTTAAGGAACTTTATCTGTGCTCATTTCAATCTCTGGTTTTATGCAGCACCCCAACTCACCTTTCCCCTTAAGCAAGCATAAGTTGGTTTTCTAAATTTGAGACCCTGTTCTGTTTTGTAATTCAGTTCCTGTGTAGCCAAGGTTACATTCCGTGTATTAGTGATATCTTATGATGTTTCTTTTTCTGTGTGACTTATTTCAGTTAGAATCATCATACCTGAATCCACTCATTATGCTGCTACGGGCCTGATGACATAGATTTCATTGCTGAGTGATACTGCATTGTACGTAAGTACCACAACTTCTTTATCCATTTTTCACTTTCTGCGATATTTTACTTGTACCGTAAACCAGGTTCTTGTAAACAGAGCCGTCCCAACCTTTGGGGTGGCTGTGTCTTTTGATTTTAATTTCCCTAAGCTATAGGACCATAAGTGGAAGTGCCCTAGGCTCTGTTGCTTTGTTTTTTAGATGTTTCAGGAAACACCATACACTTCTCCCGAGTGGCTGTTGGCAATTTACATCCCGCCCATCAGCATAACAAGGCTCCCAGTTCTCCATGGCCTGTCCTGCCTTTCTGGATTTTACACTTTTTTCAGATGGCCCTTTTGACCGGGGGGAAGTGAGACTTCATTGTAGTGCAGATTTCCTTTGCAAGCTTGCTTGGTTGGCCAAAAAGGGCGTATGCGTTTTTTCCTGAATATATTCAGGAAAAAACGCATACGCCCTTTTTGGCCAAGTGCATCATTGTGGACGTTCTGCCTCTTTTCCTATGCTTTAAATGCAATTCCAGTCTACCTCCTGAAATCGGTTTCCTGCAATTCTGCCCCGCTTTCAAGTCCTCTTGGCAGCCTTACTTCAGTATATTTTTGGACGATAGCTGTCATTTATAACTCTGCAGGTTTGTGAATTACAGTGCCCCTGAGCTCCTTTCTTCAACTCGCTTTCTCGTGAGCTGGCCGCAACACCGCAGGATGGCTTCAGGCCCTAATCTGGTTCCGGCACGGCACGCTGAGCCTTTGGTTAATTCCTCTTCCTGGTGGGAAATGAGAGTTAAATTTGCCCGTCCAGACACCTCCAGCTAGTCTGTCATTGGTTCTCCCTATTCCTGTTCATCTTCCACAGAAATTGCAAACTGGGCCAAACAGGAGGTTAAAGGCACTGACTCTCCAAGTCGGGAGAGTGTTAGTAAAGCGTCTGGAATGTTGCACCCGAGTACCAGGGGACGAAAACTGAGACATATTGGAACACGTCTCCCGATCACACGGTTGATCATACTCTGGGTTCCACATGCATGTTTTAGCTGAAGGAAGAATACCTTAAACCTGGAGAGTTGAGACCCGTGGAATGGGTACCATGCAATATGACTTCAAAGGGTCTTCATTTGCTCACCGAACCTCTCCAATCCTATCACTGCTGCGTTTATGCCCCTGTACACACACTTGATTCTCTTTCAGAGACATAGCAATCCATAGGTTTTAAGATACTTCCTAGTCAGGTACACTCTTAGGCCTTTAATATGGGGTGTTGAGTCCATTTCGTTGAGCAAGGAGTAGCTCTTGTCTATTCCATATTTGGCTTAAGGAACTTTATCTGTGCTCATTTCAATCTCTGGTTTTATGCAGCACCCCAACTCACCTTTCCCCTTAAGCAAGCATAAGTTGGGTTTCTAAATTTGAGACCCTGTTCTGTTTTGTAATTCAGTTCCTGTGTAGCCAAGGTTACATTCCGTGTATTAGTGATATCTTATGATGTTTCTTTTCCTGTGTGACTTATTTCAGTTAGAATCATCATACCTGAATCCACTCATTATGCTGCTACGGGCCTGATGACATAGATTTCATTGCTGAGTGATACTGCATTGTACGTAAGTACCACAACTTCTTTATCCATTTTTCACTTTCTGCGATATTGAACTTGTACCGTAAACCAGGTTCTTGTAAACAGAGCCGTCCCAACCTTTGGGGTGGCTGTGTCTTTTTGATTTTAATTTCCCTAAGCTATAGGACCATAAGTGGAAGTGCCCTAGGCTCTGTTGCTTTGTTTTTTAGATGTTTCAGGAAACACCATACACTTCTCCCGAGTGGCTGTTGGCAATTTACATCCCGCCCATCAGCATAACAAGGCTCCCAGTTCTCCATGGCCTGTCCTGCCTTTCTGGATTTTACACTTTTTTCAGATGGCCCTTTTGACCGGGGGGAAGTGAGACTTCATTGTAGTGCAGATTTCCTTTGCAAGCTTGCTTGGTTGGCCAAAAAGGGCGTATGCGTTTTTTCCTGAATATATTCAGGAAAAAACGCATACGCCCTTTTTGGCCAAGTGCATCATTGTGGACGTTCTGCCTCTTTTCCTATGCTTTCAATGCAATTCCAGTCTACCTCCTGAAATCGGTTTCCTGCAATTCTGCCCTGCTTTCAAGTCCTCTTGGCAGCCTTACTTCAGTATATATTTGGACGATAGCTGTCATTTATAACTCTGCAGGTTTGTGAATTACAGTGCCCCTGAGCTCCTTTCTTCAACTCGCTTTCTCGTGAGCTGGCCGCAACACCGCAGGATGGCTTCAGGCCCTAATCTGGTTCCGGCACGGCACGCTGAGCCTTTGGTTAATTCCTCTTCCTGGTGGGAAATGAGAGTTAAATTTGCCCGTCCAGACACCTCCAGCTAGTCTGTCATTGGTTCTCCCTATTCCTGTTCATCTTCCACAGAAATTGCAAACTGGGCCAAACAGGAGGTTAAAGGCACTGACTCTCCAAGTCGGGAGAGTGTTAGTAAAGCGTCTGGAATGTTGCACCCGAGTACCAGGGGACGAAAACTGAGACATATTGGAACACGTCTCCCGATCACACGGTTGATCATACTCTGGGTTCCACATGCATGTTTTAGCTGAAGGAAGAATACCTTAAACCTGGAGAGTTGAGACCCGTGGAATGGGTACCATGCAATATGACTTCAAAGGGTCTTCATTTGCTCACCGAACCTCTCCAATCCTATCACTGCTGCGTTTATGCCCCTGTACACACACTTGATTCTCTTTCAGAGACATAGCAATCCATAGGTTTTAAGATACTTCCTAGTCAGGTACACTCTTAGGCATTTAATATGGGGTGTTGAGTCCATTTCGTTGAGCAAGGAGTAGCTCTTGTCTATTCCATATTTGGCTTAAGGAACTTTATCTGTGCTCATTTCAATCTCTGGTTTTATGCAGCACCCCAACTCACCTTTCCCCTTAAGCAAGCATAAGTTGGGTTTCTAAATTTGAGACCCTGTTCTGTTTTGTAATTCAGTTCCTGTGTAGCCAAGGTTACATTCCGTGTATTAGTGATATCTTATGATGTTTCTTTTCCTGTGTGACTTATTTCAGTTAGAATCATCGTACCTGAATCCACTCATTATGCTGCTACGGGCCTGATGACATAGATTTCATTGCTGAGTGATACTGCATTGTACGTAAGTACCACAACTTCTTTATCCATTTTTCACTTTCTGAGATATTGAACTTGTACCGTAAACCAGGTTCTTGTAAACAGAGCCGTCCCAACCTTTGGGGTGGCTGTGTCTTTTTGATTTTAATTTCCCTAAGCTATAGGACCATAAGTGGAAGTGCCCTAGGCTCTGTTGCTTTGTTTTTTAGATGTTTCAGGAAACACCATACACTTCTCCCGAGTGGCTGTTGGCAATTTACATCCCGCCCATCAGCATAACAAGGCTCCCAGTTCTCCATGGCCTGTCCTGCCTTTCTGGATTTTACACTTTTTTCAGATGGCCCTTTTGACCGGGGGGAAGTGAGACTTCATTGTAGTGCAGATTTCCTTTGCAAGCTTGCTTGGTTGGCCAAAAAGGGCGTATGCGTTTTTTCCTGAATATATTCAGGAAAAAACGCATACGCCCTTTTTGGCCAAGTGCATCATTGTGGACGTTCTGCCTCTTTTCCTATGCTTTCAATGCAATTCCAGTCTACCTCCTGAAATCGGTTTCCTGCAATTCTGCCCCGCTTTCAAGTCCTCTTGGCAGCCTTACTTCAGTATATATTTGGACGATAGCTGTCATTTATAACTCTGCAGGTTTGTGAATTACAGTGCCCCTGAGCTCCTTTCTTCAAGTCGCTTTCTCGTGAGCTGGCCGCAACACCGCAGGATGGCTTCAGGCCCTAATCTGGTTCCGGCACGGCACGCTGAGCCTTTGGTTAATTCCTCTTCCTGGTGGGAAATGAGAGTTAAATTTGCCCGTCCAGACACCTCCAGCTAGTCTCTCATTGGTTCTCCCTATTCCTGTTCATCTTCCGCAGAAATTGCAAACTGGGCCAAACAGGAGGTTAAAGGCACTGACTCTCCAAGTCGGGAGAGTGTTAGTAAAGCGTCTGGCATGTTGCACCCGAGTACCAGGGGACGAAAACTGAGACATATTGGAACACGTCTCCCGATCACACGGTTGATCATACTCTGGGTTCCACATGCATGTTTTAGCTGAAGGAAGAATACCTTAAACCTGGAGAGTTGAGACCCGTGGAATGGGTACCATGCAATATGACTTCAAAGGGTCTTCATTTGCTCACCGAACCTCTCCAATCCTATCACTGCTGCGTTTATGCCCCTGTACACACACTTGATTCTCTTTCAGAGACATAGCAATCCATAGGTTTTAAGATACTTCCTAGTCAGGTACACTCTTAGGCATTTAATATGGGGTGTTGAGTCCATTTCGTTGAGCAAGGAGTAGCTCTTGTCTATTCCATATTTGGCTTAAGAAACTTTATCTGTGCTCATTTCAATCTCTGGTTTTATGCAGCACCCCAACTCACCTTTCCCCTTAAGCAAGCATAAGTTGGTTTTCTAAATTTGAGACCCTGTTCTGTTTTGTAATTCAGTTCCTGTGTAGCCAAGTTTACATTCCGTGTATTAGTGATATCTTATGATGTTTCTTTTTCTGTGTGACTTATTTCAGTTAGAATCATCGTACCTGAATCCACTCATTATGCTGCTACGGGCCTGATGACATAGATTTCATTGCTGAGTGATACTGCATTGTACGTAAGTACCACAACTTCTTTATCCATTTTTCACTTTCTGCGATATTGAACTTGTACCGTAAACCAGGTTCTTGTAAACAGAGCCGTCCCAACCTTTGGGGTGGCTGTGTCTTTTGATTTTAATTTCCCTAAGCTATAGGACCATAAGTGGAAGTGCCCTAGGCTCTGTTGCTTTGTTTTTTAGATGTTTCAGGAAACACCATACACTTCTCCCGAGTGGCTGTTGGCAATTTACATCCCGCCCATCAGCATAACAAGGCTCCCAGTTCTCCATGGCCTGTCCTGCCTTTCTGGATTTTACACTTTTTTCAGATGGCCCTTTTGACCGGGGGGAAGTGAGACTTCATTGTAGTGCAGATTTCCTTTGCAAGCTTGCTTGGTTGGCCAAAAAGGGCGTATGCGTTTTTTCCTGAATATATTCAGGAAAAAACGCATACGCCCTTTTTGGCCAAGTGCATCATTGTGGACGTTCTGCCTCTTTTCCTATGCTTTAAATGCAATTCCAGTCTACCTCCTGAAATCGGTTTCCTGCAATTCTGCCCCGCTTTCAAGTCCTCTTGGCAGCCTTACTTCAGTATATTTTTGGACGATAGCTGTCATTTATAACTCTGCAGGTTTGTGAATTACAGTGCCCCTGAGCTCCTTTCTTCAACTCGCTTTCTCGTGAGCTGGCCGCAACACCGCAGGATGGCTTCAGGCCCTAATCTGGTTCCGGCACGGCACGCTGAGCCTTTGGTTAATTCCTCTTCCTGGTGGGAAATGAGAGTTAAATTTGCCCGTCCAGACACCTCCAGCTAGTCTCTCATTGGTTCTCCCTATTCCTGTTCATCTTCCGCAGAAATTGCAAACTGGGCCAAACAGGAGGTTAAAGGCACTGACTCTCCAAGTCGGGAGAGTGTTAGTAAAGCGTCTGGAATGTTGCACCCGAGTACCAGGGGACGAAAACTGACACATATTGGAACACGTCTCCCGATCACACGGTTGATCATACTCTGGGTTCCACATGCATGTTTTAGCTGAAGGAAGAATACCTTAAACCTGGAGAGTTGAGACCCGTGGAATGGGTACCATGCAATATGACTTCAAAGGGTCTTCATTTGCTCACCGAACCTCTCCAATCCTATCACTGCTGCGTTTATGCCCCTGTACACACACTTGATTCTCTTTCAGAGACATAGCAATCCATAGGTTTTAAGATACTTCCTAGTCAGGTACACTCTTAGGCATTTAATATGGGGTGTTGAGTCCATTTCGTTGAGCAAGGAGTAGCTCTTGTCTATTCCATATTTGGCTTAAGGAACTTTATCTGTGCTCATTTCAATCTCTGGTTTTATGCAGCACCCCAACTCACCTTTCCCCTTAAGCAAGCATAAGTTGGGTTTCTAAATTTGAGACCCTGTTCTGTTTTGTAATTCAGTTCCTGTGTAGCCAAGGTTACGTTCCGTGTATTAGTGATATCTTATGATGTTTCTTTTCCTGTGTGACTTATTTCAGTTAGAATCATCGTACCTGAATCCACTCATTATGCTGCTACGGGCCTGATGACATAGATTTCATTGCTGAGTGATACTGCATTGTACGTAAGTACCACAACTTCTTTATCCATTTTTCACTTTCTGCGATATTGAACTTGTACCGTAACCAGGTTCTTGTAAACAGAGCCGTCCCAACATTTGGGGTGGCTGTGTCTTTTGATTTTAATTTCCCTAAGCTATAGGACCATAAGTGGAAGTGCCCTAGGCTCTGTTGCTTTGTTTTTTAGATGTTTCAGGAAACACCATACACTTCTCCCGAGTGGCTGTTGGCAATTTACATCCCGCCCATCAGCATAACAAGGCTCCCAGTTCTCCATGGCCTGTCCTGCCTTTCTGGATTTTACACTTTTTTCAGATGGCCCTTTTGACCGGGGGGAAGTGAGACTTCATTGTAGTGCAGATTTCCTTTGCAAGCTTGCTTGGTTGGCCAAAAAGGGCGTATGCGTTTTTTCCTGAATATATTCAGGAAAAAACGCATACGCCCTTTTTGGCCAAGTGCATCATTGTGGACGTTCTGCCTCTTTTCCTATGCTTTAAATGCAATTCCAGTCTACCTCCTGAAATCGGTTTCCTGCAAGTCTGCCCCGCTTTCAAGTCCTCTTGGCAGCCTTACTTCAGTATATTTTTGGACGATAGCTGTCATTTATAACTCTGCAGATTTGTGAATTACAGTGCCCCTGAGCTCCTTTCTTCAACTCGCTTTCTCGTGAGCTGGCCGCAACACCGCAGGATGGCTTCAGGCCCTAATCTGGTTCCGGCACGGCACGCTGAGCCTTTGGTTAATTCCTCTTCCTGGTAGGAAATGAGAGTTAAATTTGCCCGTCCAGACACCTCCAGCTAGTCTGTCATTGGTTCTCCCTATTCCTGTTCATCTTCCACAGAAATTGCAAACTGGGCCAAACAGGAGGTTAAAGGCACTGACTCTCCAAGTCGGGAGAGTGTTAGTAAAGCGTCTGGCATGTTGCACCCGAGTACCAGGGTACGAAAACTGACACATATTGGAACACGTCTCCCGATCACACGGTTGATCATACTCTGGGTTCCACATGCATGTTTTAGCTGAAGGAAGAATACCTTAAACCTGGAGAGTTGAGACCCGTGGAATGGGTACCATGCAATATGACTTCAAAGGGTCTTCATTTGCTCACCGAACCTCTCCAATCCTATCACTGCTGCGTTTATGCCCCTGTACACACACTTGATTCTCTTTCAGAGACATAGCAATCCATAGGTTTTAAGATACTTCCTAGTCAGGTACACTCTTAGGCATTTAATATGGGGTGTTGAGTCCATTTCGTTGAGCAAGGAGTAGCTCTTGTCTATTCCATATTTGGCTTAAGGAACTTTATCTGTGCTCATTTCAATCTCTGGTTTTATGCAGCACCCCAACTCACCTTTCCCCTTAAGCAAGCATAAGTTGGGTTTCTAAATTTGAGACCCTGTTCTGTTTTGTAATTCAGTTCCTGTGTAGCCAAGTTTACATTCCGTGTATTAGTGATATCTTATGATGTTTCTTTTCCTGTGTGACTTATTTCAGTTAGAATCATCGTACCTGAATCCACTCATTATGCTGCTACGGGCCTGATGACATAGATTTCATTGCTGAGTGATACTGCATTGTACGTAAGTACCACAACTTCTTTATCCATTTTTCACTTTCTGCGATATTGAACTTGTACCGTAAACCAGGTTCTTGTAAACAGAGCCGTCCCAACCTTTGGGGTGGCTGTGTCTTTTTGATTTTAATTTCCCTAAGCTATAGGACCATAAGTGGAAGTGCCCTAGGCTCTGTTGCTTTGTTTTTTAGATGTTTCAGGAAACACCATACACTTCTCCCGAGTGGCTGTTGGCAATTTACATCCCGCCCATCAGCATAACAAGGCTCCCAGTTCTCCATGGCCTGTCCTGCCTTTCTGGATTTTACACTTTTTTCAGATGGCCCTTTTGACCGGGGGGAAGTGAGACTTCATTGTAGTGCAGATTTCCTTTGCAAGCTTGCTTGGTTGGCCAAAAAGGGCGTATGCGTTTTTTCCTGAATATATTCAGGAAAAAACGCATACGCCCTTTTTGGCCAAGTGCATCATTGTGGACGTTCTGCCTCTTTTCCTATGCTTTCAATGCAATTCCAGTCTACCTCCTGAAATCGGTTTCCTGCAATTCTGCCCCGCTTTCAAGTCCTCTTGGCAGCCTTACTTCAGTATATTTTTGGACGATAGCTGTCATTTATAACTCTGCAGGTTTGTGAATTACAGTGCCCCTGAGCTCCTTTCTTCAACTCGCTTTCTCGTGAGCTGGCCGCAACACCGCAGGATCGCTTCAGGCCCTAATCTGGTTCCGGCACGGCACGCTGAGCCTTTGGTTAATTCCTCTTCCTGGTGGGAAATGAGAGTTAAATTTGCCCGTCCAGACACCTCCAGCTAGTCTGTCATTGGTTCTCCCTATTCCTGTTCATCTTCCGCAGAAATTGCAAACTGGGCCAAACAGGAGGTTAAAGGCACTGACTCTCCAAGTCGGGAGAGTGTTAGTAAAGCGTCTGGAATGTTGCACCCGAGTACCAGGGGACGAAAACTGAGACATATTGGAACACGTCTCCCGATCACACGGTTGATCATACTCTGGGTTCCACATGCATGTTTTAGCTGAAGGAAGAATACCTTAAACCTGGAGAGTTGAGACCCGTGGAATGGGTACAATGCAATATGACTTCAAAGGGTCTTCATTTGCTCACCGAACCTCTCCAATCCTTTCACTGCTGCGTTTATGCCCCTGTACAC
The DNA here is from genome assembly GCF_949774975.1 of Lagenorhynchus albirostris. Lineage (NCBI taxonomy): Eukaryota > Metazoa > Chordata > Mammalia > Artiodactyla > Delphinidae > Lagenorhynchus > Lagenorhynchus albirostris. Next base: position 789,143 of record NW_026783378.1, on the reverse strand, counting down.
ACACTTGATTCTCTTTCGGAGACATAGCAATCCATAGGTTTTAAGATACTTCCTAGTCAGGTACACTCTTAGGCATTTAATATGGGGTGTTGAGTCCATTTCGTTGAGCAAGGAGTAGCTCTTGTCTATTCCATATTTGGCTTAAGGAACTTTATCTGTGCTCATTTCAATCTCTGGTTTTATGCAGCACCCCAACTCACCTTTCCCCTTAAGCAAGCATAAGTTGGTTTTCTAAATTTGAGACCCTGTTCTGTTTTGTAATTCAGTTCCTGTGTAGCCAAGGTTACATTCCGTGTATTAGTGATATCTTATGATGTTTCTTTTTCTGTGTGACTTATTTCAGTTAGAATCATCGTACCTGAATCCACTCATTATGCTGCTACGGGCCTGATGACATAGATTTCATTGCTGAGTGATATTGCATTGTACGTAAGTACCACAACTTCTTTATCCATTTTTCACTTTCTGCGATATTTTACTTGTACCATAAACCAGGTTCTTGTAAACAGAGCCGTCCCAACCTTTGGGGTGGCTGTGTCTTTTGATTTTAATTTCCCTAAGCTATAGGACCATAAGTGGAAGTGCCCTAGGCTCTGTTGCTTTGTTTTTTAGATGTTTCAGGAAACACCATACACTTCTCCCGAGTGGCTGTTGGCAATTTACATCCCGCCCATCAGCATAACAAGGCTCCCAGTTCTCCATGGCCTGTCCTGCCTTTCTGGATTTTACACATTTTTCAGATGACCCTTTTGACCGGGGGGAAGTGAGACTTCATTGTAGTGCAGATTTCCTTTGCAAGCTTGCTTGGTTGGCCAAAAAGGGCGTATGCGTTTTTTCCTGAATATATTCAGGAAAAAACGCATACGCCCTTTTTGGCCAAGTGCATCATTGTGGACGTTCTGCCTCTTTTCCTATGCTTTAAATGCAATTCCAGTCTACCTCCTGAAATCGGTTTCCTGCAATTCTGCCCCGCTTTCAAGTCCTCTTGGCAGCCTTACTTCAGTATATTTTTGGACGATAGCTGTCATTTATAACTCTGCAGGTTTGTGAATTACAGTGCCCCTGAGCTCCTTTCTTCAACTCGCTCTCTCGTGAGCTGGCCGCAACACCGCAGGATGGCTTCAGGCCCTAATCTGGTTCCGGCACGGCACGCTGAGCCTTTGGTTAATTCCTCTTCCTGGTGGGAAATGAGAGTTAAATTTGCCCGTCCAGACACCTCCAGCTAGTCTGTCATTGGTTCTCCCTATTCCTGTTCATCTTCCGCAGAAATTGCAAACTGGGCCAAACAGGAGGTTAAAGGCACTGACTCTCCAAGTCGGGAGAGTGTTAGTAAAGCGTCTGGAATGTTGCACCCGAGTACCAGGGGACGAAAACTGACACATATTGGAACACGTCTCCCGATCACACGGTTGATCATACTCTGGGTTCCACATGCATGTTTTAGCTGAAGGAAGAATACCTTAAACCTGGACAGTTGAGACCCGTGGAATGGGTACCATGCAATATGACTTCAAAGGGTCTTCATTTGCTCACCGAACCTCTCCAATCCTATCACTGCTGCGTTTATGCCCCTGTACACACACTTGATTCTCTTTCGGAGACATAGCAATCCATAGGTTTTAAGATACTTCCTAGTCAGGTACACTCTTAGGCCTTTAATATGGGGTGTTGAGTCCATTTCGTTGAGCAAGGAGTAGCTCTTGTCTATTCCATATTTGGCTTAAGGAACTTTATCTGTGCTCATTTCAATCTCTGGTTTTATGCAGCACCCCAACTCACCTTTCCCCTTAAGCAAGCATAAGTTGGGTTTCTAAATTTGAGACCCTGTTCTGTTTTGTAATTCAGTTCCTGTGTAGCCAAGGTTACATTCCGTGTATTAGTGATATCTTATGATGTTTCTTTTTCTGTGTGACTTATTTCAGTTAGAATCATAGTACCTGAATCCACTCATTATGCTGCTACGGGCCTGATGACATAGATTTCATTGCTGAGTGATATTGCATTGTACGTAAGTACCACAACTTCTTTATCCATTTTTCACTTTCTGCGATATTGAACTTGTACCGTAAACCAGGTTCTTGTAAACAGAGCCGTCCCAACCTTTGGGGTGGCTGTGTCTTTTGATTTTAATTTCCCTAAGCTATAGGACCATAAGTGGAAGTGCCCTAGGCTCTGTTGCTTTGTTTTTTAGATGTTTCAGGAAACACCATACACTTCTCCCGAGTGGCTGTTGGCAATTTACATCCCGCCCATCAGCATAACAAGGCTCCCAGTTCTCCATGGCCTGTCCTGCCTTTCTGGATTTTACACTTTTTTCAGATGGCCCTTTTGACCGGGGGGAAGTGAGACTTCATTGTAGTGCAGATTTCCTTTGCAAGCTTGCTTGGTTGGCCAAAAAGGGCGTATGCGTTTTTTCCTGAATATATTCAGGAAAAAACGCATACGCCCTTTTTGGCCAAGTGCATCATTGTGGACGTTCTGCCTCTTTTCCTATGCTTTCAATGCAATTCCAGTCTACCTCCTGAAATCGGTTTCCTGCAATTCTGCCCCGCTTTCAAGTCCTCTTGGCAGCCTTACTTCAGTATATTTTTGGACGATAGCTGTCATTTATAACTCTGCAGGTTTGTGAATTACAGTGCCCCTGAGCTCCTTTCTTCAACTCGCTTTCTCGTGAGCTGGCCGCAACACCGCAGGATGGCTTCAGGCCCTAATCTGGTTCCGGCACGGCACGCTGAGCCTTTGGTTAATTCCTCTTCCTGGTGGGAAATGAGAGTTAAATTTGCCCGTCCAGACACCTCCAGCTAGTCTGTCATTGGTTCTCCCTATTCCTGTTCATCTTCCGCAGAAATTGCAAACTGGGCCAAACAGGAGGTTAAAGGCACTGACTCTCCAAGTCGGGAGAGTGTTAGTAAAGCGTCTGGAATGTTGCACCCGAGTACCAGGGGACGAAAACTGACACATATTGGAACACGTCTCCCGATCACACGGTTGATCATACTCTGGGTTCCACATGCATGTTTTAGCTGAAGGAAGAATACCTTAAACCTGGAGAGTTGAGACCCGTGGAATGGGTACCATGCAATATGACTTCAAAGGGTCTTCATTTGCTCACCGAACCTCTCCAATCCTATCACTGCTGCGTTTATGCCCCTGTACACACACTTGATTCTCTTTCAGAGACATAGCAATCCATAGGTTTTAAGATACTTCCTAGTCAGGTACACTCTTAGGCATTTAATATGGGGTGTTGAGTCCATTTCGTTGAGCAAGGAGTAGCTCTTGTCTATTCCATATTTGGCTTAAGGAACTTTATCTGTGCTCATTTCAATCTCTGGTTTTATGCAGCACCCCAACTCACCTTTCCCCTTAAGCAAGCATAAGTTGGGTTTCTAAATTTGAGACCCTGTTCTGTTTTGTAATTCAGTTCCTGTGTAGCCAAGTTTACATTCCGTGTATTAGTGATATCTTATGATGTTTCTTTTTCTGTGTGACTTATTTCAGTTAGAATCATCATACCTGAATCCACTCATTATGCTGCTACGGGCCTGATGACATAGATTTCATTGCTGAGTGATATTGCATTGTACGTAAGTACCACAACTTCTTTATCCATTTTTCACTTTCTGCGATATTGAACTTGTACCGTAAACCAGGTTCTTGTAAACAGAGCCGTCCCAACCTTTGGGGTGGCTGTGTCTTTTGATTTTAATTTCCCTAAGCTATAGGACCATAAGTGGAAGTGCCCTAGGCTCTGTTGCTTTGTTTTTTAGATGTTTCAGGAAACACCATACACTTCTCCCGAGTGGCTGTTGGCAATTTACATCCCGCCCATCAGCATAACAAGGCTCCCAGTTCTCCATGGCCTGTCCTGCCTTTCTGGATTTTACACTTTTTTCAGATGGCCCTTTTGACCGGGGGGAAGTGAGACTTCATTGTAGTGCAGATTTCCTTTGCAAGCTTGCTTGGTTGGCCAAAAAGGGCGTATGCGTTTTTTCCTGAATATATTCAGGAAAAAACGCATACGCCCTTTTTGGCCAAGTGCATCATTGTGGACGTTCTGCCTCTTTTCCTATGCTTTAAATGCAATTCCAGTCTACCTCCTGAAATCGGTTTCCTGCAATTCTGCCCCGCTTTCAAGTCCTCTTGGCAGCCTTACTTCAGTATATTTTTGGACGATAGCTGTCATTTATAACTCTGCAGGTTTGTGAATTACAGTGCCCCTGAGCTCCTTTCTTCAACTCGCTTTCTCGTGAGCTGGCCACAACACCGCAGGATGGCTTCAGGCCCTAATCTGGTTCCGGCACGGCACGCTGAGCCTTTGGTTAATTCCTCTTCCTGGTGGGAAATGAGAGTTAAATTTGCCCGTCCAGACACCTCCAGCTAGTCTGTCATTGGTTCTCCCTATTCCTGTTCATCTTCCGCAGAAATTGCAAACTGGGCCAAACAGGAGGTTAAAGGCACTGACTCTCCAAGTCGGGAGAGTGTTAGTAAAGCGTCTGGAATGTTGCACCCGAGTACCAGGGGACGAAAACTGACACATATTGGAACACGTCTCCCGATCACACGGTTGATCATACTCTGGGTTCCACATGCATGTTTTAGCTGAAGGAAGAATACCTTAAACCTGGAGAGTTGAGACCCGTGGAATGGGTACCATGCAATATGACTTCAAAGGGTCTTCATTTGCTCACCAAATCTCTCGAATCCTATCACTGCTGCGTTTATGCCCCTGTACACACACTTGATTCTCTTTCAGAGACATAGCAATCCATAGGTTTTAAGATACTTCCTAGTCAGGTACACTCTTAGGCATTTAATATGGGGTGTTGAGTCCATTTCGTTGAGCAAGGAGTAGCTCTTGTCTATTCCATATTTGGCTTAAGGAACTTTACCTGTGCTCATTTCAATCTCTGGTTTTATGCAGCACCCCAACTCACCTTTCCCCTTAAGCAAGCATAAGTTGGGTTTCTAAATTTGAGACCCTGTTCTGTTTTGGAATTCAGTTCCTGTGTAGCCAAGTTTACATTCCGTGTATTAGTGATATCTTATGATGTTTCTTTTCCTGTGTGACTTATTTCAGTTAGAATCATCGTACCTGAATCCACTCATTATGCTGCTACGGGCCTGATGACATAGATTTCATTGCTGAGTGATACTGCATTGTACGTAAGTACCACAACTTCTTTATCCATTTTTCACTTTCTGCGATATTGAACTTGTACCGTAAACCAGGTTCTTGTAAACAGAGCCGTCCCAACCTTTGGGGTGGCTGTGTCTTTTGATTTTAATTTCCCTAAGCTATAGGACCATAAGTGGAAGTGCCCTAGGCTCTGTTGCTTTGTTTTTTAGATGTTTCAGGAAACACCATACACTTCTCCCGAGTGGCTGTTGGCAATTTACATCCCGCCCATCAGCATAACAAGGCTCCCAGTTCTCCATGGCCTGTCCTGCCTTTCTGGATTTTACACTTTTTTCAGATGGCCCTTTTGACCGGGGGGAAGTGAGACTTCATTGTAGTGCAGATTTCCTTTGCAAGCTTGCTTGGTTGGCCAAAAAGGGCGTATGCGTTTTTTCCTGAATATATTCAGGAAAAAACGCATACGCCCTTTTTGGCCAAGTGCATCATTGTGGACGTTCTGCCTCTTTTCCTATGCTTTAAATGCAATTCCAGTCTACCTCCTGAAATCGGTTTCCTGCAATTCTGCCCCGCTTTCAAGTCCTCTTGGCAGCCTTACTTCAGTATATTTTTGGACGATAGCTGTCATTTATAACTCTGCAGGTTTGTGAATTACAGTGCCCCTGAGCTCCTTTCTTCAACTCGCTTTCTCGTGAGCTGGCCGCAACACCGCAGGATGGCTTCAGGCCCTAATCTGGTTCCGGCACGGCACGCTGAGCCTTTGGTTAATTCCTCTTCCTGGTGGGAAATGAGAGTTAAATTTGCCCGTCCAGACACCTCCAGCTAGTCTGTCATTGGTTCTCCCTATTCCTGTTCATCTTCCGCAGAAATTGCAAACTGGGCCAAACAGGAGGTTAAAGGCACTGACTCTCCAAGTCGGGAGAGTGTTAGTAAAGCGTCTGGAATGTTGCACCCGAGTACCAGGGGACGAAAACTGACACATATTGGAACACGTCTCCCGATCACACGGTTGATCATACTCTGGGTTCCACATGCATGTTTTAGCTGAAGGAAGAATACCTTAAACCTGGAGAGTTGAGACCCGTGGAATGGGTACCATGCAATATGACTTCAAAGGGTCTTCATTTGCTCACCGAACCTCTCCAATCCTATCACTGCTGCGTTTATGCCCCTGTACACACACTTGATTCTCTTTCGGAGACATAGCAATCCATAGGTTTTAAGATACTTCCTAGTCAGGTACACTCTTAGGCATTTAATATGGGGTGTTGAGTCCATTTCGTTGAGCAAGGAGTAGCTCTTGTCTATTCCATATTTGGCTTAAGGAACTTTATCTGTGCTCATTTCAATCTCTGGTTTTATGCAGCACCCCAACTCACCTTTCCCCTTAAGCAAGCATAAGTTGGGTTTCTAAATTTGAGACCCTGTTCTGTTTTGTAATTCAGTTCCTGTGTAGCCAAGTTTACATTCCGTGTATTAGTGATATCTTATGATGTTTCTTTTTCTGTGTGACTTATTTCAGTTAGAATCATCGTACCTGAATCCACTCATTATGCTGCTACGGGCCTGATGACATAGATTTCATTGCTGAGTGATATTGCATTGTACGTAAGTACCACAACTTCTTTATCCATTTTTCACTTTCTGCGATATTGAACTTGTACCGTAAACCAGGTTCTTGTAAACAGAGCCGTCCCAACCTTTGGGGTGGCTGTGTCTTTTTGATTTTAATTTCCCTAAGCTATAGGACCATAAGTGGAAGTGCCCTAGGCTCTGTTGCTTTGTTTTTTAGATGTTTCAGGAAACACCATACACTTCTCCCGAGTGGCTGTTGGCAATTGACATCCCGCCCATCAGCATAACAAGGCTCCCAGTTCTCCATGGCCTGTCCTGCCTTTCTGGATTTTACACTTTTTTCAGATGGCCCTTTTGACCGGGGGGAAGTGAGACTTCATTGTAGTGCAGATTTCCTTTGCAAGCTTGCTTGGTTGGCCAAAAAGGGCGTATGCGTTTTTTCCTGAATATATTCAGGAAAAAACGCATACGCCCTTTTTGGCCAAGTGCATCATTGTGGACGTTCTGCCTCTTTTCCTATGCTTTCAATGCAATTCCAGTCTACCTCCTGAAATCGGTTTCCTGCAATTCTGCCCCAAGTTCAAGTCCTCTTGGCAGCCTTACTTCAGTATATTTTTGGACGATAGCTGTCATTTATAACTCTGCAGGTTTGTGAATTACAGTGCCCCTGAGCTCCTTTCTTCAAGTCGCTTTCTCGTGAGCTGGCCGCAACACCGCAGGATGGCTTCAGGCCCTAATCTGGTTCCGGCACGGCACGCTGAGCCTTTGGTTAATTCCTCTTCCTGGTGGGAAATGAGAGTTAAATTTGCCCGTCCAGACACCTCCAGCTAGTCTGTCATTGGTTCTCCCTATTCCTGTTCATCTTCCGCAGAAATTGCAAACTGGGCCAAACAGGAGGTTAAAGGCACTGACTCTCCAAGTCGGGAGAGTGTTAGTAAAGCGTCTGGAATGTTGCACCCGAGTACCAGGGGACGAAAACTGAGACATATTGGAACACGTCTCCCGATCACACGGTTGATCATACTCTGGGTTCCACATGCATGTTTTAGCTGAAGGAAGAATACCTTAAACCTGGAGAGTTGAGACCCGTGGAATGGGTACCATGCAATATGACTTCAAAGGGTCTTCATTTGCTCACCGAACCTCTCCAATCCTATCACTGCTGCGTTTATGCCCCTGTACACACACTTGATTCTCTTTCAGAGACATAGCAATCCATAGGTTTTAAGATACTTCCTAGTCAGGTACACTCTTAGGCATTTAATATGGGGTGTTGAGTCCATTTCGTTGAGCAAGGAGTAGCTCTTGTCTATTCCATATTTGGCTTAAGGAACTTTATCTGTGCTCATTTCAATCTCTGGTTTTATGCAGCACCCCAACTCACCTTTCCCCTTAAGCAAGCATAAGTTGGGTTTCTAAATTTGAGACCCTGTTCTGTTTTGTAATTCAGTTCCTGTGTAGCCAAGTTTACATTCCGTGTATTAGTGATATCTTATGATGTTTCTTTTCCTGTGTGACTTATTTCAGTTAGAATCATCGTACCTGAATACACTCATTATGCTGCTACGGGCCTGATGACATAGATTTCATTGCTGTGTGATACTGCATTGTACGTAAGTACCACAACTTCTTTATCCATTTTTCACTTTCTGCGATATTGAACTTGTACCGTAAACCAGGTTCTTGTAAACAGAGCCGTCCCAACCTTTGGGGTGGCTGTGTCTTTTTGATTTTAATTTCCCTAAGCTATAGGACCATAAGTGGAAGTGCCCTAGGCTCTGTTGCTTTGTTTTTTAGATGTTTCAGGAAACACCATACACTTCTCCCGAGTGGCTGTTGGCAATTGACATCCCGCCCATCAGCATAACAAGGCTCCCAGTTCTCCATGGCCTGTCCTGCCTTTCTGGATTTTACACTTTTTTCAGATGGCCCTTTTGACTGGGGGGAAGTGAGACTTCATTGTAGTGCAGATTTCCTTTGCAACCTTGCTTGGTTGGCCAAAAAGGGCGTATGCGTTTTTTCCTGAATATATTCAGGAAAAAACGCATACGCCCTTTTTGGCCAAGTGCATCATTGTGGACGTTCTGCCTCTTTTCCTATGCTTTCAATGCAATTCCAGTCTACCTCCTGAAATCGGTTTCCTGCAATTCTGCCCCGCTTTCAAGTCCTCTTGGCAGCCTTACTTCAGTATATTTTTGGACGATAGCTGTCATTTATAACTCTGCAGGTTTGTGAATTACAGTGCCCCTGAGCTCCTTTCTTCAAGTCGCTTTCTCGTGAGCTGGCCGCAACACCGCAGGATGGCTTCAGGCCCTAATCTGGTTCCGGCACGGCACGCTGAGCCTTTGGTTAATTCCTCTTCCTGGTGGGAAATGAGAGTTAAATTTGCCCGTCCAGACACCTCCAGCTAGTCTGTCATTGGTTCTCCCTATTCCTGTTCATCTTCCGCAGAAATTGCAAACTGGGCCAAACAGGAGGTTAAAGGCACTGACTCTCCAAGTCGGGAGAGTGTTAGTAAAGCGTCTGGAATGTTGCACCCGAGTACCAGGGGACGAAAACTGACACATATTGGAACACGTCTCCCGATCACACGGTTGATCATACTCTGGGTTCCACATGCATGTTTTAGCTGAAGGAAGAATACCTTAAACCTGGAGAGTTGAGACCCGTGGAATGGGTACCATGCAATATGACTTCAAAGGGTCTTCATTTGCTCACCGAACCTCTCCAATCCTATCACTGCTGCGTTTATGCCCCTGTACACACACTTGATTCTCTTTCAGAGACATAGCAATCCATAGGTTTTAAGATACTTCCTAGTCAGGTACACTCTTAGGCATTTAATATGGGGTGTTGAGTCCATTTCGTTGAGCAAGGAGTAGCTCTTGTCTATTCCATATTTGGCTTAAGGAACTTTATCTGTGCTCATTTCAATCTCTGGTTTTATGCAGCACCCCAACTCACCTTTCCCCTTAAGCAAGCATAAGTTGGGTTTCTAAATTTGAGACCCTGTTCTGTTTTGTAATTCAGTTCCTGTGTAGCCAAGTTTACATTCCGTGTATTAGTGATATCTTATGATGTTTCTTTTCCTGTGTGACTTATTTCAGTTAGAATCATCGTACCTGAATACACTCATTATGCTGCTACGGGCCTGATGACATAGATTTCATTGCTGTGTGATACTGCATTGTACGTAAGTACCACAACTTCTTTATCCATTTTTCACTTTCTGCGATATTGAACTTGTACCGTAAACCAGGTTCTTGTAAACAGAGCCGTCCCAACCTTTGGGGTGGCTGTGTCTTTTTGATTTTAATTTCCCTAAGCTATAGGACCATAAGTGGAAGTGCCCTAGGCTCTGTTGCTTTGTTTTTTAGATGTTTCAGGAAACACCATACACTTCTCCCGAGTGGCTGTTGGCAATTGACATCCCGCCCATCAGCATAACAAGGCTCCCAGTTCTCCATGGCCTGTCCTGCCTTTCTGGATTTTACACTTTTTTCAGATGGCCCTTTTGACCGGGGGGAAGTGAGACTTCATTGTAGTGCAGATTTCTTTTGCAAGCTTGCTTGGTTGGCCAAAAAGGGCGTATGCGTTTTTTCCTGAATATATTCAGGAAAAAACGCATACGCCCTTTTTGGCCAAGTGCATCATTGTGGACGTTCTGCCTCTTTTCCTATGCTTTAAATGCAATTCCAGTCTACCTCCTGAAATCGGTTTCCTGCAATTCTGCCCCGCTTTCAAGTCCTCTTGGCAGCCTTACTTCAGTATATTTTTGGACGATAGCTGTCATTTATAACTCTGCAGGTTTGTGAATTACAGTGCCCCTGAGCTCCTTTCTTCAAGTCGCTTTCTCGTGAGCTGGCCGCAACACCGCAGGATGGCTTCAGGCCCTAATCTGGTTCCGGCACGGCACGCTGAGCCTTTGGTTAATTCCTCTTCCTGGTGGGAAATGAGAGTTAAATTTGCCCGTCCAGACACCTCCAGCTAGTCTGTCATTGGTTCTCCCTATTCCTGTTCATCTTCCGCAGAAATTGCAAACTGGGCCAAACAGGAGGTTAAAGGCACTGACTCTCCAAGTCGGGAGAGTGTTAGTAAAGCGTCTGGAATGTTGCACCCGAGTACCAGGGGACGAAAACTGAGACATATTGGAACACGTCTCCCGATCACACGGTTGATCATACTCTGGGTTCCACATGCATGTTTTAGCTGAAGGAAGAATACCTTAAACCTGGAGAGTTGAGACCCGTGGAATGGGTACCATGCAATATGACTTCAAAGGGTCTTCATTTGCTCACCGAACCTCTCCAATCCTATCACTGCTGCGTTTATGCCCCTGTACACACACTTGATTCTCTTTCAGAGACATAGCAATCCATAGGTTTTAAGATACTTCCTAGTCAGGTACACTCTTAGGCATTTAATATGGGGTGTTGAGTCCATTTCGTTGAGCAAGGAGTAGCTCTTGTCTATTCCATATTTGGCTTAAGGAACTTTATCTGTGCTCATTTCAATCTCTGGTTTTATGCAGCACCCCAACTCACCTTTCCCCTTAAGCAAGCATAAGTTGGGTTTCTAAATTTGAGACCCTGTTCTGTTTTGTAATTCAGTTCCTGTGTAGCCAAGGTTACATTCCGTGTATTAGTGATATCTTATGATGTTTCTTTTTCTGTGTGACTTATTTCAGTTAGAATCATCCTACCTGAATCCACTCATTATGCTGCTACGGGCCTGATGACATAGATTTCATTGCTGAGTGATACTGCATTGTACGTAAGTACCACAACTTCTTTATCCATTTTTCACTTTCTGCGATATTGAACTTGTACCGTAAACCAGGTTCTTGTAAACAGAGCCGTCCCAACCTTTGGGGTGGCTGTGTCTTTTGATTTTAATTTCCCTAAGCTATAGGACCATAAGTGGAAGTGCCCTAGGCTCTGTTGCTTTGTTTTTTAGATGTTTCAGGAAACACCATACACTTCTCCCGAGTGGCTGTTGGCAATTGACATCCCGCCCATCAGCATAACAAGGCTCCCAGTTCTCCATGGCCTGTCCTGCCTTTCTGGATTTTACACTTTTTTCAGATGGCCCTTTTGACCGGGGGGAAGTGAGACTTCATTGTAGTGCAGATTTCCTTTGCAACCTTGCTTGGTTGGCCAAAAAGGGCGTATGCGTTTTTTCCTGAATATATTCAGGAAAAAACGCATACGCCCTTTTTGGCCAAGTGCATCATTGTGGACGTTCTGCCTCTTTTCCTATGCTTTCAATGCAATTCCAGTCTACCTCCTGAAATCGGTTTCCTGCAATTCTGCCCCGCTTTCAAGTCCTCTTGGCAGCCTTACTTCAGTATATTTTTGGACGATAGCTGTCATTTATAACTCTGCAGGTTTGTGAATTACAGTGCCCCTGAGCTCCTTTCTTCAACTCGCTTTCTCGTGAGCTGGCCGCAACACCGCAGGATGGCTTCAGGCCCTAATCTGGTTCCGGCACGGCACGCTGAGCCTTTGGTTAATTCCTCTTCCTGGTGGGAAATGAGAGTTAAATTTGCCCGTCCAGACACCTCCATCTTGTCTGTCATTGGTTCTCCCTATTCCTGTTCATCTTCCGCAGAAATTGCAAACTGGGCCAAACAGGAGGTTAAAGGCACTGACTCTCCAAGTCGGGAGAGTGTTAGTAAAGCGTCTGGAATGTTGCACCCGAGTACCAGGGGACGAAAACTGACACATATTGGAACACGTCTCCCGATCACACGGTTGATCATACTCTGGGTTCCACATGCATGTTTTAGCTGAAGGAAGAATACCTTAAACCTGGAGAGTTGAGACCCGTGGAATGGGTACCATGCAATATGACTTCAAAGGGTCTTCATTTGCTCACCGAACCTCTCCAATCCTATCACTGCTGCGTTTCTGCCCCTGTACACACACTTGATTCTCTTTCGGAGACATAGCAATCCATAGGTTTTAAGATACTTCCTAGTCAGGTACACTCTTAGGCATTTAATATGGGGTGTTGAGTCCATTTCGTTGAGCAAGGAGTAGCTCTTGTCTATTCCATATTTGGCTTAAGGAACTTTATCTGTGCTCATTTCAATCTCTGGTTTTATGCAGCACCCCAACTCACCTTTCCCCTTAAGCAAGCATAAGTTGGGTTTCTAAATTTGAGACCCTGTTCTGTTTTGTAATTCAGTTCCTGTGTAGCCAAGGTTACATTCCGTGTATTAGTGATATCTTATGATGTTTCTTTTCCTGTGTGACTTATTTCAGTTAGAATCATCGTACCTGAATCCACTCATTATGCTGCTACGGGCCTGATGACATAGATTTCATTGCTGAGTGATACTGCATTGTACGTAAGTACCACAACTTCTTTATCCATTGTTCACTTTCTGCGATATTGAACTTGTACCGTAAACCAGGTTCTTGTAAACAGAGCTGTCCCAACCTTTGGGGTGGCTGTGTCTTTTGATTTTAATTTCCCTAAGCTATAGGACCATAAGTGGAAGTGCCCTAGGCTCTGTTGCTTTGTTTTTTAGATGTTTCAGGAAACACCATACACTTCTCCCGAGTGGCTGTTGGCAATTTACATCCCGCCCATCAGCATAACAAGGCTCCCAGTTCTCCATGGCCTGTCCTGCCTTTCTGGATTTTACACTTTTTTCAGATGGCCCTTTTGACCGGGGGGAAGTGAGACTTCATTGTAGTGCAGATTTCCTTTGCAAGCTTGCTTGGTTGGCCAAAAAGGGCGTATGCGTTTTTTCCTGAATATATTCAGGAAAAAACGCATACGCCCTTTTTGGCCAAGTGCATCATTGTGGACGTTCTGCCTCTTTTCCTATGCTTTCAATGCAATTCCAGTCTACCTCCTGAAATCGGTTTCCTGCAATTCTGCCCCGCTTTCAAGTCCTCTTGGCAGCCTTACTTCAGTATATTTTTGGACGATAGCTGTCATTTATAACTCTGCAGGTTTGTGAATTACAGTGCCCCTGAGCTCCTTTCTTCAACTCGCTTTCTCGTGAGCTGGCCGCAACACCGCAGGATGGCTTCAGGCCCTAATCAGGTTCCGGCACGGCACGCTGAGCCTTTGGTTAATTCCTCTTCCTGGTGGGAAATGAGAGTTAAATTTGCCCGTCCAGACACCTCCAGCTAGTCTGTCATTGGTTCTCCCTATTCCTGTTCATCTTCCGCAGAAATTGCAAACTGGGCCAAACAGGAGGTTAAAGGCACTGACTCTCCAAGTCGGGAGAGTGTTAGTAAAGCGTCTGGAATGTTGCACCCGAGTACCAGGGGACGAAAACTGAGACATATTGGAACACGTCTCCCGATCACACGGTTGATCATACTCTGGGTTCCACATGCATGTTTTAGCTGAAGGAAGAATACCTTAAACCTGGAGAGTTGAGACCCGTGGAATGGGTACCATGCAATATGACTTCAAAGGGTCTTCATTTGCTCACCGAACCTCTCCAATCCTATCACTGCTGCGTTTATGCCCCTGTACACACACTTGATTCTCTTTCGGAGACATAGCAATCCATAGGTTTTAAGATACTTCCTAGTCAGGTACACTCTTAGGCATTTAATATGGGGTGTTGAGTCCATTTCGTTGAGCAAGGAGTAGCTCTTGTCTATTCCATATTTGGCTTAAGGAACTTTATCTGTGCTCATTTCAATCTCTGGTTTTATGCAGCACCCCAACTCACCTTTCCCCTTAAGCAAGCATAAGTTGGGTTTCTAAATTTGAGACCCTGTTCTGTTTTGTAATTCAGTTCCTGTGTAGCCAAGGTTACATTCCGTGTATTAGTGATATCTTATGATGTTTCTTTTCCTGTGTGACTTATTTCAGTTAGAATCATCGTACCTGAATCCACTCATTATGCTGCTACGGGCCTGATGACATAGATTTCATTGCTGAGTGATATTGCATTGTACGTAAGTACCACAACTTCTTTATCCATTTTTCACTTTCTGCGATATTGAACTTGTACCGTAAACCAGGTTCTTGTAAACAGAGCCGTCCCAACCTTTGGGGTGGCTGTGTCTTTTTGATTTTAATTTCCCTAAGCTATAGGACCATAAGTGGAAGTGCCCTAGGCTCTGTTGCTTTGTTTTTTAGATGTTTCAGGAAACACCATACACTTCTCCCGAGTGGCTGTTGGCAATTGACATCCCGCCCATCAGCATAACAAGGCTCCCAGTTCTCCATGGCCTGTCCTGCCTTTCTGGATTTTACACTTTTTTCAGATGGCCCTTTTGACCGGGGGGAAGTGAGACTTCATTGTAGTGCAGATTTCCTTTGCAAGCTTGCTTGGTTGGCCAAAAAGGGCGTATGCGTTTTTTCCTGAATATATTCAGGAAAAAACGCATACGCCCTTTTTGGCCAAGTGCATCATTGTGGACGTTCTGCCTCTTTTCCTATGCTTTCAATGCAATTCCAGTCTACCTCCTGAAATCGGTTTCCTGCAATTCTGCCCCGCTTTCAAGTCCTCTTGGCAGCCTTACTTCAGTATATTTTTGGACGATAGCTGTCATTTATAACTCTGCAGGTTTGTGAATTACAGTGCCCCTGAGCTCCTTTCTTCAACTCGCTTTCTCGTGAGCTGGCCGCAACACCGCAGGATGGCTTCAGGCCCTAATCAGGTTCCGGCACGGCACGCTGAGCCTTTGGTTAATTCCTCTTCCTGGTGGGAAATGAGAGTTAAATTTGCCCGTCCAGACACCTCCAGCTAGTCTGTCATTGGTTCTCCCTATTCCTGTTCATCTTCCGCAGAAATTGCAAACTGGGCCAAACAGGAGGTTAAAGGCACTGACTCTCCAAGTCGGGAGAGTGTTAGTAAAGCGTCTGGAATGTTGCACCCGAGTACCAGGGGACGAAAACTGAGACATATTGGAACACGTCTCCCGATCACACGGTTGATCATACTCTGGGTTCCACATGCATGTTTTAGCTGAAGGAAGAATACCTTAAACCTGGAGAGTTGAGACCCGTGGAATGGGTACCATGCAATATGACTTCAAAGGGTCTTCATTTGCTCACCGAACCTCTCCAATCCTATCACTGCTGCGTTTATGCCCCTGTACACACACTTGATTCTCTTTCAGAGACATAGCAATCCATAGGTTTTAAGATACTTCCTAGTCAGGTACACTCTTAGGCATTTAATATGGGGTGTTGAGTCCATTTCGTTGAGCAAGGAGTAGCTCTTGTCTATTCCATATTTGGCTTAAGGAACTTTATCTGTGCTCATTTCAATCTCTGGTTTTATGCAGCACCCCAACTCACCTTTCCCCTTAAGCAAGCATAAGTTGGGTTTCTAAATTTGAGACCCTGTTCTGTTTTGTAATTCAGTTCCTGTGTAGCCAAGTTTACATTCCGTGTATTAGTGATATCTTATGATGTTTCTTTTTCTGTGTGACTTATTTCAGTTAGAATCATCCTACCTGAATCCACTCATTATGCTGCTACGGGCCTGATGACATAGATTTCATTGCTGAGTGATACTGCATTGTACGTAAGTACCACAACTTCTTTATCCATTTTTCACTTTCTGCGATATTGAACTTGTACCGTAAACCAGGTTCTTGTAAACAGAGCCGTCCCAACCTTTGGGGTGGCTGTGTCTTTTGATTTTAATTTCCCTAAGCTATAGGACCATAAGTGGAAGTGCCCTAGGCTCTGTTGCTTTGTTTTTTAGATGTTTCAGGAAACACCATACACTTCTCCCGAGTGGCTGTTGGCAATTGACATCCCGCCCATCAGCATAACAAGGCTCCCAGTTCTCCATGGCCTGTCCTGCCTTTCTGGATTTTACACTTTTTTCAGATGGCCCTTTTGACCGGGGGGAAGTGAGACTTCATTGTAGTGCAGATTTCCTTTGCAACCTTGCTTGGTTGGCCAAAAAGGGCGTATGCGTTTTTTCCTGAATATATTCAGGAAAAAACGCATACGCCCTTTTTGGCCAAGTGCATCATTGTGGACGTTCTGCCTCTTTTCCTATGCTTTCAATGCAATTCCAGTCTACCTCCTGAAATCGGTTTCCTGCAATTCTGCCCCGCTTTCAAGTCCTCTTGGCAGCCTTACTTCAGTATATTTTTGGACGATAGCTGTCATTTATAACTCTGCAGGTTTGTGAATTACAGTGCCCCTGAGCTCCTTTCTTCAACTCGCTTTCTCGTGAGCTGGCCGCAACACCACAGGATGGCTTCAGGCCCTAATCTGGTTCCGGCACGGCACGCTGAGCCTTTGGTTAATTCCTCTTCCTGGTGGGAAATGAGAGTTAAATTTGCCCGTCCAGACACCTCCATCTTGTCTGTCATTGGTTCTCCCTATTCCTGTTCATCTTCCGCAGAAATTGCAAACTGGGCCAAACAGGAGGTTAAAGGCACTGACTCTCCAAGTCGGGAGAGTGTTAGTAAAGCGTCTGCAATGTTGCACCCGAGTACCAGGGGACGAAAACTGACACATATTGGAACACGTCTCCCGATCACACGGTTGATCATACTCTGGGTTCCACATGCATGTTTTAGCTGAAGGAAGAATACCTTAAACCTGGAGAGTTGAGACCCGTGGAATGGGTACCATGCAATATGACTTCAAAGGGTCTTCATTTGCTCACCGAACCTCTCCAATCCTATCACTGCTGCGTTTCTGCCCCTGTACACACACTTGATTCTCTTTCGGAGACATAGCAATCCATAGGTTTTAAGATACTTCCTAGTCAGGTACACTCTTAGGCATTTAATATGGGGTGTTGAGTCCATTTCGTTGAGCAAGGAGTAGCTCTTGTCTATTCCATATTTGGCTTAAGGAACTTTATCTGTGCTCATTTCAATCTCTGGTTTTATGCAGCACCCCAACTCACCTTTCCCCTTAAGCAAGCATAAGTTGGGTTTCTAAATTTGAGACCCTGTTCTGTTTTGTAATTCAGTTCCTGTGTAGCCAAGGTTACATTCCGTGTATTAGTGATATCTTATGATGTTTCTTTTCCTGTGTGACTTATTTCAGTTAGAATCATCGTACCTGAATCCACTCATTATGCTGCTACGGGCCTGATGACATAGATTTCATTGCTGAGTGATACTGCATTGTACGTAAGTACCACAACTTCTTTATCCATTGTTCACTTTCTGCGATATTGAACTTGTACCGTAAACCAGGTTCTTGTAAACAGAGCTGTCCCAACCTTTGGGGTGGCTGTGTCTTTTGATTTTAATTTCCCTAAGCTATAGGACCATAAGTGGAAGTGCCCTAGGCTCTGTTGCTTTGTTTTTTAGATGTTTCAGGAAACACCATACACTTCTCCCGAGTGGCTGTTGGCAATTTACATCCCGCCCATCAGCATAACAAGGCTCCCAGTTCTCCATGGCCTGTCCTGCCTTTCTGGATTTTACACTTTTTTCAGATGGCCCTTTTGACCGGGGGGAAGTGAGACTTCATTGTAGTGCAGATTTCCTTTGCAAGCTTGCTTGGTTGGCCAAAAAGGGCGTATGCGTTTTTTCCTGAATATATTCAGGAAAAAACGCATACGCCCTTTTTGGCCAAGTGCATCATTGTGGACGTTCTGCCTCTTTTCCTATGCTTTCAATGCAATTCCAGTCTACCTCCTGAAATCGGTTTCCTGCAATTCTGCCCCGCTTTCAAGTCCTCTTGGCAGCCTTACTTCAGTATATTTTTGGACGATAGCTGTCATTTATAACTCTGCAGGTTTGTGAATTACAGTGCCCCTGAGCTCCTTTCTTCAACTCGCTTTCTCGTGAGCTGGCCGCAACACCGCAGGATGGCTTCAGGCCCTAATCAGGTTCCGGCACGGCACGCTGAGCCTTTGGTTAATTCCTCTTCCTGGTGGGAAATGAGAGTTAAATTTGCCCGTCCAGACACCTCCAGCTAGTCTGTCATTGGTTCTCCCTATTCCTGTTCATCTTCCGCAGAAATTGCAAACTGGGCCAAACAGGAGGTTAAAGGCACTGACTCTCCAAGTCGGGAGAGTGTTAGTAAAGCGTCTGGAATGTTGCACCCGAGTACCAGGGGACGAAAACTGACACATATTGGAACACGTCTCCCGATCACACGGTTGATCATACTCTGGGTTCCACATGCATGTTTTAGCTGAAGGAAGAATACCTTAAACCTGGAGAGTTGAGACCCGTGGAATGGGTACCATGCAATATGACTTCAAAGGGTCTTCATTTGCTCACCGAACCTCTCCAATCCTATCACTGCTGCGTTTATGCCCCTGTACACACACTTGATTCTCTTTCGGAGACATAGCAATCCATAGGTTTTAAGATACTTCCTAGTCAGGTACACTCTTAGGCATTTAATATGGGGTGTTGAGTCCATTTCGTTGAGCAAGGAGTAGCTCTTGTCTATTCCATATTTGGCTTAAGGAACTTTATCTGTGCTCATTTCAATCTCTGGTTTTATGCAGCACCCCAACTCACCTTTCCCCTTAAGCAAGCATAAGTTGGGTTTCTAAATTTGAGACCCTGTTCTGTTTTGTAATTCAGTTCCTGTGTAGCCAAGTTTACATTCCGTGTATTAGTGATATCTTATGATGTTTCTTTTTCTGTGTGACTTATTTCAGTTAGAATCATCGTACCTGAATCCACTCATTATGCTGCTACGGGCCTGATGACATAGATTTCATTGCTGAGTGATACTGCATTGTACGTAAGTACCACAACTTCTTTATCCATTTTTCACTTTCTGCGATATTGAACTTGTACCGTAAACCAGGTTCTTGTAAACAGAGCCGTCCCAACCTTTGGGGTGGCTGTGTCTTTTGATTTTAATTTCCCTAAGCTATAGGACCATAAGTGGAAGTGCCCTAGGCTCTGTTGCTTTGTTTTTTAGATGTTTCAGGAAACACCATACACTTCTCCCGAGTGGCTGTTGGCAATTGACATCCCGCCCATCAGCATAACAAGGCTCCCAGTTCTCCATGGCCTGTCCTGCCTTTCTGGATTTTACACTTTTTTCAGATGGCCCTTTTGACCGGGGGGAAGTGAGACTTCATTGTAGTGCAGATTTCCTTTGCAAGCTTGCTTGGTTGGCCAAAAAGGGCGTATGCGTTTTTTCCTGAATATATTCAGGAAAAAACGCATACGCCCTTTTTGGCCAAGTGCATCATTGTGGACGTTCTGCCTCTTTTCCTATGCTTTAAATGCAATTCCAGTCTACCTCCTGAAATCGGTTTCCTGCAATTCTGCCCCGCTTTCAAGTCCTCTTGGCAGCCTTACTTCAGTATATTTTTGGACGATAGCTGTCATTTATAACTCTGCAGGTTTGTGAATTACAGTGCCCCTGAGCTCCTTTCTTCAACTCGCTTTCTCGTGAGCTGGCCGCAACACCGCAGGATGGCTTCAGGCCCTAATCTGGTTCCGGCACGGCACGCTGAGCCTTTGGTTAATTCCTCTTCCTGGTGGGAAATGAGAGTTAAATTTGCCCGTCCAGACACCTCCAGCTAGTCTCTCATTGGTTCTCCCTATTCCTGTTCATCTTCCGCAGAAATTGCAAACTGGGCCAAACAGGAGGTTAAAGGCACTGACTCTCCAAGTCGGGAGAGTGTTAGTAAAGCGTCTGGAATGTTGCACCCGAGTACCAGGGGACGAAAACTGACACATATTGGAACACGTCTCCCGATCACACGGTTGATCATACTCTGGGTTCCACATGCATGTTTTAGCTGAAGGAAGAATACCTTAAACCTGGAGAGTTGAGACCCGTGGAATGGGTACCATGCAATATGACTTCAAAGGGTCTTCATTTGCTCACCGAACCTCTCCAATCCTATCACTGCTGCGTTTATGCCCCTGTACACACACTTGATTCTCTTTCAGAGACATAGCAATCCATAGGTTTTAAGATACTTCCTAGTCAGGTACACTCTTAGGCATTTAATATGGGGTGTTGAGTCCATTTCGTTGAGCAAGGAGTAGCTCTTGTCTATTCCATATTTGGCTTAAGGAACTTTATCTGTGCTCATTTCAATCTCTGGTTTTATGCAGCACCCCAACTCACCTTTCCCCTTAAGCAAGCATAAGTTGGGTTTCTAAATTTGAGACCCTGTTCTGTTTTGTAATTCAGTTCCTGTGTAGCCAAGGTTACGTTCCGTGTATTAGTGATATCTTATGATGTTTCTTTTCCTGTGTGACTTATTTCAGTTAGAATCATCGTACCTGAATCCACTCATTATGCTGCTACGGGCCTGATGACATAGATTTCATTGCTGAGTGATACTGCATTGTACGTAAGTACCACAACTTCTTTATCCATTTTTCACTTTCTGCGATATTGAACTTGTACCGTAACCAGGTTCTTGTAAACAGAGCCGTCCCAACATTTGGGGTGGCTGTGTCTTTTGATTTTAATTTCCCTAAGCTATAGGACCATAAGTGGAAGTGCCCTAGGCTCTGTTGCTTTGTTTTTTAGATGTTTCAGGAAACACCATACACTTCTCCCGAGTGGCTGTTGGCAATTTACATCCCGCCCATCAGCATAACAAGGCTCCCAGTTCTCCATGGCCTGTCCTGCCTTTCTGGATTTTACACTTTTTTCAGATGGCCCTTTTGACCGGGGGGAAGTGAGACTTCATTGTAGTGCAGATTTCCTTTGCAAGCTTGCTTGGTTGGCCAAAAAGGGCGTATGCGTTTTTTCCTGAATATATTCAGGAAAAAACGCATACGCCCTTTTTGGCCAAGTGCATCATTGTGGACGTTCTGCCTCTTTTCCTATGCTTTAAATGCAATTCCAGTCTACCTCCTGAAATCGGTTTCCTGCAAGTCTGCCCCGCTTTCAAGTCCTCTTGGCAGCCTTACTTCAGTATATTTTTGGACGATAGCTGTCATTTATAACTCTGCAGATTTGTGAATTACAGTGCCCCTGAGCTCCTTTCTTCAACTCGCTTTCTCGTGAGCTGGCCGCAACACCGCAGGATGGCTTCAGGCCCTAATCTGGTTCCGGCACGGCACGCTGAGCCTTTGGTTAATTCCTCTTCCTGGTAGGAAATGAGAGTTAAATTTGCCCGTCCAGACACCTCCAGCTAGTCTGTCATTGGTTCTCCCTATTCCTGTTCATCTTCCACAGAAATTGCAAACTGGGCCAAACAGGAGGTTAAAGGCACTGACTCTCCAAGTCGGGAGAGTGTTAGTAAAGCGTCTGGCATGTTGCACCCGAGTACCAGGGTACGAAAACTGACACATATTGGAACACGTCTCCCGATCACACGGTTGATCATACTCTGGGTTCCACATGCATGTTTTAGCTGAAGGAAGAATACCTTAAACCTGGAGAGTTGAGACCCGTGGAATGGGTACCATGCAATATGACTTCAAAGGGTCTTCATTTGCTCACCGAACCTCTCCAATCCTATCACTGCTGCGTTTATGCCCCTGTACACACACTTGATTCTCTTTCAGAGACATAGCAATCCATAGGTTTTAAGATACTTCCTAGTCAGGTACACTCTTAGGCATTTAATATGGGGTGTTGAGTCCATTTCGTTGAGCAAGGAGTAGCTCTTGTCTATTCCATATTTGGCTTAAGGAACTTTATCTGTGCTCATTTCAATCTCTGGTTTTATGCAGCACCCCAACTCACCTTTCCCCTTAAGCAAGCATAAGTTGGGTTTCTAAATTTGAGACCCTGTTCTGTTTTGTAATTCAGTTCCTGTGTAGCCAAGGTTACATTCCGTGTATTAGTGATATCTTATGATGTTTCTTTTCCTGTGTGACTTATTTCAGTTAGAATCATCGTACCTGAATCCACTCATTATGCTGCTACGGGCCTGATGACATAGATTTCATTGCTGAGTGATACTGCATTGTACGTAAGTACCACAACTTCTTTATCCATTTTTCACTTTCTGCGATATTGAACTTGTACCGTAAACCAGGTTCTTGTAAACAGAGCCGTCCCAACCTTTGGGGTGGCTGTGTCTTTTTGATTTTAATTTCCCTAAGCTATAGGACCATAAGTGGAAGTGCCCTAGGCTCTGTTGCTTTGTTTTTTAGATGTTTCAGGAAACACCATACACTTCTCCCGAGTGGCTGTTGGCAATTTACATCCCGCCCATCAGCATAACAAGGCTCCCAGTTCTCCATGGCCTGTCCTGCCTTTCTGGATTTTACACTTTTTTCAGATGGCCCTTTTGACCGGGGGGAAGTGAGACTTCATTGTAGTGCAGATTTCCTTTGCAAGCTTGCTTGGTTGGCCAAAAAGGGCGTATGCGTTTTTTCCTGAATATATTCAGGAAAAAACGCATACGCCCTTTTTGGCCAAGTGCATCATTGTGGACGTTCTGCCTCTTTTCCTATGCTTTCAATGCAATTCCAGTCTACCTCCTGAAATCGGTTTCCTGCAATTCTGCCCTGCTTTCAAGTCCTCTTGGCAGCCTTACTTCAGTATATTTTTGGACGATAGCTGTCATTTATAACTCTGCAGGTTTGTGAATTACAGTGCCCCTGAGCTCCTTTCTTCAACTCGCTTTCTCGTGAGCTGGCCGCAACACCGCAGGATCGCTTCAGGCCCTAATCTGGTTCCGGCACGGCACGCTGAGCCTTTGGTTAATTCCTCTTCCTGGTGGGAAATGAGAGTTAAATTTGCCCGTCCAGACACCTCCAGCTAGTCTGTCATTGGTTCTCCCTATTCCTGTTCATCTTCCGCAGAAATTGCAAACTGGGCCAAACAGGAGGTTAAAGGCACTGACTCTCCAAGTCGGGAGAGTGTTAGTAAAGCGTCTGGAATGTTGCACCCGAGTACCAGGGGACGAAAACTGAGACATATTGGAACACGTCTCCCGATCACACGGTTGATCATACTCTGGGTTCCACATGCATGTTTTAGCTGAAGGAAGAATACCTTAAACCTGGAGAGTTGAGACCCGTGGAATGGGTACAATGCAATATGACTTCAAAGGGTCTTCATTTGCTCACCGAACCTCTCCAATCCTTTCACTGCTGCGTTTATGCCCCTGTACACACACTTGATTCTCTTTCGGAGACATAGCAATCCATAGGTTTTAAGATACTTCCTAGTCAGGTACACTCTTAGGCATTTAATATGGGGTGTTGAGTCCATTTCGTTGAGCAAGGAGTAGCTCTTGTCTATTCCATATTTGGCTTAAGGAACTTTATCTGTGCTCATTTCAATCTCTGGTTTTATGCAGCACCCCAACTCACCTTTCCCCTTAAGCAAGCATAAGTTGGTTTTCTAAATTTGAGACCCTGTTCTGTTTTGTAATTCAGTTCCTGTGTAGCCAAGGTTACATTCCGTGTATTAGTGATATCTTATGATGTTTCTTTTTCTGTGTGACTTATTTCAGTTAGAATCATCGTACCTGAATCCACTCATTATGCTGCTACGGGCCTGATGACATAGATTTCATTGCTGAGTGATATTGCATTGTACGTAAGTACCACAACTTCTTTATCCATTTTTCACTTTCTGCGATATTTTACTTGTACCATAAACCAGGTTCTTGTAAACAGAGCCGTCCCAACCTTTGGGGTGGCTGTGTCTTTTGATTTTAATTTCCCTAAGCTATAGGACCATAAGTGGAAGTGCCCTAGGCTCTGTTGCTTTGTTTTTTAGATGTTTCAGGAAACACCATACACTTCTCCCGAGTGGCTGTTGGCAATTTACATCCCGCCCATCAGCATAACAAGGCTCCCAGTTCTCCATGGCCTGTCCTGCCTTTCTGGATTTTACACATTTTTCAGATGACCCTTTTGACCGGGGGGAAGTGAGACTTCATTGTAGTGCAGATTTCCTTTGCAAGCTTGCTTGGTTGGCCAAAAAGGGCGTATGCGTTTTTTCCTGAATATATTCAGGAAAAAACGCATACGCCCTTTTTGGCCAAGTGCATCATTGTGGACGTTCTGCCTCTTTTCCTATGCTTTAAATGCAATTCCAGTCTACCTCCTGAAATCGGTTTCCTGCAATTCTGCCCCGCTTTCAAGTCCTCTTGGCAGCCTTACTTCAGTATATTTTTGGACGATAGCTGTCATTTATAACTCTGCAGGTTTGTGAATTACAGTGCCCCTGAGCTCCTTTCTTCAACTCGCTCTCTCGTGAGCTGGCCGCAACACCGCAGGATGGCTTCAGGCCCTAATCTGGTTCCGGCACGGCACGCTGAGCCTTTGGTTAATTCCTCTTCCTGGTGGGAAATGAGAGTTAAATTTGCCCGTCCAGACACCTCCAGCTAGTCTGTCATTGGTTCTCCCTATTCCTGTTCATCTTCCGCAGAAATTGCAAACTGGGCCAAACAGGAGGTTAAAGGCACTGACTCTCCAAGTCGGGAGAGTGTTAGTAAAGCGTCTGGAATGTTGCACCCGAGTACCAGGGGACGAAAACTGACACATATTGGAACACGTCTCCCGATCACACGGTTGATCATACTCTGGGTTCCACATGCATGTTTTAGCTGAAGGAAGAATACCTTAAACCTGGACAGTTGAGACCCGTGGAATGGGTACCATGCAATATGACTTCAAAGGGTCTTCATTTGCTCACCGAACCTCTCCAATCCTATCACTGCTGCGTTTATGCCCCTGTACACACACTTGATTCTCTTTCGGAGACATAGCAATCCATAGGTTTTAAGATACTTCCTAGTCAGGTACACTCTTAGGCCTTTAATATGGGGTGTTGAGTCCATTTCGTTGAGCAAGGAGTAGCTCTTGTCTATTCCATATTTGGCTTAAGGAACTTTATCTGTGCTCATTTCAATCTCTGGTTTTATGCAGCACCCCAACTCACCTTTCCCCTTAAGCAAGCATAAGTTGGGTTTCTAAATTTGAGACCCTGTTCTGTTTTGTAATTCAGTTCCTGTGTAGCCAAGGTTACATTCCGTGTATTAGTGATATCTTATGATGTTTCTTTTTCTGTGTGACTTATTTCAGTTAGAATCATAGTACCTGAATCCACTCATTATGCTGCTACGGGCCTGATGACATAGATTTCATTGCTGAGTGATATTGCATTGTACGTAAGTACCACAACTTCTTTATCCATTTTTCACTTTCTGCGATATTGAACTTGTACCGTAAACCAGGTTCTTGTAAACAGAGCCGTCCCAACCTTTGGGGTGGCTGTGTCTTTTGATTTTAATTTCCCTAAGCTATAGGACCATAAGTGGAAGTGCCCTAGGCTCTGTTGCTTTGTTTTTTAGATGTTTCAGGAAACACCATACACTTCTCCCGAGTGGCTGTTGGCAATTTACATCCCGCCCATCAGCATAACAAGGCTCCCAGTTCTCCATGGCCTGTCCTGCCTTTCTGGATTTTACACTTTTTTCAGATGGCCCTTTTGACCGGGGGGAAGTGAGACTTCATTGTAGTGCAGATTTCCTTTGCAAGCTTGCTTGGTTGGCCAAAAAGGGCGTATGCGTTTTTTCCTGAATATATTCAGGAAAAAACGCATACGCCCTTTTTGGCCAAGTGCATCATTGTGGACGTTCTGCCTCTTTTCCTATGCTTTCAATGCAATTCCAGTCTACCTCCTGAAATCGGTTTCCTGCAATTCTGCCCCGCTTTCAAGTCCTCTTGGCAGCCTTACTTCAGTATATTTTTGGACGATAGCTGTCATTTATAACTCTGCAGGTTTGTGAATTACAGTGCCCCTGAGCTCCTTTCTTCAACTCGCTTTCTCGTGAGCTGGCCGCAACACCGCAGGATGGCTTCAGGCCCTAATCTGGTTCCGGCACGGCACGCTGAGCCTTTGGTTAATTCCTCTTCCTGGTGGGAAATGAGAGTTAAATTTGCCCGTCCAGACACCTCCAGCTAGTCTGTCATTGGTTCTCCCTATTCCTGTTCATCTTCCGCAGAAATTGCAAACTGGGCCAAACAGGAGGTTAAAGGCACTGACTCTCCAAGTCGGGAGAGTGTTAGTAAAGCGTCTGGAATGTTGCACCCGAGTACCAGGGGACGAAAACTGACACATATTGGAACACGTCTCCCGATCACACGGTTGATCATACTCTGGGTTCCACATGCATGTTTTAGCTGAAGGAAGAATACCTTAAACCTGGAGAGTTGAGACCCGTGGAATGGGTACCATGCAATATGACTTCAAAGGGTCTTCATTTGCTCACCGAACCTCTCCAATCCTATCACTGCTGCGTTTATGCCCCTGTACACACACTTGATTCTCTTTCAGAGACATAGCAATCCATAGGTTTTAAGATACTTCCTAGTCAGGTACACTCTTAGGCATTTAATATGGGGTGTTGAGTCCATTTCGTTGAGCAAGGAGTAGCTCTTGTCTATTCCATATTTGGCTTAAGGAACTTTATCTGTGCTCATTTCAATCTCTGGTTTTATGCAGCACCCCAACTCACCTTTCCCCTTAAGCAAGCATAAGTTGGGTTTCTAAATTTGAGACCCTGTTCTGTTTTGTAATTCAGTTCCTGTGTAGCCAAGTTTACATTCCGTGTATTAGTGATATCTTATGATGTTTCTTTTTCTGTGTGACTTATTTCAGTTAGAATCATCATACCTGAATCCACTCATTATGCTGCTACGGGCCTGATGACATAGATTTCATTGCTGAGTGATATTGCATTGTACGTAAGTACCACAACTTCTTTATCCATTTTTCACTTTCTGCGATATTGAACTTGTACCGTAAACCAGGTTCTTGTAAACAGAGCCGTCCCAACCTTTGGGGTGGCTGTGTCTTTTGATTTTAATTTCCCTAAGCTATAGGACCATAAGTGGAAGTGCCCTAGGCTCTGTTGCTTTGTTTTTTAGATGTTTCAGGAAACACCATACACTTCTCCCGAGTGGCTGTTGGCAATTTACATCCCGCCCATCAGCATAACAAGGCTCCCAGTTCTCCATGGCCTGTCCTGCCTTTCTGGATTTTACACTTTTTTCAGATGGCCCTTTTGACCGGGGGGAAGTGAGACTTCATTGTAGTGCAGATTTCCTTTGCAAGCTTGCTTGGTTGGCCAAAAAGGGCGTATGCGTTTTTTCCTGAATATATTCAGGAAAAAACGCATACGCCCTTTTTGGCCAAGTGCATCATTGTGGACGTTCTGCCTCTTTTCCTATGCTTTAAATGCAATTCCAGTCTACCTCCTGAAATCGGTTTCCTGCAATTCTGCCCCGCTTTCAAGTCCTCTTGGCAGCCTTACTTCAGTATATTTTTGGACGATAGCTGTCATTTATAACTCTGCAGGTTTGTGAATTACAGTGCCCCTGAGCTCCTTTCTTCAACTCGCTTTCTCGTGAGCTGGCCACAACACCGCAGGATGGCTTCAGGCCCTAATCTGGTTCCGGCACGGCACGCTGAGCCTTTGGTTAATTCCTCTTCCTGGTGGGAAATGAGAGTTAAATTTGCCCGTCCAGACACCTCCAGCTAGTCTGTCATTGGTTCTCCCTATTCCTGTTCATCTTCCGCAGAAATTGCAAACTGGGCCAAACAGGAGGTTAAAGGCACTGACTCTCCAAGTCGGGAGAGTGTTAGTAAAGCGTCTGGAATGTTGCACCCGAGTACCAGGGGACGAAAACTGACACATATTGGAACACGTCTCCCGATCACACGGTTGATCATACTCTGGGTTCCACATGCATGTTTTAGCTGAAGGAAGAATACCTTAAACCTGGAGAGTTGAGACCCGTGGAATGGGTACCATGCAATATGACTTCAAAGGGTCTTCATTTGCTCACCAAATCTCTCGAATCCTATCACTGCTGCGTTTATGCCCCTGTACACACACTTGATTCTCTTTCAGAGACATAGCAATCCATAGGTTTTAAGATACTTCCTAGTCAGGTACACTCTTAGGCATTTAATATGGGGTGTTGAGTCCATTTCGTTGAGCAAGGAGTAGCTCTTGTCTATTCCATATTTGGCTTAAGGAACTTTACCTGTGCTCATTTCAATCTCTGGTTTTATGCAGCACCCCAACTCACCTTTCCCCTTAAGCAAGCATAAGTTGGGTTTCTAAATTTGAGACCCTGTTCTGTTTTGGAATTCAGTTCCTGTGTAGCCAAGTTTACATTCCGTGTATTAGTGATATCTTATGATGTTTCTTTTCCTGTGTGACTTATTTCAGTTAGAATCATCGTACCTGAATCCACTCATTATGCTGCTACGGGCCTGATGACATAGATTTCATTGCTGAGTGATACTGCATTGTACGTAAGTACCACAACTTCTTTATCCATTTTTCACTTTCTGCGATATTGAACTTGTACCGTAAACCAGGTTCTTGTAAACAGAGCCGTCCCAACCTTTGGGGTGGCTGTGTCTTTTGATTTTAATTTCCCTAAGCTATAGGACCATAAGTGGAAGTGCCCTAGGCTCTGTTGCTTTGTTTTTTAGATGTTTCAGGAAACACCATACACTTCTCCCGAGTGGCTGTTGGCAATTTACATCCCGCCCATCAGCATAACAAGGCTCCCAGTTCTCCATGGCCTGTCCTGCCTTTCTGGATTTTACACTTTTTTCAGATGGCCCTTTTGACCGGGGGGAAGTGAGACTTCATTGTAGTGCAGATTTCCTTTGCAAGCTTGCTTGGTTGGCCAAAAAGGGCGTATGCGTTTTTTCCTGAATATATTCAGGAAAAAACGCATACGCCCTTTTTGGCCAAGTGCATCATTGTGGACGTTCTGCCTCTTTTCCTATGCTTTAAATGCAATTCCAGTCTACCTCCTGAAATCGGTTTCCTGCAATTCTGCCCCGCTTTCAAGTCCTCTTGGCAGCCTTACTTCAGTATATTTTTGGACGATAGCTGTCATTTATAACTCTGCAGGTTTGTGAATTACAGTGCCCCTGAGCTCCTTTCTTCAACTCGCTTTCTCGTGAGCTGGCCGCAACACCGCAGGATGGCTTCAGGCCCTAATCTGGTTCCGGCACGGCACGCTGAGCCTTTGGTTAATTCCTCTTCCTGGTGGGAAATGAGAGTTAAATTTGCCCGTCCAGACACCTCCAGCTAGTCTGTCATTGGTTCTCCCTATTCCTGTTCATCTTCCGCAGAAATTGCAAACTGGGCCAAACAGGAGGTTAAAGGCACTGACTCTCCAAGTCGGGAGAGTGTTAGTAAAGCGTCTGGAATGTTGCACCCGAGTACCAGGGGACGAAAACTGACACATATTGGAACACGTCTCCCGATCACACGGTTGATCATACTCTGGGTTCCACATGCATGTTTTAGCTGAAGGAAGAATACCTTAAACCTGGAGAGTTGAGACCCGTGGAATGGGTACCATGCAATATGACTTCAAAGGGTCTTCATTTGCTCACCGAACCTCTCCAATCCTATCACTGCTGCGTTTATGCCCCTGTACACACACTTGATTCTCTTTCGGAGACATAGCAATCCATAGGTTTTAAGATACTTCCTAGTCAGGTACACTCTTAGGCATTTAATATGGGGTGTTGAGTCCATTTCGTTGAGCAAGGAGTAGCTCTTGTCTATTCCATATTTGGCTTAAGGAACTTTATCTGTGCTCATTTCAATCTCTGGTTTTATGCAGCACCCCAACTCACCTTTCCCCTTAAGCAAGCATAAGTTGGGTTTCTAAATTTGAGACCCTGTTCTGTTTTGTAATTCAGTTCCTGTGTAGCCAAGTTTACATTCCGTGTATTAGTGATATCTTATGATGTTTCTTTTTCTGTGTGACTTATTTCAGTTAGAATCATCGTACCTGAATCCACTCATTATGCTGCTACGGGCCTGATGACATAGATTTCATTGCTGAGTGATATTGCATTGTACGTAAGTACCACAACTTCTTTATCCATTTTTCACTTTCTGCGATATTGAACTTGTACCGTAAACCAGGTTCTTGTAAACAGAGCCGTCCCAACCTTTGGGGTGGCTGTGTCTTTTTGATTTTAATTTCCCTAAGCTATAGGACCATAAGTGGAAGTGCCCTAGGCTCTGTTGCTTTGTTTTTTAGATGTTTCAGGAAACACCATACACTTCTCCCGAGTGGCTGTTGGCAATTGACATCCCGCCCATCAGCATAACAAGGCTCCCAGTTCTCCATGGCCTGTCCTGCCTTTCTGGATTTTACACTTTTTTCAGATGGCCCTTTTGACCGGGGGGAAGTGAGACTTCATTGTAGTGCAGATTTCCTTTGCAAGCTTGCTTGGTTGGCCAAAAAGGGCGTATGCGTTTTTTCCTGAATATATTCAGGAAAAAACGCATACGCCCTTTTTGGCCAAGTGCATCATTGTGGACGTTCTGCCTCTTTTCCTATGCTTTCAATGCAATTCCAGTCTACCTCCTGAAATCGGTTTCCTGCAATTCTGCCCCAAGTTCAAGTCCTCTTGGCAGCCTTACTTCAGTATATTTTTGGACGATAGCTGTCATTTATAACTCTGCAGGTTTGTGAATTACAGTGCCCCTGAGCTCCTTTCTTCAAGTCGCTTTCTCGTGAGCTGGCCGCAACACCGCAGGATGGCTTCAGGCCCTAATCTGGTTCCGGCACGGCACGCTGAGCCTTTGGTTAATTCCTCTTCCTGGTGGGAAATGAGAGTTAAATTTGCCCGTCCAGACACCTCCAGCTAGTCTGTCATTGGTTCTCCCTATTCCTGTTCATCTTCCGCAGAAATTGCAAACTGGGCCAAACAGGAGGTTAAAGGCACTGACTCTCCAAGTCGGGAGAGTGTTAGTAAAGCGTCTGGAATGTTGCACCCGAGTACCAGGGGACGAAAACTGAGACATATTGGAACACGTCTCCCGATCACACGGTTGATCATACTCTGGGTTCCACATGCATGTTTTAGCTGAAGGAAGAATACCTTAAACCTGGAGAGTTGAGACCCGTGGAATGGGTACCATGCAATATGACTTCAAAGGGTCTTCATTTGCTCACCGAACCTCTCCAATCCTATCACTGCTGCGTTTATGCCCCTGTACACACACTTGATTCTCTTTCAGAGACATAGCAATCCATAGGTTTTAAGATACTTCCTAGTCAGGTACACTCTTAGGCATTTAATATGGGGTGTTGAGTCCATTTCGTTGAGCAAGGAGTAGCTCTTGTCTATTCCATATTTGGCTTAAGGAACTTTATCTGTGCTCATTTCAATCTCTGGTTTTATGCAGCACCCCAACTCACCTTTCCCCTTAAGCAAGCATAAGTTGGGTTTCTAAATTTGAGACCCTGTTCTGTTTTGTAATTCAGTTCCTGTGTAGCCAAGTTTACATTCCGTGTATTAGTGATATCTTATGATGTTTCTTTTCCTGTGTGACTTATTTCAGTTAGAATCATCGTACCTGAATACACTCATTATGCTGCTACGGGCCTGATGACATAGATTTCATTGCTGTGTGATACTGCATTGTACGTAAGTACCACAACTTCTTTATCCATTTTTCACTTTCTGCGATATTGAACTTGTACCGTAAACCAGGTTCTTGTAAACAGAGCCGTCCCAACCTTTGGGGTGGCTGTGTCTTTTTGATTTTAATTTCCCTAAGCTATAGGACCATAAGTGGAAGTGCCCTAGGCTCTGTTGCTTTGTTTTTTAGATGTTTCAGGAAACACCATACACTTCTCCCGAGTGGCTGTTGGCAATTGACATCCCGCCCATCAGCATAACAAGGCTCCCAGTTCTCCATGGCCTGTCCTGCCTTTCTGGATTTTACACTTTTTTCAGATGGCCCTTTTGACCGGGGGGAAGTGAGACTTCATTGTAGTGCAGATTTCCTTTGCAACCTTGCTTGGTTGGCCAAAAAGGGCGTATGCGTTTTTTCCTGAATATATTCAGGAAAAAACGCATACGCCCTTTTTGGCCAAGTGCATCATTGTGGACGTTCTGCCTCTTTTCCTATGCTTTCAATGCAATTCCAGTCTACCTCCTGAAATCGGTTTCCTGCAATTCTGCCCCGCTTTCAAGTCCTCTTGGCAGCCTTACTTCAGTATATTTTTGGACGATAGCTGTCATTTATAACTCTGCAGGTTTGTGAATTACAGTGCCCCTGAGCTCCTTTCTTCAAGTCGCTTTCTCGTGAGCTGGCCGCAACACCGCAGGATGGCTTCAGGCCCTAATCTGGTTCCGGCACGGCACGCTGAGCCTTTGGTTAATTCCTCTTCCTGGTGGGAAATGAGAGTTAAATTTGCCCGTCCAGACACCTCCAGCTAGTCTGTCATTGGTTCTCCCTATTCCTGTTCATCTTCCGCAGAAATTGCAAACTGGGCCAAACAGGAGGTTAAAGGCACTGACTCTCCAAGTCGGGAGAGTGTTAGTAAAGCGTCTGGAATGTTGCACCCGAGTACCAGGGGACGAAAACTGAGACATATTGGAACACGTCTCCCGATCACACGGTTGATCATACTCTGGGTTCCACATGCATGTTTTAGCTGAAGGAAGAATACCTTAAACCTGGAGAGTTGAGACCCGTGGAATGGGTACCATGCAATATGACTTCAAAGGGTCTTCATTTGCTCACCGAACCTCTCCAATCCTATCACTGCTGCGTTTATGCCCCTGTACACACACTTGATTCTCTTTCAGAGACATAGCAATCCATAGGTTTTA
Organism: Lagenorhynchus albirostris; assembly: GCF_949774975.1. Classification (NCBI taxonomy): domain Eukaryota; kingdom Metazoa; phylum Chordata; class Mammalia; order Artiodactyla; family Delphinidae; genus Lagenorhynchus; species Lagenorhynchus albirostris. The sequence continues at coordinate 755,935 of NW_026783378.1, read as the reverse complement.
AGATACTTCCTAGTCAGGTACACTCTTAGGCATTTAATATGGGGTGTTGAGTCCATTTCGTTGAGCAAGGAGTAGCTCTTGTCTATTCCATATTTGGCTTAAGGAACTTTATCTGTGCTCATTTCAATCTCTGGTTTTATGCAGCACCCCAACTCACCTTTCCCCTTAAGCAAGCATAAGTTGGGTTTCTAAATTTGAGACCCTGTTCTGTTTTGTAATTCAGTTCCTGTGTAGCCAAGTTTACATTCCGTGTATTAGTGATATCTTATGATGTTTCTTTTCCTGTGTGACTTATTTCAGTTAGAATCATCGTACCTGAATACACTCATTATGCTGCTACGGGCCTGATGACATAGATTTCATTGCTGTGTGATACTGCATTGTACGTAAGTACCACAACTTCTTTATCCATTTTTCACTTTCTGCGATATTGAACTTGTACCGTAAACCAGGTTCTTGTAAACAGAGCCGTCCCAACCTTTGGGGTGGCTGTGTCTTTTTGATTTTAATTTCCCTAAGCTATAGGACCATAAGTGGAAGTGCCCTAGGCTCTGTTGCTTTGTTTTTTAGATGTTTCAGGAAACACCATACACTTCTCCCGAGTGGCTGTTGGCAATTGACATCCCGCCCATCAGCATAACAAGGCTCCCAGTTCTCCATGGCCTGTCCTGCCTTTCTGGATTTTACACTTTTTTCAGATGGCCCTTTTGACCGGGGGGAAGTGAGACTTCATTGTAGTGCAGATTTCTTTTGCAAGCTTGCTTGGTTGGCCAAAAAGGGCGTATGCGTTTTTTCCTGAATATATTCAGGAAAAAACGCATACGCCCTTTTTGGCCAAGTGCATCATTGTGGACGTTCTGCCTCTTTTCCTATGCTTTAAATGCAATTCCAGTCTACCTCCTGAAATCGGTTTCCTGCAATTCTGCCCCGCTTTCAAGTCCTCTTGGCAGCCTTACTTCAGTATATTTTTGGACGATAGCTGTCATTTATAACTCTGCAGGTTTGTGAATTACAGTGCCCCTGAGCTCCTTTCTTCAAGTCGCTTTCTCGTGAGCTGGCCGCAACACCGCAGGATGGCTTCAGGCCCTAATCTGGTTCCGGCACGGCACGCTGAGCCTTTGGTTAATTCCTCTTCCTGGTGGGAAATGAGAGTTAAATTTGCCCGTCCAGACACCTCCAGCTAGTCTGTCATTGGTTCTCCCTATTCCTGTTCATCTTCCGCAGAAATTGCAAACTGGGCCAAACAGGAGGTTAAAGGCACTGACTCTCCAAGTCGGGAGAGTGTTAGTAAAGCGTCTGGAATGTTGCACCCGAGTACCAGGGGACGAAAACTGAGACATATTGGAACACGTCTCCCGATCACACGGTTGATCATACTCTGGGTTCCACATGCATGTTTTAGCTGAAGGAAGAATACCTTAAACCTGGAGAGTTGAGACCCGTGGAATGGGTACCATGCAATATGACTTCAAAGGGTCTTCATTTGCTCACCGAACCTCTCCAATCCTATCACTGCTGCGTTTATGCCCCTGTACACACACTTGATTCTCTTTCAGAGACATAGCAATCCATAGGTTTTAAGATACTTCCTAGTCAGGTACACTCTTAGGCATTTAATATGGGGTGTTGAGTCCATTTCGTTGAGCAAGGAGTAGCTCTTGTCTATTCCATATTTGGCTTAAGGAACTTTATCTGTGCTCATTTCAATCTCTGGTTTTATGCAGCACCCCAACTCACCTTTCCCCTTAAGCAAGCATAAGTTGGGTTTCTAAATTTGAGACCCTGTTCTGTTTTGTAATTCAGTTCCTGTGTAGCCAAGTTTACATTCCGTGTATTAGTGATATCTTATGATGTTTCTTTTTCTGTGTGACTTATTTCAGTTAGAATCATCCTACCTGAATCCACTCATTATGCTGCTACGGGCCTGATGACATAGATTTCATTGCTGAGTGATACTGCATTGTACGTAAGTACCACAACTTCTTTATCCATTTTTCACTTTCTGCGATATTGAACTTGTACCGTAAACCAGGTTCTTGTAAACAGAGCCGTCCCAACCTTTGGGGTGGCTGTGTCTTTTGATTTTAATTTCCCTAAGCTATAGGACCATAAGTGGAAGTGCCCTAGGCTCTGTTGCTTTGTTTTTTAGATGTTTCAGGAAACACCATACACTTCTCCCGAGTGGCTGTTGGCAATTGACATCCCGCCCATCAGCATAACAAGGCTCCCAGTTCTCCATGGCCTGTCCTGCCTTTCTGGATTTTACACTTTTTTCAGATGGCCCTTTTGACCGGGGGGAAGTGAGACTTCATTGTAGTGCAGATTTCCTTTGCAACCTTGCTTGGTTGGCCAAAAAGGGCGTATGCGTTTTTTCCTGAATATATTCAGGAAAAAACGCATACGCCCTTTTTGGCCAAGTGCATCATTGTGGACGTTCTGCCTCTTTTCCTATGCTTTCAATGCAATTCCAGTCTACCTCCTGAAATCGGTTTCCTGCAATTCTGCCCCGCTTTCAAGTCCTCTTGGCAGCCTTACTTCAGTATATTTTTGGACGATAGCTGTCATTTATAACTCTGCAGGTTTGTGAATTACAGTGCCCCTGAGCTCCTTTCTTCAACTCGCTTTCTCGTGAGCTGGCCGCAACACCACAGGATGGCTTCAGGCCCTAATCTGGTTCCGGCACGGCACGCTGAGCCTTTGGTTAATTCCTCTTCCTGGTGGGAAATGAGAGTTAAATTTGCCCGTCCAGACACCTCCATCTTGTCTGTCATTGGTTCTCCCTATTCCTGTTCATCTTCCGCAGAAATTGCAAACTGGGCCAAACAGGAGGTTAAAGGCACTGACTCTCCAAGTCGGGAGAGTGTTAGTAAAGCGTCTGGAATGTTGCACCCGAGTACCAGGGGACGAAAACTGACACATATTGGAACACGTCTCCCGATCACACGGTTGATCATACTCTGGGTTCCACATGCATGTTTTAGCTGAAGGAAGAATACCTTAAACCTGGAGAGTTGAGACCCGTGGAATGGGTACCATGCAATATGACTTCAAAGGGTCTTCATTTGCTCACCGAACCTCTCCAATCCTATCACTGCTGCGTTTCTGCCCCTGTACACACACTTGATTCTCTTTCGGAGACATAGCAATCCATAGGTTTTAAGATACTTCCTAGTCAGGTACACTCTTAGGCATTTAATATGGGGTGTTGAGTCCATTTCGTTGAGCAAGGAGTAGCTCTTGTCTATTCCATATTTGGCTTAAGGAACTTTATCTGTGCTCATTTCAATCTCTGGTTTTATGCAGCACCCCAACTCACCTTTCCCCTTAAGCAAGCATAAGTTGGGTTTCTAAATTTGAGACCCTGTTCTGTTTTGTAATTCAGTTCCTGTGTAGCCAAGGTTACATTCCGTGTATTAGTGATATCTTATGATGTTTCTTTTCCTGTGTGACTTATTTCAGTTAGAATCATCGTACCTGAATCCACTCATTATGCTGCTACGGGCCTGATGACATAGATTTCATTGCTGAGTGATACTGCATTGTACGTAAGTACCACAACTTCTTTATCCATTGTTCACTTTCTGCGATATTGAACTTGTACCGTAAACCAGGTTCTTGTAAACAGAGCTGTCCCAACCTTTGGGGTGGCTGTGTCTTTTGATTTTAATTTCCCTAAGCTATAGGACCATAAGTGGAAGTGCCCTAGGCTCTGTTGCTTTGTTTTTTAGATGTTTCAGGAAACACCATACACTTCTCCCGAGTGGCTGTTGGCAATTTACATCCCGCCCATCAGCATAACAAGGCTCCCAGTTCTCCATGGCCTGTCCTGCCTTTCTGGATTTTACACTTTTTTCAGATGGCCCTTTTGACCGGGGGGAAGTGAGACTTCATTGTAGTGCAGATTTCCTTTGCAAGCTTGCTTGGTTGGCCAAAAAGGGCGTATGCGTTTTTTCCTGAATATATTCAGGAAAAAACGCATACGCCCTTTTTGGCCAAGTGCATCATTGTGGACGTTCTGCCTCTTTTCCTATGCTTTCAATGCAATTCCAGTCTACCTCCTGAAATCGGTTTCCTGCAATTCTGCCCCGCTTTCAAGTCCTCTTGGCAGCCTTACTTCAGTATATTTTTGGACGATAGCTGTCATTTATAACTCTGCATGTTTGTGAATTACAGTGCCCCTGAGCTCCTTTCTTCAACTCGCTTTCTCGTGAGCTGGCCGCAACACCGCAGGATGGCTTCAGGCCCTAATCAGGTTCCGGCACGGCACGCTGAGCCTTTGGTTAATTCCTCTTCCTGGTGGGAAATGAGAGTTAAATTTGCCCGTCCAGACACCTCCAGCTAGTCTGTCATTGGTTCTCCCTATTCCTGTTCATCTTCCGCAGAAATTGCAAACTGGGCCAAACAGGAGGTTAAAGGCACTGACTCTCCAAGTCGGGAGAGTGTTAGTAAAGCGTCTGGAATGTTGCACCCGAGTACCAGGGGACGAAAACTGAGACATATTGGAACACGTCTCCCGATCACACGGTTGATCATACTCTGGGTTCCACATGCATGTTTTAGCTGAAGGAAGAATACCTTAAACCTGGAGAGTTGAGACCCGTGGAATGGGTACCATGCAATATGACTTCAAAGGGTCTTCATTTGCTCACCGAACCTCTCCAATCCTATCACTGCTGCGTTTATGCCCCTGTACACACACTTGATTCTCTTTCGGAGACATAGCAATCCATAGGTTTTAAGATACTTCCTAGTCAGGTACACTCTTAGGCATTTAATATGGGGTGTTGAGTCCATTTCGTTGAGCAAGGAGTAGCTCTTGTCTATTCCATATTTGGCTTAAGGAACTTTATCTGTGCTCATTTCAATCTCTGGTTTTATGCAGCACCCCAACTCACCTTTCCCCTTAAGCAAGCATAAGTTGGGTTTCTAAATTTGAGACCCTGTTCTGTTTTGTAATTCAGTTCCTGTGTAGCCAAGGTTACATTCCGTGTATTAGTGATATCTTATGATGTTTCTTTTCCTGTGTGACTTATTTCAGTTAGAATCATCGTACCTGAATCCACTCATTATGCTGCTACGGGCCTGATGACATAGATTTCATTGCTGAGTGATATTGCATTGTACGTAAGTACCACAACTTCTTTATCCATTTTTCACTTTCTGCGATATTGAACTTGTACCGTAAACCAGGTTCTTGTAAACAGAGCCGTCCCAACCTTTGGGGTGGCTGTGTCTTTTTGATTTTAATTTCCCTAAGCTATAGGACCATAAGTGGAAGTGCCCTAGGCTCTGTTGCTTTGTTTTTTAGATGTTTCAGGAAACACCATACACTTCTCCCGAGTGGCTGTTGGCAATTGACATCCCGCCCATCAGCATAACAAGGCTCCCAGTTCTCCATGGCCTGTCCTGCCTTTCTGGATTTTACACTTTTTTCAGATGGCCCTTTTGACCGGGGGGAAGTGAGACTTCATTGTAGTGCAGATTTCCTTTGCAAGCTTGCTTGGTTGGCCAAAAAGGGCGTATGCGTTTTTTCCTGAATATATTCAGGAAAAAACGCATACGCCCTTTTTGGCCAAGTGCATCATTGTGGACGTTCTGCCTCTTTTCCTATGCTTTCAATGCAATTCCAGTCTACCTCCTGAAATCGGTTTCCTGCAATTCTGCCCCGCTTTCAAGTCCTCTTGGCAGCCTTACTTCAGTATATTTTTGGACGATAGCTGTCATTTATAACTCTGCAGGTTTGTGAATTACAGTGCCCCTGAGCTCCTTTCTTCAACTCGCTTTCTCGTGAGCTGGCCGCAACACCGCAGGATGGCTTCAGGCCCTAATCAGGTTCCGGCACGGCACGCTGAGCCTTTGGTTAATTCCTCTTCCTGGTGGGAAATGAGAGTTAAATTTGCCCGTCCAGACACCTCCAGCTAGTCTGTCATTGGTTCTCCCTATTCCTGTTCATCTTCCGCAGAAATTGCAAACTGGGCCAAACAGGAGGTTAAAGGCACTGACTCTCCAAGTCGGGAGAGTGTTAGTAAAGCGTCTGGAATGTTGCACCCGAGTACCAGGGGACGAAAACTGAGACATATTGGAACACGTCTCCCGATCACACGGTTGATCATACTCTGGGTTCCACATGCATGTTTTAGCTGAAGGAAGAATACCTTAAACCTGGAGAGTTGAGACCCGTGGAATGGGTACCATGCAATATGACTTCAAAGGGTCTTCATTTGCTCACCGAACCTCTCCAATCCTATCACTGCTGCGTTTATGCCCCTGTACACACACTTGATTCTCTTTCAGAGACATAGCAATCCATAGGTTTTAAGATACTTCCTAGTCAGGTACACTCTTAGGCATTTAATATGGGGTGTTGAGTCCATTTCGTTGAGCAAGGAGTAGCTCTTGTCTATTCCATATTTGGCTTAAGGAACTTTATCTGTGCTCATTTCAATCTCTGGTTTTATGCAGCACCCCAACTCACCTTTCCCCTTAAGCAAGCATAAGTTGGGTTTCTAAATTTGAGACCCTGTTCTGTTTTGTAATTCAGTTCCTGTGTAGCCAAGTTTACATTCCGTGTATTAGTGATATCTTATGATGTTTCTTTTTCTGTGTGACTTATTTCAGTTAGAATCATCCTACCTGAATCCACTCATTATGCTGCTACGGGCCTGATGACATAGATTTCATTGCTGAGTGATACTGCATTGTACGTAAGTACCACAACTTCTTTATCCATTTTTCACTTTCTGCGATATTGAACTTGTACCGTAAACCAGGTTCTTGTAAACAGAGCCGTCCCAACCTTTGGGGTGGCTGTGTCTTTTGATTTTAATTTCCCTAAGCTATAGGACCATAAGTGGAAGTGCCCTAGGCTCTGTTGCTTTGTTTTTTAGATGTTTCAGGAAACACCATACACTTCTCCCGAGTGGCTGTTGGCAATTGACATCCCGCCCATCAGCATAACAAGGCTCCCAGTTCTCCATGGCCTGTCCTGCCTTTCTGGATTTTACACTTTTTTCAGATGGCCCTTTTGACCGGGGGGAAGTGAGACTTCATTGTAGTGCAGATTTCCTTTGCAAGCTTGCTTGGTTGGCCAAAAAGGGCGTATGCGTTTTTTCCTGAATATATTCAGGAAAAAACGCATACGCCCTTTTTGGCCAAGTGCATCATTGTGGACGTTCTGCCTCTTTTCCTATGCTTTCAATGCAATTCCAGTCTACCTCCTGAAATCGGTTTCCTGCAATTCTGCCCCGCTTTCAAGTCCTCTTGGCAGCCTTACTTCAGTATATTTTTGGACGATAGCTGTCATTTATAACTCTGCAGGTTTGTGAATTACAGTGCCCCTGAGCTCCTTTCTTCAACTCGCTTTCTCGTGAGCTGGCCGCAACACCACAGGATGGCTTCAGGCCCTAATCTGGTTCCGGCACGGCACGCTGAGCCTTTGGTTAATTCCTCTTCCTGGTGGGAAATGAGAGTTAAATTTGCCCGTCCAGACACCTCCATCTTGTCTGTCATTGGTTCTCCCTATTCCTGTTCATCTTCCGCAGAAATTGCAAACTGGGCCAAACAGGAGGTTAAAGGCACTGACTCTCCAAGTCGGGAGAGTGTTAGTAAAGCGTCTGCAATGTTGCACCCGAGTACCAGGGGACGAAAACTGACACATATTGGAACACGTCTCCCGATCACACGGTTGATCATACTCTGGGTTCCACATGCATGTTTTAGCTGAAGGAAGAATACCTTAAACCTGGAGAGTTGAGACCCGTGGAATGGGTACCATGCAATATGACTTCAAAGGGTCTTCATTTGCTCACCGAACCTCTCCAATCCTATCACTGCTGCGTTTCTGCCCCTGTACACACACTTGATTCTCTTTCGGAGACATAGCAATCCATAGGTTTTAAGATACTTCCTAGTCAGGTACACTCTTAGGCATTTAATATGGGGTGTTGAGTCCATTTCGTTGAGCAAGGAGTAGCTCTTGTCTATTCCATATTTGGCTTAAGGAACTTTATCTGTGCTCATTTCAATCTCTGGTTTTATGCAGCACCCCAACTCACCTTTCCCCTTAAGCAAGCATAAGTTGGGTTTCTAAATTTGAGACCCTGTTCTGTTTTGTAATTCAGTTCCTGTGTAGCCAAGGTTACATTCCGTGTATTAGTGATATCTTATGATGTTTCTTTTCCTGTGTGACTTATTTCAGTTAGAATCATCGTACCTGAATCCACTCATTATGCTGCTACGGGCCTGATGACATAGATTTCATTGCTGAGTGATACTGCATTGTACGTAAGTACCACAACTTCTTTATCCATTGTTCACTTTCTGCGATATTGAACTTGTACCGTAAACCAGGTTCTTGTAAACAGAGCTGTCCCAACCTTTGGGGTGGCTGTGTCTTTTGATTTTAATTTCCCTAAGCTATAGGACCATAAGTGGAAGTGCCCTAGGCTCTGTTGCTTTGTTTTTTAGATGTTTCAGGAAACACCATACACTTCTCCCGAGTGGCTGTTGGCAATTTACATCCCGCCCATCAGCATAACAAGGCTCCCAGTTCTCCATGGCCTGTCCTGCCTTTCTGGATTTTACACTTTTTTCAGATGGCCCTTTTGACCGGGGGGAAGTGAGACTTCATTGTAGTGCAGATTTCCTTTGCAAGCTTGCTTGGTTGGCCAAAAAGGGCGTATGCGTTTTTTCCTGAATATATTCAGGAAAAAACGCATACGCCCTTTTTGGCCAAGTGCATCATTGTGGACGTTCTGCCTCTTTTCCTATGCTTTCAATGCAATTCCAGTCTACCTCCTGAAATCGGTTTCCTGCAATTCTGCCCCGCTTTCAAGTCCTCTTGGCAGCCTTACTTCAGTATATTTTTGGACGATAGCTGTCATTTATAACTCTGCAGGTTTGTGAATTACAGTGCCCCTGAGCTCCTTTCTTCAACTCGCTTTCTCGTGAGCTGGCCGCAACACCGCAGGATGGCTTCAGGCCCTAATCAGGTTCCGGCACGGCACGCTGAGCCTTTGGTTAATTCCTCTTCCTGGTGGGAAATGAGAGTTAAATTTGCCCGTCCAGACACCTCCAGCTAGTCTGTCATTGGTTCTCCCTATTCCTGTTCATCTTCCGCAGAAATTGCAAACTGGGCCAAACAGGAGGTTAAAGGCACTGACTCTCCAAGTCGGGAGAGTGTTAGTAAAGCGTCTGGAATGTTGCACCCGAGTACCAGGGGACGAAAACTGACACATATTGGAACACGTCTCCCGATCACACGGTTGATCATACTCTGGGTTCCACATGCATGTTTTAGCTGAAGGAAGAATACCTTAAACCTGGAGAGTTGAGACCCGTGGAATGGGTACCATGCAATATGACTTCAAAGGGTCTTCATTTGCTCACCGAACCTCTCCAATCCTATCACTGCTGCGTTTATGCCCCTGTACACACACTTGATTCTCTTTCGGAGACATAGCAATCCATAGGTTTTAAGATACTTCCTAGTCAGGTACACTCTTAGGCATTTAATATGGGGTGTTGAGTCCATTTCGTTGAGCAAGGAGTAGCTCTTGTCTATTCCATATTTGGCTTAAGGAACTTTATCTGTGCTCATTTCAATCTCTGGTTTTATGCAGCACCCCAACTCACCTTTCCCCTTAAGCAAGCATAAGTTGGGTTTCTAAATTTGAGACCCTGTTCTGTTTTGTAATTCAGTTCCTGTGTAGCCAAGGTTACATTCCGTGTATTAGTGATATCTTATGATGTTTCTTTTCCTGTGTGACTTATTTCAGTTAGAATCATCGTACCTGAATCCACTCATTATGCTGCTACGGGCCTGATGACATAGATTTCATTGCTGAGTGATACTGCATTGTACGTAAGTACCACAACTTCTTTATCCATTTTTCACTTTCTGCGATATTGAACTTGTACCGTAAACCAGGTTCTTGTAAACAGAGCCGTCCCAACCTTTGGGGTGGCTGTGTCTTTTTGATTTTAATTTCCCTAAGCTATAGGACCATAAGTGGAAGTGCCCTAGGCTCTGTTGCTTTGTTTTTTAGATGTTTCAGGAAACACCATACACTTCTCCCGAGTGGCTGTTGGCAATTGACATCCCGCCCATCAGCATAACAAGGCTCCCAGTTCTCCATGGCCTGTCCTGCCTTTCTGGATTTTACACTTTTTTCAGATGGCCCTTTTGACCGGGGGGAAGTGAGACTTCATTGTAGTGCAGATTTCCTTTGCAAGCTTGCTTGGTTGGCCAAAAAGGGCGTATGCGTTTTTTCCTGAATATATTCAGGAAAAAACGCATACGCCCTTTTTGGCCAAGTGCATCATTGTGGACGTTCTGCCTCTTTTCCTATGCTTTAAATGCAATTCCAGTCTACCTCCTGAAATCGGTTTCCTGCAATTCTGCCCCGCTTTCAAGTCCTCTTGGCAGCCTTACTTCAGTATATTTTTGGACGATAGCTGTCATTTATAACTCTGCAGGTTTGTGAATTACAGTGCCCCTGAGCTCCTTTCTTCAACTCGCTTTCTCGTGAGCTGGCCGCAACACCGCAGGATGGCTTCAGGCCCTAATCAGGTTCCGGCACGGCACGCTGAGCCTTTGGTTAATTCCTCTTCCTGGTGGGAAATGAGAGTTAAATTTGCCCGTCCAGACACCTCCAGCTAGTCTGTCATTGGTTCTCCCTATTCCTGTTCATCTTCCACAGAAATTGCAAACTGGGCCAAACAGGAGGTTAAAGGCACTGACTCTCCAAGTCGGGAGAGTGTTAGTAAAGCGTCTGGAATGTTGCACCCGAGTACCAGGGGACGAAAACTGACACATATTGGAACACGTCTCCCGATCACACGGTTGATCATACTCTGGGTTCCACATGCATGTTTTAGCTGAAGGAAGAATACCTTAAACCTGGACAGTTGAGACCCGTGGAATGGGTACCATGCAATATGACTTCAAAGGGTCTTCATTTGCTCACCGAACCTCTCCAATCCTATCACTGCTGCGTTTATGCCCCTGTACACACACTTGATTCTCTTTCAGAGACATAGCAATCCATAGGTTTTAAGATACTTCCTAGTCAGGTACACTCTTAGGCATTTAATATGGGGTGTTGAGTCCATTTCGTTGAGCAAGGAGTAGCTCTTGTCTATTCCATATTTGGCTTAAGGAACTTTATCTGTGCTCATTTCAATCTCTGGTTTTATGCAGCACCCCAACTCACCTTTCCCCTTAAGCAAGCATAAGTTGGGTTTCTAAATTTGATACCCTGTTCTGTTTTGTAATTCAGTTCCTGTGTAGCCAAGTTTACATTCCGTGTATTAGTGATATCTTATGATGTTTCTTTTCCTGTGTGACTTATTTCAGTTAGAATCATCATAGCTGAATCCACTCATTATGCTGCTACGGGCCTGATGACATAGATTTCATTCCTGAGTGATACTGCATTGTACGTAAGTACCACAACTTCTTTATCCACTTTTCACTTTCTGCGATATTGAACTTGTACCGTAAACCAGGTTCTTGTAAACAGAGCCGTCCCAACCTTTGGGGTGGCTGTGTCTTTTTGATTTTAATTTCCCTAAGCTATAGGACCATAAGTGGAAGTGCCCTAGGCTCTGTTGCTTTGTTTTTTAGATGTTTCAGGAAACACCATACACTTCTCCCGAGTGGCTGTTGGCAATTTACATCCCGCCCATCAGCATAACAAGGCTCCCAGTTCTCCATGGCCTGTCCTGCCTTTCTGGATTTTACACTTTTTTCAGATGGCCCTTTTGACCGGGGGGAAGTGAGACTTCATTGTAGTGCAGATTTCCTTTGCAAGCTTGCTTGGTTGGCCAAAAAGGGCGTATGCGTTTTTTCCTGAATATATTCAGGAAAAAACGCATACGCCCTTTTTGGCCAAGTGCATCATTGTGGACGTTCTGCCTCTTTTCCTATGCTTTAAATGCAATTCCAGTCTACCTCCTGAAATCGGTTTCCTGCAATTCTGCCCCGCTTTCAAGTCCTCTTGGCAGCCTTACTTCAGTATATTTTTGGACGATAGCTGTCATTTATAACTCTGCAGGTTTGTGAATTACAGTGCCCCTGAGCTCCTTTCTTCAACTCGCTTTCTCGTGAGCTGGCCGCAACACCGCAGGATGGCTTCAGGCCCTAATCAGGTTCCGGCACGGCACGCTGAGCCTTTGGTTAATTCCTCTTCCTGGTGGGAAATGAGAGTTAAATTTGCCCGTCCAGACACCTCCATCTAGTCTGTCATTGGTTCTCCCTATTCCTGTTCATCTTCCACAGAAATTGCAAACTGGGCCAAACAGGAGGTTAAAGGCACTGACTCTCCAAGTCGGGAGAGTGTTAGTAAAGCGTCTGGAATGTTGCACCCGAGTACCAGGGGACGAAAACTGAGACATATTGGAACACGTCTCCCGATCACACGGTTGATCATACTCTGGGTTCCACATGCATGTTTTAGCTGAAGGAAGAATACCTTAAACCTGGAGAGTTGAGACCCGTGGAATGGGTACCATGCAATATGACTTCAAAGGGTCTTCATTTGCTCACCGAACCTCTCCAATCCTATCACTGCTGCGTTTATGCCCCTGTACACACACTTGATTCTCTTTCAGAGACATAGCAATCCATAGGTTTTAAGATACTTCCTAGTCAGGTACACTCTTAGGCATTTAATATGGGGTGTTGAGTCCATTTCGTTGAGCAAGGAGTAGCTCTTGTCTATTCCATATTTGGCTTAAGGAACTTTATCTGTGCTCATTTCAATCTCTGGTTTTATGCAGCACCCCAACTCACCTTTCCCCTTAAGCAAGCATAAGTTGGGTTTCTAAATTTGATACCCTGTTCTGTTTTGTAATTCAGTTCCTGTGTAGCCAAGTTTACATTCCGTGTATTAGTGATATCTTATGATGTTTCTTTTCCTGTGTGACTTATTTCAGTTAGAATCATCATACCTGAATCCACTCATTATGCTGCTACGGGCCTGATGACATAGATTTCATTCCTGAGTGATACTGCATTGTACGTAAGTACCACAACTTCTTTATCCACTTTTCACTTTCTGCGATATTGAACTTGTACCGTAAACCAGGTTCTTGTAAACAGAGCCGTCCCAACCTTTGGGGTGGCTGTGTCTTTTTGATTTTAATTTCCCTAAGCTATAGGACCATAAGTGGAAGTGCCCTAGGCTCTGTTGCTTTGTTTTTTAGATGTTTCAGGAAACACCATACACTTCTCCCGAGTGGCTGTTGGCAATTTACATCCCGCCCATCAGCATAACAAGGCTCCCAGTTCTCCATGGCCTGTCCTGCCTTTCTGGATTTTACACTTTTTTCAGATGGCCCTTTTGACCGGGGGGAAGTGAGACTTCATTGTAGTGCAGATTTCCTTTGCAAGCTTGCTTGGTTGGCCAAAAAGGGCGTATGCGTTTTTTCCTGAATATATTCAGGAAAAAACGCATACGCCCTTTTTGGCCAAGTGCATCATTGTGGACGTTCTGCCACTTTTCCTATGCTTTAAATGCAATTCCAGTCTACCTCCTGAAATCGGTTTCCTGCAATTCTGCCCCGCTTTCAAGTCCTCTTGGCAGCCTTACTTCAGTATATTTTTGGACGATAGCTGTCATGTATAACTCTGCAGGTTTGTGAATTACAGTGCCCCTGAGCTCCTTTCTTCAACTCGCTTTCTCGTGAGCTGGCCGCAACACCGCAGGATGGCTTCAGGCCCTAATCTGGTTCCGGCACGGCACGCTGAGCCTTTGGTTAATTCCTCTTCCTGGTGGGAAATGAGAGTTAAATTTGCCCATCCAGACACCTCCAGCTAGTCTGTCATTGGTTCTCCCTATTCCTGTTCATCTTCCGCAGAAATTGCAAACTGGGCCAAACAGGAGGTTAAAGGCACTGACTCTCCAAGTCGGGAGAGTGTTAGTAAAGCGTCTGGAATGTTGCACCCGAGTACCAGGGGACGAAAACTGAGACATATTGGAACACGTCTCCCGATCACACGGTTGATCATACTCTGGGTTCCACATGCATGTTTTAGCTGAAGGAAGAATACCTTAAACCTGGAGAGTTGAGACCCGTGGAATGGGTACCATGCAATATGACTTCAAAGGGTCTTCATTTGCTCACCGAACCTCTCCAATCCTATCACTGCTGCGTTTATGCCCCTGTACACACACTTGATTCTCTTTCAGAGACATAGCAATCCATAGGTTTTAAGATACTTCCTAGTCAGGTACACTCTTAGGCATTTAATATGGGGTGTTGAGTCCATTTCGTTGAGCAAGGAGTAGCTCTTGTCTATTCCATATTTGGCTTAAGGAACTTTATCTGTGCTCATTTCAATCTCTGGTTTTATGCAGCACCCCAACTCACCTTTCCCCTTAAGCAAGCATAAGTTGGGTTTCTAAATTTGAGACCCTGTTCTGTTTTGTAATTCAGTTCCTGTGTAGCCAAGTTTACATTCCGTGTATTAGTGATATCTTATGTGTTTCTTTTTCTGTGTGACTTATTTCAGTTAGAATCATCGTACCTGAATCCACTCATTATGCTGCTACGGGCCTGATGACATAGATTTCATTGCTGAGTGATATTGCATTGTACGTAAGTACCACAACTTCTTTATCCATTTTTCACTTTCTGCGATATTGAACTTGTACCGTAAACCAGGTTCTTGTAAACAGAGCCGTCCCAACCTTTGGGGTGGCTGTGTCTTTTGATTTTAATTTCCCTAAGCTATAGGACCATAAGTGGAAGTGCCCTAGGCTCTGTTGCTTTGTTTTTTAGATGTTTCAGGAAACACCATACACTTCTCCAGAGTGGCTGTTGGCAATTTACATCCCGCCCATCAGCATAACAAGGCTCCCAGTTCTCCATGGCCTGTCCTGCCTTTCTGGATTTTACACTTTTTTCAGATGGCCCTTTTGACCGGGGGGAAGTGAGACTTCATTGTAGTGCAGATTTCCTTTGCAAGCTTGCTTGGTTGGCCAAAAAGGGCGTATGCGTTTTTTCCTGAATATATTCAGGAAAAAACGCATACGCCCTTTTTGGCCAAGTGCATCATTGTGGACGTTCTGCCTCTTTTCCTATGCTTTAAATGCAATTCCAGTCTACCTCCTGAAATCGGTTTCCTGCAATTCTGCCCCGCTTTCAAGTCCTCTTGGCAGCCTTACTTCAGTATATTTTTGGACGATAGCTGTCATTTATAACTCTGCAGGTTTGTGAATTACAGTGCCCCTGAGCTCCTTTCTTCAACTCGCTTTCTCGTGAGCTGGCCGCAACACCGCAGGATGGCTTCAGGCCCTAATCTGGTTCCGGCACAGCACGCTGAGCCTTTGGTTAATTCCTCTTCCTGGTGGGAAATGAGAGTTAAATTTGCCCGTCCAAACACCTCCAGCTAGTCTGTCATTGGTTCTCCCTATTCCTGTTCATCTTCCGCAGAAATTGCAAACTGGGCCAAACAGGAGGTTAAAGGCACTGACTCTCCAAGTCGGGAGAGTGTTAGTAAAGCGTCTGGAATGTTGCACCCGAGTACCAGGGGACGAAAACTGACACATATTGGAACACGTCTCCCGATCACACGGTTGATCATACTCTGGGTTTCACATGCATGTTTTAGCTGAAGGAAGAATACCTTAAACCTGGAGAGTTGAGACCCGTGGAATGGGTACCATGCAATATGATTTCAAAGGGTCTTCATTTGCTCACCAAACCTCTCCAATCCTATCACTGCTGCGTTTATGCCCCTGTACACACACTTGATTCTCTTTCAGAGACATAGCAATCCATAGGTTTTAAGATACTTCCTAGTCAGGTACACTCTTAGGCATTTAATATGGGGTGTTGAGTCCATTTCGTTGAGCAAGGAGTAGCTCTTGTCTATTCCATATTTGGCTTAAGGAACTTTATCTGTGCTCATTTCAATCTCTGGTTTTATGCAGCACCCCAACTCACCTTTCCCCTTAAGCAAGCATAAGTTGGGTTTCTAAATTTGAGACCCTGTTCTGTTTTGTAATTCAGTTCCTGTGTAGCCAAGGTTACATTCCGTGTATTAGTGATATCTTATGATGTTTCTTTTCCTGTGTGACTTATTTCAGTTAGAATCATCGTACCTGAATCCACTCATTATGCTGCTACGGGCCTGATGACATAGATTTCATTGCTGAGTGATACTGCATTGTACGTAAGTACCACAACTTCTTTATCCATTTTTCACTTTCTGCGATATTGAACTTGTACCGTAAACCAGGTTCTTGTAAACAGAGCCGTCCCAACCTTTGGGGTGGCTGTGTCTTTTTGATTTTAATTTCCCTAAGCTATAGGACCATAAGTGGAAGTGCCCTAGGCTCTGTTGCTTTGTTTTTTAGATGTTTCAGGAAACACCATACACTTCTCCCGAGTGGCTGTTGGCAATTTACATCCCGCCCATCAGCATAACAAGGCTCCCAGTTCTCCATGGCCTGTCCTGCCTTTCTGGATTTTACACTTTTTTCAGATGGCCCTTTTGACCGGGGGGAAGTGAGACTTCATTGTAGTGCAGATTTCCTTTGCAAGCTTGCTTGGTTGGCCAAAAAGGGCGTATGCGTTTTTTCCTGAATATATTCAGGAAAAAACGCATACGCCCTTTTTGGCCAAGTGCATCATTGTGGACGTTCTGCCTCTTTTCCTATGCTTTAAATGCAATTCCAGCCTACCTCCTGAAATCGGTTTCCTGCAATTCTGCCCCGCTTTCAAGTCCTCTTGGCAGCCTTACTTCAGTATATTTTTGGACGATAGCTGTCATTTATAACTCTGCAGGTTTGTGAATTACAGTGCCCCTGAGCTCCTTTCTTCAACTCGCTTTCTCGTGAGCTGGCCGCAACACCACAGGATGGCTTCAGGCCCTAATCTGATTCCGGCACGGCACGCTGAGCCTTTGGTTAATTCCTCTTCCTGGTGGGAAATGAGAGTTAAATTTGCCCGTCCAGACACCTCCAGCTAGTCTGTCATTGGTTCTCCCTATTCCTGTTCATCTTCCGCAGAAATTGCAAACTGGGCCAAATAGGAGGTTAAAGGCACTGACTCTCCAAGTCGGGAGAGTGTTAGTAAAGCGTCTGGCATGTTGCACCCGAGTACCAGGGGACGAAAACTGAGACATATTGGAACACGTCTCCCGATCACACGGTTGATCATACTCTGGGTTCCACATGCATGTTTTAGCTGAAGGAAGAATACCTTAAACCTGGAGAGTTGAGACCCGTGGAATGGGTACCATGCAATATGACTTCAAAGGGTCTTCATTTGCTCACCGAACCTCTCCAATCCTATCACTGCTGCGTTTATGCCCCTGTACACACACTTGATTCTCTTTCAGAGACATAGCAATCCATAGGTTTTAAGATACTTCCTAGTCAGGTACACTCTTAGGCATTTAATATGGGGTGTTGAGTCCATTTCGTTGAGCAAGGAGTAGCTCTTGTCTATTCCATATTTGGCTTAAGGAACTTTATCTGTGCTCATTTCAATCTCTGGTTTTATGCAGCACCCCAACTCACCTTTCCCCTTAAGCAAGCATAAGTTGGGTTTCTAAATTTGAGACCCTGTTCTGTTTTGTAATTCAGTTCCTGTGTAGCCAAGTTTACATTCCGTGTATTAGTGATATCTTATGATGTTTCTTTTTCTGTGTGACTTATTTCAGTTAGAATCATCGTACCTGAATCCACTCATTATGCTGCTACGGGCCTGATGACATAGATTTCATTGCTGAGTGATATTGCATTGTACGTAAGTACCACAACTTCTTTATCCATTTTTCACTTTCTGCGATATTGAACTTGTACCGTAAACCAGGTTCTTGTAAACAGAGCCGTCCCAACCTTTGGGGTGGCTGTGTCTTTTGATTTTAATTTCCCTAAGCTATAGGACCATAAGTGGAAGTGCCCTAGGCTCTGTTGCTTTGTTTTTTAGATGTTTCAGGAAACACCATACACTTCTCCCGAGTGGCTGTTGGCAATTTACATCCCGCCCATCAGCATAACAAGGCTCCCAGTTCTCCATGGCCTGTCCTGCCTTTCTGGATTTTACACTTTTTTCAGATGGCCCTTTTGACCGGGGGGAAGTGAGACTTCATTGTAGTGCAGATTTCCTTTGCAAGCTTGCTTGGTTGGCCAAAAAGGGCGTATGTGTTTTTTCCTGAATATATTCAGGAAAAAACGCATACGCCCTTTTTGGCCAAGTGCATCATTGTGGACGTTCTGCCTCTTTTCCTATGCTTTCAATGCAATTCCAGTCTACCTCCTGAAATCGGTTTCCTGCAATTCTGCCCCGCTTTCAAGTCCTCTTGGCAGCCTTACTTCAGTATATTTTTGGACGATAGCTGTCATTTATAACTCTGCAGGTTTGTGAATTACAGTGCCCCTGAGCTCCTTTCTTCAACTCGCTTTCTCGTGAGCTGGCCGCAACACCGCAGGATGGCTTCAGGCCCTAATCTGGTTCCGGCACAGCACGCTGAGCCTTTGGTTAATTCCTCTTCCTGGTGGGAAATGAGAGTTAAATTTGCCCGTCCAGACACCTCCAGCTAGTCTGTCATTGGTTCTCCCTATTCCTGTTCATCTTCCGCAGAAATTGCAAACTGGGCCAAACAGGAGGTTAAAGGCACTGACTCTCCAAGTCGGGAGAGTGTTAGTAAAGCATCTGGAATGTTGCACCCGAGTACCAGGGGACGAAAACTGAGACATATTGGAACACGTCTCCCGATCACACGGTTGATCATACTCTGGGTTCCACATGCATGTTTTAGCTGAAGGAAGAATACCTTAAACCTGGAGAGTTGAGACCCGTGGAATGGGTACCATGCAATATGATTTCAAAGGGTCTTCATTTGCTCACCGAACCTCTCCAATCCTATCACTGCTGCGTTTATGCCCCTGTACACACACTTGATTCTCTTTCAGAGACATAGCAATCCATAGGTTTTAAGATACTTCCTAGTCAGGTACACTCTTAGGCATTTAATATGGGGTGTTGAGTCCATTTCGTTGAGCAAGGAGTAGCTCTTGTCTATTCCATATTTGGCTTAAGGAACTTTATCTGTGCTCATTTCAATCTCTGGTTTTATGCGGCACCCCAACTCACCTTTCCCCTTAAGCAAGCATAAGTTGGGTTTCTAAATTTGAGACCCTGTTCTGTTTTGTAATTCAGTTCCTGTGTAGCCAAGGTTACATTCCGTGTATTAGTGATATCTTATGATGTTTCTTTTCCTGTGTGACTTATTTCAGTTAGAATCATCGTACCTGAATCCACTCATTATGCTGCTACGGGCCTGATGACATAGATTTCATTGCTGAGTGATACTGCATTGTACGTAAGTACCACAACTTCTTTATCCATTTTTCACTTTCTGCGATATTGAACTTGTACCGTAAACCAGGTTCTTGTAAACAGAGCCGTCCCAACCTTTGGGGTGGCTGTGTCTTTTTGATTTTAATTTCCCTAAGCTATAGGACCATAAGTGGAAGTGCCCTAGGCTCTGTTGCTTTGTTTTTTAGATGTTTCAGGAAACACCATACACTTCTCCCGAGTGGCTGTTGGCAATTTACATCCCGCCCATCAGCATAACAAGGCTCCCAGTTCTCCATGGCCTGTCCTGCCTTTCTGGATTTTACACTTTTTTCAGATGGCCCTTTTGACCGGGGGGAAGTGAGACTTCATTGTAGTGCAGATTTCCTTTGCAAGCTTGCTTGGTTGGCCAAAAAGGGCGTATGCGTTTTTTCCTGAATATATTCAGGAAAAAACGCATACGCCCTTTTTGGCCAAGTGCATCATTGTGGACGTTCTGCCTCTTTTCCTATGCTTTAAATGCAATTCCAGCCTACCTCCTGAAATCGGTTTCCTGCAATTCTGCCCCGCTTTCAAGTCCTCTTGGCAGCCTTACTTCAGTATATTTTTGGACGATAGCTGTCATTTATAACTCTGCAGGTTTGTGAATTACAGTGCCCCTGAGCTCCTTTCTTCAAGTCGCTTTCTCGTGAGCTGGCCGCAACACCACAGGATGGCTTCAGGCCCTAATCTGATTCCGGCACGGCACGCTGAGCCTTTGGTTAATTCCTCTTCCTGGTGGGAAATGAGAGTTAAATTTGCCCGTCCAGACACCTCCAGCTAGTCTGTCATTGGTTCTCCCTATTCCTGTTCATCTTCCGCAGAAATTGCAAACTGGGCCAAATAGGAGGTTAAAGGCACTGACTCTCCAAGTCGGGAGAGTGTTAGTAAAGCGTCTGGCATGTTGCACCCGAGTACCAGGGGACGAAAACTGAGACATATTGGAACACGTCTCCCGATCACACGGTTGATCATACTCTGGGTTCCACATGCATGTTTTAGCTGAAGGAAGAATACCTTAAACCTGGAGAGTTGAGACCCGTGGAATGGGTACCATGCAATATGACTTCAAAGGGTCTTCATTTGCTCACCGAACCTCTCCAATCCTATCACTGCTGCGTTTATGCCCCTGTACACACACTTGATTCTCTTTCAGAGACATAGCAATCCATAGGTTTTAAGATACTTCCTAGTCAGGTACACTCTTAGGCATTTAATATGGGGTGTTGAGTCCATTTCGTTGAGCAAGGAGTAGCTCTTGTCTATTCCATATTTGGCTTAAGGAACTTTATCTGTGCTCATTTCAATCTCTGGTTTTATGCGGCACCCCAACTCACCTTTCCCCTTAAGCAAGCATAAGTTGGGTTTCTAAATTTGAGACCCTGTTCTGTTTTGTAATTCAGTTCCTGTGTAGCCAAGGTTACATTCCGTGTATTAGTGATATCTTATGATGTTTCTTTTCCTGTGTGACTTATTTCAGTTAGAATCATCGTACCTGAATCCACTCATTATGCTGCTACGGGCCTGATGACATAGATTTCATTGCTGAGTGATACTGCATTGTACGTAAGTACCACAACTTCTTTATCCATTTTTCACTTTCTGCGATATTGAACTTGTACCGTAAACCAGGTTCTTGTAAACAGAGCCGTCCCAACCTTTGGGGTGGCTGTGTCTTTTTGATTTTAATTTCCCTAAGCTATAGGACCATAAGTGGAAGTGCCCTAGGCTCTGTTGCTTTGTTTTTTAGATGTTTCAGGAAACACCATACACTTCTCCCGAGTGGCTGTTGGCAATTTACATCCCGCCCATCAGCATAACAAGGCTCCCAGTTCTCCATGGCCTGTCCTGCCTTTCTGGATTTTACACTTTTTTCAGATGGCCCTTTTGACCGGGGGGAAGTGAGACTTCATTGTAGTGCAGATTTCCTTTGCAAGCTTGCTTGGTTGGCCAAAAAGGGCGTATGCGTTTTTTCCTGAATATATTCAGGAAAAAACGCATACGCCCTTTTTGGCCAAGTGCATCATTGTGGACGTTCTGCCTCTTTTCCTATGCTTTAAATGCAATTCCAGCCTACCTCCTGAAATCGGTTTCCTGCAATTCTGCCCCGCTTTCAAGTCCTCTTGGCAGCCTTACTTCAGTATATTTTTGGACGATAGCTGTCATTTATAACTCTGCAGGTTTGTGAATTACAGTGCCCCTGAGCTCCTTTCTTCAACTCGCTTTCTCGTGAGCTGGCCGCAACACCACAGGATGGCTTCAGGCCCTAATCTGATTCCGGCACGGCACGCTGAGCCTTTGGTTAATTCCTCTTCCTGGTGGGAAATGAGAGTTAAATTTGCCCGTCCAGACACCTCCAGCTAGTCTGTCATTGGTTCTCCCTATTCCTGTTCATCTTCCGCAGAAATTGCAAACTGGGCCAAATAGGAGGTTAAAGGCACTGACTCTCCAAGTCGGGAGAGTGTTAGTAAAGCGTCTGGCATGTTGCACCCGAGTACCAGGGGACGAAAACTGAGACATATTGGAACACGTCTCCCGATCACACGGTTGATCATACTCTGGGTTCCACATGCATGTTTTAGCTGAAGGAAGAATACCTTAAACCTGGAGAGTTGAGACCCGTGGAATGGGTACCATGCAATATGACTTCAAAGGGTCTTCATTTGCTCACCGAACCTCTCCAATCCTATCACTGCTGCGTTTATGCCCCTGTACACACACTTGATTCTCTTTCAGAGACATAGCAATCCATAGGTTTTAAGATACTTCCTAGTCAGGTACACTCTTAGGCATTTAATATGGGGTGTTGAGTCCATTTCGTTGAGCAAGGAGTAGCTCTTGTCTATTCCATATTTGGCTTAAGGAACTTTATCTGTGCTCATTTCAATCTCTGGTTTTATGCAGCACCCCAACTCACCTTTCCCCTTAAGCAAGCATAAGTTGGGTTTCTAAATTTGAGACCCTGTTCTGTTTTGTAATTCAGTTCCTGTGTAGCCAAGTTTACATTCCGTGTATTAGTGATATCTTATGATGTTTCTTTTTCTGTGTGACTTATTTCAGTTAGAATCATCGTACCTGAATCCACTCATTATGCTGCTACGGGCCTGATGACATAGATTTCATTGCTGAGTGATATTGCATTGTACGTAAGTACCACAACTTCTTTATCCATTTTTCACTTTCTGCGATATTGAACTTGTACCGTAAACCAGGTTCTTGTAAACAGAGCCGTCCCAACCTTTGGGGTGGCTGTGTCTTTTGATTTTAATTTCCCTAAGCTATAGGACCATAAGTGGAAGTGCCCTAGGCTCTGTTGCTTTGTTTTTTAGATGTTTCAGGAAACACCATACACTTCTCCAGAGTGGCTGTTGGCAATTTACATCCCACCCATCAGCATAACAAGGCTCCCAGTTCTCCATGGCCTGTCCTGCCTTTCTGGATTTTACACTTTTTTCAGATGGCCCTTTTGACCGGGGGGAAGTGAGACTTCATTGTAGTGCAGATTTCCTTTGCAAGCTTGCTTGGTTGGCCAAAAAGGGCGTATGCGTTTTTTCCTGAATATATTCAGGAAAAAACGCATACGCCCTTTTTGGCCAAGTGCATCATTGTGGACGTTCTGCCTCTTTTCCTATGCTTTCAATGCAATTCCAGTCTACCTCCTGAAATCGGTTTCCTGCAATTCTGCCCCGCTTTCAAGTCCTCTTGGCAGCCTTACTTCAGTATATTTTTGGACGATAGCTGTCATTTATAACTCTGCAGGTTTGTGAATTACAGTGCCCCTGAGCTCCTTTCTTCAACTCACTTTCTCGTGAGCTGGCCGCAACACCACAGGATGGCTTCAGGCCCTAATCTTGTTCCGGCACAGCACGCTGAGCCTTTGGTTAATTCCTCTTCCTGGTGGGAAATGAGAGTTAAATTTGCCCGTCCAGACACCTCCAGCTAGTCTGTCATTGGTTCTCCCTATTCCTGTTCATCTTCCGCAGAAATTGCAAACTGGGCCAAACAGGAGGTTAAAGGCACTGACTCTCCAAGTCGGGAGAGTGTTAGTAAAGCGTCTGGCATGTTGCACCCGAGTACCAGGGGACGAAAACTGAGACATATTGGAACACGTCTCCCGATCACACGGTTGATCATACTCTGGGTTCCACATGCATGTTTTAGCTGAAGGAAGAATACCTTAAACCTGGAGAGTTGAGACCCGTGGAATGGGTACCATGCAATATGACTTCAAAGGGTCTTCATTTGCTCACCGAACCTCTCCAATCCTATCACTGCTGCGTTTATGCCCCTGTACACACACTTGATTCTCTTTCAGAGACATAGCAATCCATAGGTTTTAAGATACTTCCTAGTCAGGTACACTCTTAGGCATTTAATATGGGGTGTTGAGTCCATTTCGTTGAGCAAGGAGTAGCTCTTGTCTATTCCATATTTGGCTTAAGGAACTTTATCTGTGCTCATTTCAATCTCTGGTTTTATGCAGCACCCCAACTCACCTTTCCCCTTAAGCAAGCATAAGTTGGGTTTCTAAATTTGAGACCCTGTTCTGTTTTGTAATTCAGTTCCTGTGTAGCCAAGTTTACATTCCGTGTATTAGTGATACCTTATGATGTTTCTTTTTCTGTGTGACTTATTTCAGTTAGAATCATCGTACCTGAATCCACTCATTATGCTGCTACGGGCCTGATGACATAGATTTCATTGCTGAGTGATATTGCATTGTACGTAAGTACCACAACTTCTTTATCCATTTTTCACTTTCTGCGATATTGAACTTGTACCGTAAACCAGGTTCTTGTAAACAGAGCCGTCCCAACCTTTGGTGTGTCTGTGTCTTTTGATTTTAATTTCCCTAAGCTATAGGACCATAAGTGGAAGTGCCCTAGGCTCTGTTGCTTTGTTTTTTAGATGTTTCAGGAAACACCATACACTTCTCCCGAGTGGCTGTTGGCAATTTACATCCCGCCCATCAGCATAACAAGGCTCCCAGTTCTCCATGGCCTGTCCTGCCTTTCTGGATTTTACACTTTTTTCAGATGGCCCTTTTGACCGGGGGGAAGTGAGACTTCATTGTAGTGCAGATTTCCTTTGCAACCTTGCTTGGTTGGCCAAAAAGGGCGTATGCGTTTTTTCCTGAATATATTCAGGAAAAAACGCATACGCCCTTTTTGGCCAAGTGCATCATTGTGGACGTTCTGCCTCTTTTCCTATGCTTTCAATGCAATTCCAGTCTACCTCCTGAAATCGGTTTCCTGCAATTCTGCCCCGCTTTCAAGTCCTCTTGGCAGCCTTACTTCAGTATATTTTTGGACGATAGCTGTCATTTATAACTCTGCAGGTTTGTGAATTACAGTGCCCCTGAGCTCCTTTCTTCAACTCACTTTCTCGTGAGCTGGCCGCAACACCGCAGGATGGCTTCAGGCCCTAATCTGGTTCCGGCACAGCACGCTGAGCCTTTGGTTAATTCCTCTTCCTGGTGGGAAATGAGAGTTAAATTTGCCCGTCCAGACACCTCCAGCTAGTCTGTCATTGGTTCTCCCTATTCCTGTTCATCTTCCGCAGAAATTGCAAACTGGGCCAAACAGGAGGTTAAAGGCACTGACTCTCCAAGTCGGGAGAGTGTTAGTAAAGCGTCTGGCATGTTGCACCCGAGTACCAGGGGACGAAAACTGAGACATATTGGAACACGTCTCCCGATCACACGGTTGATCATACTCTGGGTTCCACATGCATGTTTTAGCTGAAGGAAGAATACCTTAAACCTGGAGAGTTGAGACCCGTGGAATGGGTACCATGCAATATGATTTCAAAGGGTCTTCATTTGCTCACCAAACCTCTCCAATCCTATCACTGCTGCGTTTATGCCCCTGTACACACACTTGATTCTCTTTCAGAGACATAGCAATCCATAGGTTTTAAGATACTTCCTAGTCAGGTACACTCTTAGGCATTTAATATGGGGTGTTGAGTCCATTTCGTTGAGCAAGGAGTAGCTCTTGTCTATTCCATATTTGGCTTAAGGAACTTTATCTGTGCTCATTTCAATCTCTGGTTTTATGCAGCACCCCAACTCACCTTTCCCCTTAAGCAAGCATAAGTTGGGTTTCTAAATTTGAGACCCTGTTCTGTTTTGTAATTCAGTTCCTGTGTAGCCAAGGTTACATTCCGTGTATTAGTGATATCTTATGATGTTTCTTTTCCTGTGTGACTTATTTCAGTTAGAATCATCGTACCTGAATCCACTCATTATGCTGCTACGGGCCTGATGACATAGATTTCATTGCTGAATGATACTGCATTGTACGTAAGTACCACAACTTCTTTATCCATTTTTCACTTTCTGCGATATTGAACTTGTACCGTAAACCAGGTTCTTGTAAACAGAGCCGTCCCAACCTTTGGGGTGGCTGTGTCTTTTTGATTTTAATTTCCCTAAGCTATAGGACCATAAGTGGAAGTGCCCTAGGCTCTGTTGCTTTGTTTTTTAGATGTTTCAGGAAACACCATACACTTCTCCCGAGTGGCTGTTGGCAATTTACATCCCGCCCATCAGCATAACAAGGCTCCCAGTTCTCCATGGCCTGTCCTGCCTTTCTGGATTTTACACTTTTTTCAGATGGCCCTTTTGACCGGGGGGATGTGAGACTTCATTGTAGTGCAGATTTCCTTTGCAAGCTTGCTTGGTTGGCCAAAAAGGGCGTATGCGTTTTTTCCTGAATATATTCAGGAAAAAACGCATACGCCCTTTTTGGCCAAGTGCATCATTGTGGACGTTCTGCCTCTTTTCCTATGCTTTCAATGCAATTCCAGTCTACCTCCTGAAATCGGTTTCCTGCAATTCTGCCCCGCTTTCAAGTCCTCTTGGCAGCCTTACTTCAGTATATTTTTGGACGATAGCTGTCATTTATAACTCTGCAGGTTTGTGAATTACAGTGCCCCTGAGCTCCTTTCTTCAACTCGCTTTCTCGTGAGCTGGCCGCAACACCGCAGGATGGCTTCAGGCCCTAATCTGGTTCCGGCACAGCACGCTGAGCCTTTGGTTAATTCCTCTTCCTGGTGGGAAATGAGAGTTAAATTTGCCCGTCCAGACACCTCCAGCTAGTCTGTCATTGGTTCTCCCTATTCCTGTTCATCTTCCGCAGAAATTGCAAACTGGGCCAAACAGGAGGTTAAAGGCACTGACTCTCCAAGTCGGGAGAGTGTTAGTAAAGCGTCTGGAATGTTGCACCCGAGTACCAGGGGACGAAAACTGAGACATATTGGAACACGTCTCCCGATCACACGGTTGATCATACTCTGGGTTCCACATGCATGTTTTAGCTGAAGGAAGAATACCTTAAACCTGGAGAGTTGAGACCCGTGGAATGGGTACCATGCAATATGATTTCAAAGGGTCTTCATTTGCTCACCAAACCTCTCCAATCCTATCACTGCTGCGTTTATGCCCCTGTACACACACTTGATTCTCTTTCAGAGACATAGCAATCCATAGGTTTTAAGATACTTCCTAGTCAGGTACACTCTTAGGCATTTAATATGGGGTGTTGAGTCCATTTCGTTGAGCAAGGAGTAGCTCTTGTCTATTCCATATTTGGCTTAAGGAACTTTATCTGTGCTCATTTCAATCTCTGGTTTTATGCGGCACCCCAACTCACCTTTCCCCTTAAGCAAGCATAAGTTGGGTTTCTAAATTTGAGACCCTGTTCTGTTTTGTAATTCAGTTCCTGTGTAGCCAAGGTTACATTCCGTGTATTAGTGATATCTTATGATGTTTCTTTTCCTGTGTGACTTATTTCAGTTAGAATCATCGTACCTGAATCCACTCATTATGCTGCTACGGGCCTGATGACATAGATTTCATTGCTGAGTGATACTGCATTGTACGTAAGTACCACAACTTCTTTATCCATTTTTCACTTTCTGCGATATTGAACTTGTACCGTAAACCAGGTTCTTGTAAACAGAGCCGTCCCAACCTTTGGGGTGGCTGTGTCTTTTTGATTTTAATTTCCCTAAGCTATAGGACCATAAGTGGAAGTGCCCTAGGCTCTGTTGCTTTGTTTTTTAGATGTTTCAGGAAACACCATACACTTCTCCCGAGTGGCTGTTGGCAATTGACATCCCGCCCATCAGCATAACAAGGCTCCCAGTTCTCCATGGCCTGTCCTGCCTTTCTGGATTTTACACTTTTTTCAGATGGCCCTTTTGACCGGGGGGAAGTGAGACTTCATTGTAGTGCAGATTTCCTTTGCAAGCTTGCTTGGTTGGCCAAAAAGGGCGTATGCGTTTTTTCCTGAATATATTCAGGAAAAAACGCATACGCCCTTTTTGGCCAAGTGCATCATTGTGGACGTTCTGCCTCTTTTCCTATGCTTTAAATGCAATTCCAGCCTACCTCCTGAAATCGGTTTCCTGCAATTCTGCCCCGCTTTCAAGTCCTCTTGGCAGCCTTACTTCAGTATATTTTTGGACGATAGCTGTCATTTATAACTCTGCAGGTTTGTGAATTACAGTGCCCCTGAGCTCCTTTCTTCAACTCGCTTTCTCGTGAGCTGGCCGCAACACCACAGGATGGCTTCAGGCCCTAATCTGATTCCGGCACGGCACGCTGAGCCTTTGGTTAATTCCTCTTCCTGGTGGGAAATGAGAGTTAAATTTGCCCGTCCAGACACCTCCAGCTAGTCTGTCATTGGTTCTCCCTATTCCTGTTCATCTTCCGCAGAAATTGCAAACTGGGCCAAATAGGAGGTTAAAGGCACTGACTCTCCAAGTCGGGAGAGTGTTAGTAAAGCGTCTGGCATGTTGCACCCGAGTACCAGGGGACGAAAACTGAGACATATTGGAACACGTCTCCCGATCACACGGTTGATCATACTCTGGGTTCCACATGCATGTTTTAGCTGAAGGAAGAATACCTTAAACCTGGAGAGTTGAGACCCGTGGAATGGGTACCATGCAATATGACTTCAAAGGGTCTTCATTTGCTCACCGAACCTCTCCAATCCTATCACTGCTGCGTTTATGCCCCTGTACACACACTTGATTCTCTTTCAGAGACATAGCAATCCATAGGTTTTAAGATACTTCCTAGTCAGGTACACTCTTAGGCATTTAATATGGGGTGTTGAGTCCATTTCGTTGAGCAAGGAGTAGCTCTTGTCTATTCCATATTTGGCTTAAGGAACTTTATCTGTGCTCATTTCAATCTCTGGTTTTATGCAGCACCCCAACTCACCTTTCCCCTTAAGCAAGCATAAGTTGGGTTTCTAAATTTGAGACCCTGTTCTGTTTTGTAATTCAGTTCCTGTGTAGCCAAGTTTACATTCCGTGTATTAGTGATATCTTATGATGTTTCTTTTTCTGTGTGACTTATTTCAGTTAGAATCATCGTACCTGAATCCACTCATTATGCTGCTACGGGCCTGATGACATAGATTTCATTGCTGAGTGATATTGCATTGTACGTAAGTACCACAACTTCTTTATCCATTTTTCACTTTCTGCGATATTGAACTTGTACCGTAAACCAGGTTCTTGTAAACAGAGCCGTCCCAACCTTTGGGGTGGCTGTGTCTTTTGATTTTAATTTCCCTAAGCTATAGGACCATAAGTGGAAGTGCCCTAGGCTCTGTTGCTTTGTTTTTTAGATGTTTCAGGAAACACCATACACTTCTCCAGAGTGGCTGTTGGCAATTTACATCCCGCCCATCAGCATAACAAGGCTCCCAGTTCTCCATGGCCTGTCCTGCCTTTCTGGATTTTACACTTTTTTCAGATGGCCCTTTTGACCGGGGGGAAGTGAGACTTCATTGTAGTGCAGATTTCCTTTGCAAGCTTGCTTGGTTGGCCAAAAAGGGCGTATGCGTTTTTTCCTGAATATATTCAGGAAAAAACGCATACGCCCTTTTTGGCCAAGTGCATCATTGTGGACGTTCTGCCTCTTTTCCTATGCTTTCAATGCAATTCCAGTCTACCTCCTGAAATCGGTTTCCTGCAATTCTGCCCCGCTTTCAAGTCCTCTTGGCAGCCTTACTTCAGTATATTTTTGGACGATAGCTGTCATTTATAACTCTGCAGGTTTGTGAATTACAGTGCCCCTGAGCTCCTTTCTTCAACTCACTTTCTCGTGAGCTGGCCGCAACACCGCAGGATGGCTTCAGGCCCTAATCTTGTTCCGGCACAGCACGCTGAGCCTTTGGTTAATTCCTCGTCCTGGTGGGAAATGAGAGTTAAATTTGCCCGTCCAGACACCTCCAGCTAGTCTGTCATTGGTTCTCCCTATTCCTGTTCATCTTCCGCAGAAATTGCAAACTGGGCCAAACAGGAGGTTAAAGGCACTGACTCTCCAAGTCGGGAGAGTGTTAGTAAAGCGTCTGGCATGTTGCACCCGAGTACCAGGGGACGAAAACTGAGACATATTGGAACACGTCTCCCGATCACACGGTTGATCATACTCTGGGTTCCACATGCATGTTTTAGCTGAAGGAAGAATACCTTAAACCTGGAGAGTTGAGACCCGTGGAATGGGTACCATGCAATATGACTTCAAAGGGTCTTCATTTGCTCACCGAACCTCTCCAATCCTATCACTGCTGCGTTTATGCCCCTGTACACACACTTGATTCTCTTTCAGAGACATAGCAATCCATAGGTTTTAAGATACTTCCTAGTCAGGTACACTCTTAGGCATTTAATATGGGGTGTTGAGTCCATTTCGTTGAGCAAGGAGTAGCTCTTGTCTATTCCATATTTGGCTTAAGGAACTTTATCTGTGCTCATTTCAATCTCTGGTTTTATGCAGCACCCCAACTCACCTTTCCCCTTAAGCAAGCATAAGTTGGGTTTCTAAATTTGAGACCCTGTTCTGTTTTGTAATTCAGTTCCTGTGTAGCCAAGTTTACATTCCGTGTATTAGTGATACCTTATGATGTTTCTTTTTCTGTGTGACTTATTTCAGTTAGAATCATCGTACCTGAATCCACTCATTATGCTGCTACGGGCCTGATGACATAGATTTCATTGCTGAGTGATATTGCATTGTACGTAAGTACCACAACTTCTTTATCCATTTTTCACTTTCTGCGATATTGAACTTGTACCGTAAACCAGGTTCTTGTAAACAGAGCCGTCCCAACCTTTGGGGTGTCTGTGTCTTTTGATTTTAATTTCCCTAAGCTATAGGACCATAAGTGGAAGTGCCCTAGGCTCTGTTGCTTTGTTTTTTAGATGTTTCAGGAAACACCATACACTTCTCCCGAGTGGCTGTTGGCAATTTACATCCCGCCCATCAGCATAACAAGGCTCCCAGTTCTCCATGGCCTGTCCTGCCTTCCTGGATTTTACACTTTTTTCAGATGGCCCTTTTGACCGGGGGGAAGTGAGACTTCATTGTAGTGCAGATTTCCTTTGCAACCTTGCTTGGTTGGCCAAAAAGGGCGTATGCGTTTTTTCCTGAATATATTCAGGAAAAAACGCATACGCCCTTTTTGGCCAAGTGCATCATTGTGGACGTTCTGCCTCTTTTCCTATGCTTTCAATGCAATTCCAGTCTACCTCCTGAAATCGGTTTCCTGCAATTCTGCCCCGCTTTCAAGTCCTCTTGGCAGCCTTACTTCAGTATATTTTTGGACGATAGCTGTCATTTATAACTCTGCAGGTTTGTGAATTACAGTGCCCCTGAGCTCCTTTCTTCAACTCACTTTCTCGTGAGCTGGCCGCAACACCGCAGGATGGCTTCAGGCCCTAATCTGGTTCCGGCACAGCACGCTGAGCCTTTGGTTAATTCCTCTTCCTGGTGGGAAATGAGAGTTAAATTTGCCCGTCCAGACACCTCCAGCTAGTCTGTCATTGGTTCTCCCTATTCCTGTTCATCTTCCGCAGAAATTGCAAACTGGGCCAAACAGGAGGTTAAAGGCACTGACTCTCCAAGTCGGGAGAGTGTTAGTAAAGCGTCTGGCATGTTGCACCCGAGTACCAGGGGACGAAAACTGAGACATATTGGAACACGTCTCCCGATCACACGGTTGATCATACTCTGGGTTCCACATGCATGTTTTAGCTGAAGGAAGAATACCTTAAACCTGGAGAGTTGAGACCCGTGGAATGGGTACCATGCAATATGATTTCAAAGGGTCTTCATTTGCTCACCAAACCTCTCCAATCCTATCACTGCTGCGTTTATGCCCCTGTACACACACTTGATTCTCTTTCAGAGACATAGCAATCCATAGGTTTTAAGATACTTCCTAGTCAGGTACACTCTTAGGCATTTAATATGGGGTGTTGAGTCCATTTCGTTGAGCAAGGAGTAGCTCTTGTCTATTCCATATTTGGCTTAAGGAACTTTATCTGTGCTCATTTCAATCTCTGGTTTTATGCAGCACCCCAACTCACCTTTCCCCTTAAGCAAGCATAAGTTGGGTTTCTAAATTTGAGACCCTGTTCTGTTTTGTAATTCAGTTCCTGTGTAGCCAAGGTTACATTCCGTGTATTAGTGATATCTTATGATGTTTCTTTTCCTGTGTGACTTATTTCAGTTAGAATCATCGTACCTGAATCCACTCATTATGCTGCTACGGGCCTGATGACATAGATTTCATTGCTGAGTGATACTGCATTGTACGTAAGTACCACAACTTCTTTATCCATTTTTCACTTTCTGCGATATTGAACTTGTACCGTAAACCAGGTTCTTGTAAACAGAGCCGTCCCAACCTTTGGGGTGGCTGTGTATTTTTGATTTTAATTTCCCTAAGCTATAGGACCATAAGTGGAAGTGCCCTAGGCTCTGTTGCTTTGTTTTTTAGATGTTTCAGGAAACACCATACACTTCTCCCGAGTGGCTGTTGGCAATTGACATCCCGCCCATCAGCATAACAAGGCTCCCAGTTCTCCATGGCCTGTCCTGCCTTTCTGGATTTTACACTTTTTTCAGATGGCCCTTTTGACCGGGGGGAAGTGAGACTTCATTGTAGTGCAGATTTCCTTTGCAAGCTTGCTTGGTTGGCCAAAAAGGGCGTATGCGTTTTTTCCTGAATATATTCAGGAAAAAACGCATACGCCCTTTTTGGCCAAGTGCATCATTGTGGACGTTCTGCCTCTTTTCCTATGCTTTCAATGCAATTCCAGTCTACCTCCTGAAATCGGTTTCCTGCAATTCTGCCCCGCTTTCAAGTCCTCTTGGCAGCCTTACTTCAGTATATTTTTGGACGATAGCTGTCATTTATAACTCTGCAGGTTTGTGAATTACAGTGCCCCTGAGCTCCTTTCTTCAACTCGCTTTCTCGTGAGCTGGCCGCAACACCGCAGGATGGCTTCAGGCCCTAATCTGGTTCCGGCACGGCACGCTGAGCCTTTGGTTAATTCCTCTTCCTGGTGGGAAATGAGAGTTAAATTTGCCCGTCCAGACACCTCCAGCTAGTCTGTCATTGGTTCTCCCTATTCCTGTTCATCTTCCGCAGAAATTGCAAACTGGGCCAAACAGGAGGTTAAAGGCACTGACTCTCCAAGTCGGGAGTGTGTTAGTAAAGCGTCTGGAATGTTGCACCCGAGTACCAGGGGACGAAAACTGAGACATATTGGAACACGTCTCCCGATCACACGGTTGATCATACTCTGGGTTCCACATGCATGTTTTAGCTGAAGGAAGAATACCTTAAACCTGGAGAGTTGAGACCCGTGGAATGGGTACCATGCAATATGACTTCAAAGGGTCTTCATTTGCTCACCGAACCTCTCCAATCCTATCACTGCTGCGTTTATGCCCCTGTACACACACTTGATTCTCTTTCAGAGACATAGCAATCCATAGGTTTTAAGATACTTCCTAGTCAGGTACACTCTTAGGCATTTAATATGGGGTGTTGAGTCCATTTCGTTGAGCAAGGAGTAGCTCTTGTCTATTCCATATTTGGCTTAAGGAACTTTATCTGTGCTCATTTCAATCTCTGGTTTTATGCAGCACCCCAACTCACCTTTCCCCTTAAGCAAGCATAAGTTGGGTTTCTAAATTTGAGACCCTGTTCTGTTTTGTAATTCAGTTCCTGTGTAGCCAAGTTTACATTCCGTGTATTAGTGATATCTTATGATGTTTCTTTTTCTGTGTGACTTATTTCAGTTAGAATCATCGTACCTGAATCCACTCATTATGCTGCTACGGGCCTGATGACATAGATTTCATTGCTGAGTGATATTGCATTGTACGTAAGTACCACAACTTCTTTATCCATTTTTCACTTTCTGCGATATTGAACTTGTACCGTAAACCAGGTTCTTGTAAACAGAGCCGTCCCAACCTTTGGGGTGGCTGTGTCTTTTGATTTTAATTTCCCTAAGCTATAGGACCATAAGTGGAAGTGCCCTAGGCTCTGTTGCTTTGTTTTTTAGATGTTTCAGGAAACACCATACACTTCTCCCGAGTGGCTGTTGGCAATTTACATCCCGCCCATCAGCATAACAAGGCTCCCAGTTCTCCATGGCCTGTCCTGCCTTTCTGGATTTTACACTTTTTTCAGATGGCCCTTTTGACCGGGGGGAATTGAGACTTCATTGTAGTGCAGATTTCCTTTGCAAGCTTGCTTGGTTGGCCAAAAAGGGCGTATGCGTTTTTTCCTGAATATATTCAGGAAAAAACGCATACGCCCTTTTTGGCCAAGTGCATCATTGTGGACGTTCTGCCTCTTTTCCTATGCTTTCAATGCAATTCCAGTCTACCTCCTGAAATCGGTTTCCTGCAATTCTGCCCCGCTTTCAAGTCCTCTTGGCAGCCTTACTTCAGTATATTTTTGGACGATAGCTGTCATTTATAACTCTGCAGGTTTGTGAATTACAGTGCCCCTGAGCTCCTTTCTTCAACTCGCTTTCTCGTGAGCTGGCCGCAACACCGCAGGATGGCTTCAGGCCCTAATCTGGTTCCGGCACGGCACGCTGAGCCTTTGGTTAATTCCTCTTCCTGGTGGGAAATGAGAGTTAAATTTGCCCGTCCAGACACCTCCAGCTAGTCTGTCATTGGTTCTCCCTATTCCTGTTCATCTTCCGCAGAAATTGCAAACTGGGCCAAACAGGAGGTTAAAGGCACTGACTCTCCAAGTCGGGAGAGTGTTAGTAAAGCGTCTGGAATGTTGCACCCGAGTACCAGGGGACGAAATCTGAGACATATTGGAACACGTCTCCCGATCACACGGTTGATCATACTCTGGGTTCCACATGCATGTTTTAGCTGAAGGAAGAATACCTTAAACCTGGAGAGTTGAGACCCGTGGAATGGGTACCATGCAATATGACTTCAAAGGGTCTTCATTTGCTCACCGAACCTCTCCAATCCTATCACTGCTGCGTTTATGCCCCTGTACACACACTTGATTCTCTTTCAGAGACATAGCAATCCATAGGTTTTAAGATACTTCCTAGTCAGGTACACTCTTAGGCATTTAATATGGGGTGTTGAGTCCATTTCGTTGAGCAAGGAGTAGCTCTTGTCTATTCCATATTTGGCTTAAGGAACTTTATCTGTGCTCATTTCAATCTCTGGTTTTATGCAGCACCCCAACTCACCTTTCCCCTTAAGCAAGCATAAGTTGGGTTTCTAAATTTGAGACCCTGTTCTGTTTTGTAATTCAGTTCCTGTGTAGCCAAGGTTACATTCCGTGTATTAGTGATATCTTATGATGTTTCTTTTCCTGTGTGACTTATTTCAGTTAGAATCATCATACCTGAATCCACTCATTATGTTGCTACGGGCCTGATGACATAGATTTCATTGCTGAGTGATACTGCATTGTACGTAAGTACCACAACTTCTTTATCCATTTTTCACTTTCTGTGATATTGAACTTGTACCGTAAACCAGGTTCTTGCAAACAGAGCCGTCCCAACCTTTGGGGTGGCTGTGTCTTTTGATTTTAATTTCCCAAAGCTATAGGACCATAAGTGGAAGTGCCCTAGGCTCTGTTGCTTTGTTTTTTAGATGTTTCAGGAAACACCATACACTTCTCCCGAGTGGCTGTTGGCAATTTACATCCCACCCATCAGCATAACATTCTCCCAGTCCTCCATGGCCTGTCCTGCCTTTCTGGATTTTACACTTTTTTCAGATGGCCCTTTTGACCGGGGGGAAGTGAGACTTCATTGTAGTGCAGATTTCCTTTGCAAGCTTGCTTGGTTGGCCAAAAAGGGCGTATGCGTTTTTTCCTGAATATATTCAGGAAAAAACGCATATGCCCTTTTTGGCCAAGTGCATCATTGTGGACGTTCTGCCTCTTTTCCTATGCTTTCAATGCAATTCCAGTCTACCTCCTGAAATCGGTTTCCTGCAATTCTGCCCCGCTTTCAAGTCCTCTTGGCAGCCTTACTTCAGTATATTTTTGGACGATAGCTGTCATTTATAACTCTGCAGGTTTGTGAATTACAGTGCCCCTGAGCTCCTTTCTTCAACTCGCTTTCTCGTGAGCTGGCCACAACACCGCAGGATGGCTTCAGGCCCTAATCTGGTTCCGGCACGGCACGCTGAGCCTTTGGTTAATTCCTCTTCCTGGTGGGAAATGAGAGTTAAATTTGCCCGTCCAGACACCTCCAGCTAGTCTCTCATTCGTTCTCCCTATTCCTGTTCATCTTCCGCAGAAATTGCAAAGTGGGCCATCAGGAGGTTAAAGGCGCTGACTCTCCAAGTCGGGAGAGTGTTAGTAAAGCGTCTGGAATGTTGCACCCGAGTACCAGGGGACGAAAACTGAGACATATTGGAACACGTCTCCCAATCACACGGTTGATCATACTCTGGGTTCCACATGCATGTTTTAGCTGAAGGAAGAATACCTTAAACCTGGAGAGTTGAGACCCGTGGAATGGGTACCATGCAATATGACTTCAAAGGGTCTTCATTTGCTCACCGAACCTCTCCAATCCTATCACTGCTGCGTTTATGCCCCTGTACACACACTTGATTCTCTTTCAGAGACATAGCAATCCATAGGTTTTAAGATACTTCCTAGTCAGGTACACTCTTAGGCATTTAATATGGGGTGTTGAGTCCATTTCGTTGAGCAAGGAGTAGCTCTTGTCTATTCCATATTTGGCTTAAGGAACTTTATCTGTGCTCATTTCAATCTCTGGTTTTATGCAGCACCCCAACTCACCTTTCCCCTTAAGCAAGCATAAGTTGGGTTTCTAAATTTGAGACCCTGTTCTGTTTTGTAATTCAGTTCCTGTGTAGCCAAGGTTACATTCCGTGTATTAGTGATATCTTATGATGTTTCTTTTCCTGTGTGACTTATTTCAGTTAGAATCATCATACCTGAATCCACTCATTATGTTGCTACGGGCCTGATGACATAGATTTCATTGCTGAGTGATACTGCATTGTACGTAAGTACCACAACTTCTTTATCCATTTTTCACTTTCTGTGATATTGAACTTGTACCGTAAACCAGGTTCTTGCAAACAGAGCCGTCCCAACCTTTGGGGTGGCTGTGTCTTTTGATTTTAATTTCCCTAAGCTATAGGACCATAAGTGGAAGTGCCCTAGGCTCTGTTGCTTTGTTTTTTAGATGTTTCAGGAAACACCATACACTTCTCCCGAGTGGCTGTTGGCAATTTACATCCCGCCCATCAGCATAACAAGGCTCCCAGTTCTCCATGGCCTGTCCTGCCTTTCTGGATTTTACACTTTTTTCAGATGGCCCTTTTGACCGGGGGGAATTGAGACTTCATTGTAGTGCAGATTTCCTTTGCAAGCTTGCTTGGTTGGCCAAAAAGGGCGTATGCGTTTTTTCCTGAATATATTCAGGAAAAAACGCATACGCCCTTTTTGGCCAAGTGCATCATTGTGGACGTTCTGCCTCTTTTCCTATGCTTTCAATGCAATTCCAGTCTACCTCCTGAAATCGGTTTCCTGCAATTCTGCCCCGCTTTCAAGTCCTCTTGGCAGCCTTACTTCAGTATATTTTTGGACGATAGCTGTCATTTATAACTCTGCAGGTTTGTGAATTACAGTGCCCCTGAGCTCCTTTCTTCAACTCGCTTTCTCGTGAGCTGGCCGCAACACCGCAGGATGGCTTCAGGCCCTAATCTGGTTCCGGCACGGCACGCTGAGCCTTTGGTTAATTCCTCTTCCTGGTGGGAAATGAGAGTTAAATTTGCCCGTCCAGACACCTCCAGCTAGTCTGTCATTGGTTCTCCCTATTCCTGTTCATCTTCCGCAGAAATTGCAAACTGGGCCAAACAGGAGGTTAAAGGCACTGACTCTCCAAGTCGGGAGAGTGTTAGTAAAGCGTCTGGAATGTTGCACCCGAGTACCAGGGGACGAAATCTGAGACATATTGGAACACGTCTCCCGATCACACGGTTGATCATACTCTGGGTTCCACATGCATGTTTTAGCTGAAGGAAGAATACCTTAAACCTGGAGAGTTGAGACCCGTGGAATGGGTACCATGCAATATGACTTCAAAGGGTCTTCATTTGCTCACCGAACCTCTCCAATCCTATCACTGCTGCGTTTATGCCCCTGTACACACACTTGATTCTCTTTCAGAGACATAGCAATCCATAGGTTTTAAGATACTTCCTAGTCAGGTACACTCTTAGGCATTTAATATGGGGTGTTGAGTCCATTTCGTTGAGCAAGGAGTAGCTCTTGTCTATTCCATATTTGGCTTAAGGAACTTTATCTGTGCTCATTTCAATCTCTGGTTTTATGCAGCACCCCAACTCACCTTTCCCCTTAAGCAAGCATAAGTTGGGTTTCTAAATTTGAGACCCTGTTCTGTTTTGTAATTCAGTTCCTGTGTAGCCAAGGTTACATTCCGTGTATTAGTGATATCTTATGATGTTTCTTTTCCTGTGTGACTTATTTCAGTTAGAATCATCATACCTGAATCCACTCATTATGTTGCTACGGGCCTGATGACATAGATTTCATTGCTGAGTGATACTGCATTGTACGTAAGTACCACAACTTCTTTATCCATTTTTCACTTTCTGTGATATTGAACTTGTACCGTAAACCAGGTTCTTGCAAACAGAGCCGTCCCAACCTTTGGGGTGGCTGTGTCTTTTGATTTTAATTTCCCAAAGCTATAGGACCATAAGTGGAAGTGCCCTAGGCTCTGTTGCTTTGTTTTTTAGATGTTTCAGGAAACACCATACACTTCTCCCGAGTGGCTGTTGGCAATTTACATCCCACCCATCAGCATAACATTCTCCCAGTCCTCCATGGCCTGTCCTGCCTTTCTGGATTTTACACTTTTTTCAGATGGCCCTTTTGACCGGGGGGAAGTGAGACTTCATTGTAGTGCAGATTTCCTTTGCAAGCTTGCTTGGTTGGCCAAAAAGGGCGTATGCGTTTTTTCCTGAATATATTCAGGAAAAAACGCATATGCCCTTTTTGGCCAAGTGCATCATTGTGGACGTTCTGCCTCTTTTCCTATGCTTTCAATGCAATTCCAGTCTACCTCCTGAAATCGGTTTCCTGCAATTCTGCCCCGCTTTCAAGTCCTCTTGGCAGCCTTACTTCAGTATATTTTTGGACGATAGCTGTCATTTATAACTCTGCAGGTTTGTGAATTACAGTGCCCCTGAGCTCCTTTCTTCAACTCGCTTTCTCGTGAGCTGGCCACAACACCGCAGGATGGCTTCAGGCCCTAATCTGGTTCCGGCACGGCACGCTGAGCCTTTGGTTAATTCCTCTTCCTGGTGGGAAATGAGAGTTAAATTTGCCCGTCCAGACACCTCCAGCTAGTCTCTCATTCGTTCTCCCTATTCCTGTTCATCTTCCGCAGAAATTGCAAAGTGGGCCATCAGGAGGTTAAAGGCGCTGACTCTCCAAGTCGGGAGAGTGTTAGTAAAGCGTCTGGAATGTTGCACCCGAGTACCAGGGGACGAAAACTGAGACATAT
This sequence comes from Lagenorhynchus albirostris, assembly GCF_949774975.1. NCBI lineage: Eukaryota > Metazoa > Chordata > Mammalia > Artiodactyla > Delphinidae > Lagenorhynchus > Lagenorhynchus albirostris. Next base: position 716,692 of record NW_026783378.1, on the reverse strand, counting down.
TGGAACACGTCTCCCAATCACACGGTTGATCATACTCTGGGTTCCACATGCATGTTTTAGCTGAAGGAAGAATACCTTAAACCTGGAGAGTTGAGACCCGTGGAATGGGTACCATGCAATATGACTTCAAAGGGTCTTCATTTGCTCACCGAACCTCTCCAATCCTATCACTGCTGCGTTTATGCCCCTGTACACACACTTGATTCTCTTTCAGAGACATAGCAATCCATAGGTTTTAAGATACTTCCTAGTCAGGTACACTCTTAGGCATTTAATATGGGGTGTTGAGTCCATTTCGTTGAGCAAGGAGTAGCTCTTGTCTATTCCATATTTGGCTTAAGGAACTTTATCTGTGCTCATTTCAATCTCTGGTTTTATGCAGCACCCCAACTCACCTTTCCCCTTAAGCAAGCATAAGTTGGGTTTCTAAATTTGAGACCCTGTTCTGTTTTGTAATTCAGTTCCTGTGTAGCCAAGGTTACATTCCGTGTATTAGTGATATCTTATGATGTTTCTTTTCCTGTGTGACTTATTTCAGTTAGAATCATCATACCTGAATCCACTCATTATGTTGCTACGGGCCTGATGACATAGATTTCATTGCTGAGTGATACTGCATTGTACGTAAGTACCACAACTTCTTTATCCATTTTTCACTTTCTGTGATATTGAACTTGTACCGTAAACCAGGTTCTTGCAAACAGAGCCGTCCCAACCTTTGGGGTGGCTGTGTCTTTTGATTTTAATTTCCCAAAGCTATAGGACCATAAGTGGAAGTGCCCTAGGCTCTGTTGCTTTGTTTTTTAGATGTTTCAGGAAACACCATACACTTCTCCCGAGTGGCTGTTGGCAATTTACATCCCACCCATCAGCATAACATTCTCCCAGTCCTCCATGGCCTGTCCTGCCTTTCTGGATTTTACACTTTTTTCAGATGGCCCTTTTGACCGGGGGGAAGTGAGACTTCATTGTAGTGCAGATTTCCTTTGCAAGCTTGCTTGGTTGGCCAAAAAGGGCGTATGCGTTTTTTCCTGAATATATTCAGGAAAAAACGCATATGCCCTTTTTGGCCAAGTGCATCATTGTGGACGTTCTGCCTCTTTTCCTATGCTTTAAATGCAATTCCAGTCTACCTCCTGAAATCGGTTTCCTGCAAGTCTGCCCCAAGTTCAAGTCCTCTTGGCAGCCTTACTTCAGTATATTTTTGGACGATAGCTGTCATTTATAACTCTGCAGGTTTGTGAATTACAGTGCCCCTGAGCTCCTTTCTTCAACTCGCTTTCTCGTGAGCTGGCCGCAACACCGCAGGATGGCTTCAGGCCCTAATCTGGTTCCGGCACGGCACGCTGAGCCTTTGGTTAATTCCTCTTCCTGGTGGGAAATGAGAGTTAAATTTGCCCGTCCAGACACCTCCAGCTAGTCTCTCATTCGTTCTCCCTATTCCTGTTCATCTTCCGCAGAAATTGCAAACTGGGCCATCAGGAGGTTAAAGGCGCTGACTCTCCAAGTCGGGAGAGTGTTAGTAAAGCGTCTGGAATGTTGCACCCGAGTACCAGGGGACGAAAACTGAGACATATTGGAACACGTCTCCCGATCACACGGTTGATCATACTCTGGGTTCCACATGCATGTTTTAGCTGAAGGAAGAATACCTTAAACCTGGAGAGTTGAGACCCGTGGAATGGGTACCATGCAATATGACTTCAAAGGGTCTTCATTTGCTCACCGAACCTCTCCAATCCTATCACTGCTGCGTTTATGCCCCTGTACACACACTTGATTCTCTTTCAGAGACATAGCAATCCATAGGATTTAAGATACTTCCTAGTCAGGTACACTCTTAGGCATTTAATATGGGGTGTTGAGTCCATTTCCTTGAGCAAGGAGTAGCTCTTGTCTATTCCATATTTGGCTTAAGGAACTTTATCTGTGCTCATTTCAATCTCTGGTTTTATGCAGCACCCCAACTCACCTTTCCCCTTAAGCAAGCATAAGTTGGGTTTCTAAATTTGAGACCCTGTTCTGTTTTGTAATTCAGTTCCTGTGTAGCCACGGTTACATTCCGTGTATTAGTGATATCTTATGATGTTTCTTTTCCTGTGTGACTTATTTCAGTTAGAATCATCGTACCTGAATCCACTCATTATGCTGCTACGGGCCTGATGACATAGATTTCATTGCTGAGTGATATTGCATTGTACGTAAGTACCACAACTTCTTTATCCATTTTTCATTTTCTGCGATATTGAACTTGTACCGTAAACCAGGTTCTTGTAAACAGAGCCGTCCCAACCTTTGGGGTGGCTGTGTCTTTTGATTTTAATTTCCCTAAGCTATAGGACCATAAGTGGAAGTGCCCTAGGCTCTGTTGCTTTGTTTTTTAGATGTTTCAGGAAACACCATACACTTCTCCCGAGTGGCTGTTGGCAATTGACATCCCGCCCATCAGCATAACAAGGCTCCCAGTTCTCCATGGCCTGTCCTGCCTTTCTGGATTTTACACTTTTTTCAGATGGCCCTTTTGACCGGGGGGAAGTGAGACTTCATTGTAGTGCAGATTTCCTTTGCAAGCTTGCTTGGTTGGCCAAAAAGGGCGTATGCGTTTTTTCCTGAATATATTCAGGAAAAAACGCATACGCCCTTTTTGGCCAAGTGCATCATTGTGGACGTTCTGCCTCTTTTCCTATGCTTTCAATGCAATTCCAGTCTACCTCCTGAAATCGGTTTCCTGCAATTCTGCCCCGCTTTCAAGTCCTCTTGGCAGCCTTACTTCAGTATATTTTTGGACGATAGCTGTCATTTATAACTCTGCAGGTTTGTGAATTACAGTGCCCCTGAGCTCCTTTCTTCAACTCGCTTTCTCGTGAGCTGGCCGCAACACCGCAGGATGGCTTCAGGCCCTAATCTGGTTCCGGCACGGCACGCTGAGCATTTGGTTAATTCCTCTTCCTGGTGGGAAATGAGAGTTAAATTTGCCCGTCCAGACACCTCCAGCTAGTCTGTCATTGGTTCTCCCTATTCCTGTTCATCTTCCGCAGAAATTGCAAACTGGGCCAAACAGGAGGTTAAAGGCACTGACTCTCCAAGTCGGGAGAGTGTTAGTAAAGCGTCTGAATGTTGCACCCGAGTACCAGGGGACGAAAACTGAGACATATTGGAACACGTCTCCCGATCACACGGTTGATCATACTCTGGGTTCCACATGCATGTTTTAGCTGAAGGAAGAATACCTTAAACCTGGAGAGTTGAGACCCGTGGAATGGGTACCATGCAATATGACTTCAAAGGGTCTTCATTTGCTCACCGAACCTCTCCAATCCTATCACTGCTGCGTTTATGCCCCTGTACACACACTTGATTCTCTTTCAGAGACATAGCAATCCATAGGTTTTAAGATACTTCCTAGTCAGGTACACTCTTAGGCATTTAATATGGGGTGTTGAGTCCATTTCGTTGAGCAAGGAGTAGCTCTTGTCTATTCCATATTTGGCTTAAGGAACTTTATCTGTGCTCATTTCAATCTCTGGTTTTATGCAGCACCCCAACTCACCTTTCCCCTTAAGCAAGCATAAGTTGGGTTTCTAAATTTGAGACCCTGTTCTGTTTTGTAATTCAGTTCCTGTGTAGCCAAGGTTACATTCCGTGTATTAGTGATATCTTATGATGTTTCTTTTCCTGTGTGACTTATTTCAGTTAGAATCATCATACCTGAATCCACTCATTATGCTGCTACGGGCCTGATGACATAGATTTCATTGCTGAGTGATACTGCATTGTACGTAAGTACCACAACTTCTTTATCCATTTTTCACTTTCTGTGATATTGAACTTGTACCGTAAACCAGGTTCTTGCAAACAGAGCCGTCCCAACCTTTGGGGTGGCTGTGTCTTTTGATTTTAATTTCCCAAAGCTATAGGACCATAAGTGGAAGTGCCCTAGGCTCTGTTGCTTTGTTTTTTAGATGTTTCAGGAAACACCATACACTTCTCCCGAGTGGCTGTTGGCAATTTACATTCCACCCATCAGCATAACATTCTCCCAGTCCTCCATGGCCTGTCCTGCCTTTCTGGATTTTACACTTTTTTCAGATGGCCCTTTTGACCGGGGGGAAGTGAGACTTCATTGTAGTGCAGATTTCCTTTGCAAGCTTGCTTGGTTGGCCAAAAAGGGCGTATGCGTTTTTTCCTGAATATATTCAGGAAAAAACGCATACGCCCTTTTTGGCCAAGTGCATCATTGTGGACGTTCTGCCTCTTTTCCTATGCTTTCAATGCAATTCCAGTCTACCTCCTGAAATCGGTTTCCTGCAATTCTGCCCCGCTTTCAAGTCCTCTTGGCAGCCTTACTTCAGTATATTTTTGGACGATAGCTGTCATTTATAACTCTGCAGGTTTGTGAATTACAGTGCCCCTGAGCTCCTTTCTTCAACTCGCTTTCTCGTGAGCTGGCCGCAACACCGCAGGATGGCTTCAGGCCCTAATCTGGTTCCGGCACGGCACGCTGAGCCTTTGGTTAATTCCTCTTCCTGGTGGGAAATGAGAGTTAAATTTGCCCGTCCAGACACCTCCAGCTAGTCTCTCATTCGTTCTCCCTATTCCTGTTCATCTTCCGCAGAAATTGCAAACTGGGCCATCAGGAGGTTAAAGGCGCTGACTCTCCAAGTCGGGAGAGTGTTAGTAAAGCGTCTGGAATGTTGCACCCGAGTACCAGGGGACGAAAACTGAGACATATTGGAACACGTCTCCCGATCACACGGTTGATCATACTCTGGGTTCCACATGCATGTTTTAGCTGAAGGAAGAATACCTTAAACCTGGAGAGTTGAGACCCGTGGAATGGGTACCATGCAATATGACTTCAAAGGGTCTTCATTTGCTCACCGAACCTCTCCAATCCTATCACTGCTGCGTTTATGCCCCTGTACACACACTTGATTCTCTTTCAGAGACATAGCAATCCATAGGTTTTAAGATACTTCCTAGTCAGGTACACTCTTAGGCATTTAATATGGGGTGTTGAGTCCATTTCGTTGAGCAAGGAGTAGCTCTTGTCTATTCCATATTTGGCTTAAGGAACTTTATCTGTGCTCATTTCAATCTCTGGTTTTATGCAGCACCCCAACTCACCTTTCCCCTTAAGCAAGCATAAGTTGGGTTTCTAAATTTGAGACCCTGTTCTGTTTTGTAATTCAGTTCCTGTGTAGCCAAGGTTACATTCCGTGTATTAGTGATATCTTATGATGTTTCTTTTCCTGTGTGACTTATTTCAGTTAGAATCATCATACCTGAATCCACTCATTATGTTGCTACGGGCCTGATGACATAGATTTCATTGCTGAGTGATACTGCATTGTACGTAAGTACCACAACTTCTTTATCCATTTTTCACTTTCTGTGATATTGAACTTGTACCGTAAACCAGGTTCTTGCAAACAGAGCCGTCCCAACCTTTGGGGTGGCTGTGTCTTTTGATTTTAATTTCCCAAAGCTATAGGACCATAAGTGGAAGTGCCCTAGGCTCTGTTGCTTTGTTTTTTAGATGTTTCAGGAAACACCATACACTTCTCCCGAGTGGCTGTTGGCAATTTACATTCCACCCATCAGCATAACATTCTCCCAGTCCTCCATGGCCTGTCCTGCCTTTCTGGATTTTACACTTTTTTCAGATGGCCCTTTTGACCGGGGGGAAGTGAGACTTCATTGTAGTGCAGATTTCCTTTGCAAGCTTGCTTGGTTGGCCAAAAAGGGCGTATGCGTTTTTTCCTGAATATATTCAGGAAAAAACGCATACGCCCTTTTTGGCCAAGTGCATCATTGTGGACGTTCTGCCTCTTTTCCTATGCTTTAAATGCAATTCCAGTCTACCTCCTGAAATCGGTTTCCTGCAATTCTGCCCCGCTTTCAAGTCCTCTTGGCAGCCTTACTTCAGTGTATTTTTGGACGATAGCTGTCATTTATAACTCTGCAGGTTTGTGAATTACAGTGCCCCTGAGCTCCTTTCTTCAACTCGCTTTCTCGTGAGCTGGCCGCAACACCGCAGGATGGCTTCAGGCCCTAATCTGGTTCCGGCACGGCACGCTGAGCCTTTGGTTAATTCCTCTTCCTGGTGGGAAATGAGAGTTAAATTTGCCCGTCCAGACACCTCCAGCTAGTCTGTCATTGGTTCTCCCTATTCCTGTTCATCTTCCGCAGAAATTGCAAACTGGGCCAAACAGGAGGTTAAAGGCACTGACTCTCCAAGTCGGGAGAGTGTTAGTAAAGCGTCTGGAATGTTGCACCCGAGTACCAGGGGACGAAAACTGACACATATTGGAACACGTCTCCCGATCACACGGTTGATCATACTCTGGGTTCCACATGCATGTTTTAGCTGAAGGAAGAATACCTTAAACCTGGAGAGTTGAGACCCGTGGAATGGGTACCATGCAATATGACTTCAAAGGGTCTTCATTTGCTCACCGAACCTCTCCAATCCTATCACTGCTGCGTTTATGCCCCTGTACACACACTTGATTCTCTTTCAGAGACATAGCAATCCATAGGTTTTAAGATACTTCCTAGTCAGGTACACTCTTAGGCATTTAATATGGGGTGTTGAGTCCATTTCGTTGAGCAAGGAGTAGCTCTTGTCTATTCCATATTTGGCTTAAGGAACTTTATCTGTGCTCATTTCAATCTCTGGTTTTATGCAGCACCCCAACTCACCTTTCCCCTTAAGCAAGCATAAGTTGGGTTTCTAAATTTGAGACCCTGTTCTGTTTTGTAATTCAGTTCCTGTGTAGCCAAGGTTACATTCCGTGTATTAGTGATATCTTATGATGTTTCTTTTCCTGTGTGACTTATTTCAGTTAGAATCATCGTACCTGAATCCACTCATTATGCTGCTACGGGCCTGATGACATAGATTTCATTGCTGAGTGATACTGCATTGTACGTAAGTACCACAACTTCTTTATCCATTTTTAACTTTCTGCGATATTGAACTTGTACCGTAAACCAGGTTCTTGTAAACAGAGCCGTCCCAACCTTTGGGGTGGCTGTGTCTTTTGATTTTAATTTCCCTAAGCTATAGGACCATAAGTGGAAGTGCCCTAGGCTCTGTTGCTTTGTTTTTTAGATGTTTCAGGAAACACCATACACTTCTCCCGAGTGGCTGTTGGCAATTGACATCCCGCCCATCAGCATAACAAGGCTCCCAGTTCTCCATGGCCTGTCCTGCCTTTCTGGATTTTACACTTTTTTCAGATGGCCCTTTTGACCGGGGGGAAGTGAGACTTCATTGTAGTGCAGATTTCCTTTGCAAGCTTGCTTGGTTGGCCAAAAAGGGCGTATGCGTTTTTTCCTGAATATATTCAGGAAAAAACGCATACGCCCTTTTTGGCCAAGTGCATCATTGTGGACGTTCTGCCTCTTTTCCTATGCTTTAAATGCAATTCCAGTCTACCTCCTGAAATCGGTTTCCTGCAATTCTGCCCCGCTTTCAAGTCCTCTTGGCAGCCTTACTTCAGTGTATTTTTGGACGATAGCTGTCATTTATAACTCTGCAGGTTTGTGAATTACAGTGCCCCTGAGCTCCTTTCTTCAACTCGCTTTCTCGTGAGCTGGCCGCAACACCGCAGGATGGCTTCAGGCCCTAATCTGGTTCCGGCACGGCACGCTGAGCCTTTGGTTAATTCCTCTTCCTGGTGGGAAATGAGAGTTAAATTTGCCCGTCCAGACACCTCCAGCTAGTCTGTCATTGGTTCTCCCTATTCCTGTTCATCTTCCGCAGAAATTGCAAACTGGGCCAAACAGGAGGTTAAAGGCACTGACTCTCCAAGTCGGGAGAGTGTTAGTAAAGCGTCTGGAATGTTGCACCCGAGTACCAGGGGACGAAAACTGAGACATATTGGAACAGGTCTCCCGATCACACGGTTGATCATACTCTGGGTTCCACATGCATGTTTTAGCTGAAGGAAGAATACCTTAAACCTGGAGAGTTGAGACCCGTGGAATGGGTACCATGCAATATGACTTCAAAGGGTCTTCATTTGCTCACCGAACCTCTCCAATCCTATCACTGCTGCGTTTATGCCCCTGTACACACACTTGATTCTCTTTCAGAGACATAGCAATCCATAGGTTTTAAGATACTTCCTATTCAGGTACACTGTTAGGCATTTAATATGGGGTGTTGAGTCCATTTCGTTGAGCAAGGAGTAGCTCTTGTCTATTCCATATTTGGCTTAAGGAACTTTATCTGTGCTCATTTCAATCTCTGGTTTTATGCAGCACCCCAACTCACCTTTCCCCTTAAGCAAGCATAAGTTGGGTTTCTATATTTGAGACCCTGTTCTGTTTTGTAATTCAGTTCCTGTGTAGCCAAGGTTACATTCCGTGTATTAGTGATATCTTATGATGTTTCTTTTCCTGTGTGACTTATTTCAGTTAGAATCATCGTACCTGAATCCACTCATTATGCTGCTACGGGCCTGATGACATAGATTTCATTGCTGAGTGATACTGCATTGTACGTAAGTACCACAACTTCTTTATCCATTTTTCACTTTCTGCGATATTGAACTTGTACCGTAAACCAGGTTCTTGTAAACAGAGCCGTCCCAAACTTTGGGGTGGCTGTGTCTTTTGATTTTAATTTCCCTAAGCTATAGGACCATAAGTGGAAGTGCCCTAGGCTCTGTTGCTTTGTTTTTTAGATGTTTCAGGAAACACCATACACTTCTCCCGAGTGGCTGTTGGCAATTTACATCCCGCCCATCAGCATAACAAGGCTCCCAGTTCTCCATGGCCTGTCCTGCCTTTCTGGATTTTACACTTTTTTCAGATGGCCCTTTTGACCGGGGGGAAGTGAGACTTCATTGTAGTGCAGATTTCCTTTGCAAGCTTGCTTGGTTGGCCAAAAAGGGCGTATGCGTTTTTTCCTGAATATATTCAGGAAAAAACGCATACGCCCTTTTTGGCCAAGTGCATCATTGTGGACGTTCTGCCTCTTTTCCTATGCTTTAAATGCAATTGCAGTCTACCTCCTGAAATCGGTTTCCTGCAATTCTGCCCCGCTTTCAAGTCCTCTTGGCAGCCTTACTTCAGTATATTTTTGGACGATAGCTGTCATTTATAACTCTGCAGGTTTGTGAATTACAGTGCCCCTGAGCTCCTTTCTTCAACTCGCTTTCTCGTGAGCTGGCCGCAACACCGCAGGATGGCTTCAGGCCCTAATCTGGTTCCGGCACGGCACGCTGAGCCTTTGGTTAATTCCTCTTCCTGGTGGGAAATGAGAGTTAAATTTGCCCGTCCAGACACCTCCAGCTAGTCTGTCATTGGTTCTCCCTATTCCTGTTCATCTTCCGCAGAAATTGCAAACTGGGCCAAACAGGAGGTTAAAGGCACTGACTCTCCAAGTCGGGAGAGTGTTAGTAAAGCGTCTGGAATGTTGCACCCGAGTACCAGGGGACGAAAACTGAGACATATTGGAACACGTCTCCCGATCACACGGTTGATCATACTCTGGGTTCCACATGCATGTTTTAGCTGAAGGAAGAATACCTTAAACCTGGAGAGTTGAGACCCGTGGAATGGGTACCATGCAATATGACTTCAAAGGGTCTTCATTTGCTCACCGAACCTCTCCAATCCTATCACTGCTGCGTTTATGCCCCTGTACACACACTTGATTCTCTTTCAGAGACATAGCAATCCATAGGTTTTAAGATACTTCCTAGTCAGGTACACTCTTAGGCATTTAATATGGGGTGTTGAGTCCATTTCGTTGAGCAAGGAGTAGCTCTTGTCTATTCCATATTTGGCTTAAGGAACTTTATCTGTGCTCATTTCAATCTCTGGTTTTATGCAGCACCCCAACTCACCTTTCCCCTTAAGCAAGCATAAGTTGGGTTTCTAAATTTGAGACCCTGTTCTGTTTTGTAATTCAGTTCCTGTGTAGCCAAGGTTACATTCCGTGTATTAGTGATATCTTATGATGTTTCTTTTCCTGTGTGACTTATTTCAGTTAGAATCATCGTACCTGAATCCACTCATTATGCTGCTACGGGCCTGATGACATAGATTTCATTGCTGAGTGATACTGCATTGTACGTAAGTACCACAACTTCTTTATCCATTTTTCACTTTCTGCGATATTGAACTTGTACCGTAAACCAGGTTCTTGTAAACAGAGCCGTCCCAACCTTTGGGGTGGCTGTGTCTTTTTGATTTTAATTTCCCTAAGCTATAGGACCATAAGTGGAAGTGCCCTAGGCTCTGTTGCTTTGTTTTTTAGATGTTTCAGGAAACACCATACACTTCTCCCGAGTGGCTGTTGGCAATTTACATCCCGCCCATCAGCATAACAAGGCTCCCAGTTCTCCATGGCCTGTCCTGCCTTTCTGGATTTTACACTTTTTTCAGATGGCCCTTTTGACCGGGGAGAAGTGAGACTTCATTGTAGTGCAGATTTCCTTTGCAAGCTTGCTTGGTTGGCCAAAAAGGGCGTATGCGTTTTTTCCTGAATATATTCAGGAAAAAACGCATACGCCCTTTTTGGCCAAGTGCATCATTGTGGACGTTCTGCCTCTTTTCCTATGCTTTCAATGCAATTCCAGTCTACCTCCTGAAATCGGTTTCCTGCAATTCTGCCCCGCTTTCAAGTCCTCTTGGCAGCCTTACTTCAGTATATTTTTGGACGATAGCTGTCATTTATAACTCTGCAGGTTTGTGAATTACAGTGCCCCTGAGCTCCTTTCTTCAACTCGCTTTCTCGTGAGCTGGCCGCAACACCGCAGGATGGCTTCAGGCCCTAATCTGGTTCCGGCACGGCACGCTGAGCCTTTGGTTAATTCCTCTTCCTGGTGGGAAATGAGAGTTAAATTTGCCCGTCCAGACACCTCCAGCTAGTCTGTCATTGGTTCTCCCTATTCCTGTTCATCTTCCACAGAAATTGCAAACTGGGCCAAACAGGAGGTTAAAGGCACTGACTCTCCAAGTCGGGAGAGTGTTAGTAAAGCGTCTGGAATGTTGCACCCTAGTACCAGGGGACGAAAACTGAGACATATTGGAACACGTCTCCCGATCACACGGTTGATCATACTCTGGGTTCCACATGCATGTTTTAGCTGAAGGAAGAATACCTTAAACCTGGAGAGTTGAGACCCGTGGAATGGGTACCATGCAATATGACTTCAAAGGGTCTTCATTTGCTCACCGAACCTCTCCAATCCTATCACTGCTGCGTTTATGCCCCTGTACACACACTTGATTCTCTTTCAGAGACATAGCAATCCATAGGTTTTAAGATACTTCCTAGTCAGGTACACTCTTAGGCATTTAATATGGGGTGTTGAGTCCATTTCGTTGAGCAAGGAGTAGCTCTTGTCTATTCCATATTTGGCTTAAGGAACTTTATCTGTGCTCATTTCAATCTCTGGTTTTATGCAGCACCCCAACTCACCTTTCCCCTTAAGCAAGCATAAGTTGGGTTTCTAAATTTGAGACCCTGTTCTGTTTTGTAATTCAGTTCCTGTGTAGCCAAGGTTACATTCCGTGTATTAGTGTTATCTTATGATGTTTCTTTTCCTGTGTGACTTATTTCAGTTAGAATCATCATACCTGAATCCACTCATTATGTTGCTACGGGCCTGATGACATAGATTTCATTGCTGAGTGATACTGCATTGTACGTAAGTACCACAACTTCTTTATCCATTTTTCACTTTCTGTGATATTGAACTTGTACCGTAAACCAGGTTCTTGCAAACAGAGCCGTCCCAACATTTGGGGTGGCTGTGTCTTTTGATTTTAATTTCCCAAAGCTATACGACCATAAGTGGAAGTGCCCTAGGCTCTGTTGCTTTGTTTTTTAGATGTTTCAGGAAACACCATACACTTCTCCCGAGTGGCTGTTGGCAATTTACATCCCGCCCATCAGCATAACAAGGCTCCCAGTTCTCCATGGCCTGTCCTGCCTTTCTGGATTTTACACTTTTTTCAGATGGCCCTTTTGACCGGGGGGAAGTGAGACTTCATTGTAGTGCAGATTTCCTTTGCAAGCTTGCTTGGTTGGCCAAAAAGGGCGTATGCGTTTTTTCCTGAATATATTCAGGAAAAAACGCATACGCCCTTTTTGGCCAAGTGCATCATTGTGGACGTTCTGCCTCTTTTCCTATGCTTTAAATGCAATTCCAGTCTACCTCCTGAAATCGGTTTCCTGCAATTCTGCCCCGCTTTCAAGTCCTCTTGGCAGCCTTACTTCAGTATATTTTTGGACGATAGCTGTCATTTATAACTCTGCAGGTTTGTGAATTACAGTGCCCCTGAGCTCCTTTCTTCAACTCGCTTTCTCGTGAGCTGGCCGCAACACCGCAGGATGGCTTCAGGCCCTAATCTGGTTCCGGCACGGCACACTGAGCCTTTGGTTAATTCCTCTTCCTGGTGGGAAATGAGAGTTAATTTTGCCCGTCCAGACACCTCCAGCTAGTCTGTCATCGGTTCTCCCTATTCCTGTTCATCTTCCGCAGAAATTGCAAACTGGGCCAAACAGGAGGTTAAAGGCACTGACTCTCCAAGTCGGGAGAGTGTTAGTAAAGCGTCTGGCATGTTGCACCCGAGTACCAGGGGACGAAAACTGAGACATATTGGAACACGTCTCCCGATCACACGGTTGATCATACTCTGGGTTCCACATGCATGTTTTAGCTGAAGGAAGAATACCTTAAACCTGGACAGTTGAGACCCGTGGAATGGGTACCATGCAATATGACTTCAAAGAGTCTTCATTTGCTCACCGAACCTCTCCAATCCTATCACTGCTGCGTTTATGCCCCTGTACACACACTTGATTCTCTTTCAGAGACATAGCAATCCATAGGTTTTAAGATACTTCCTAGTCAGGTACACTCTTAGGCATTTAATATGGGGTGTTGAGTCCATTTCGTTGAGCAAGGAGTAGCTCTTGTCTATTCCATATTTGGCTTAAGGAACTTTATCTGTGCTCATTTCAATCTCTGGTTTTATGCAGCACCCCAACTCACCTTTCCCCTTAAGCAAGCATAAGTTGGGTTTCTAAATTTGAGACCCTGTTCTGTTTTGTATTTCAGTTCCTGTGTAGCCAAGGTTACATTCCGTGTATTAGTGATATCTTATGATGTTTCTTTTCCTCTGTGACTTATTTCAGTTAGAATCATCGTACCTGAATCCACTCATTATGCTGCTACGGGCCTGATGACATAGATTTCATTGCTGAGTGATACTGCATTGTACGTAAGTACCACAACTTCTTTATCCATTTTTCACTTTCTGCGATATTGAACTTGTACCGTAAACCAGGTTCTTGTAAACAGAGCCGTCCCAACCTTTGGGGTGGCTGTGTCTTTTTGATTTTAATTTCCCTAAGCTATAGGACCATAAGTGGAAGTGCCCTAGGCTCTGTTGCTTTGTTTTTTAGATGTTTCAGGAAACACCATACACTTCTCCCGAGTGGCTGTTGGCAATTTACATCCCGCCCATCAGCATAACAAGGCTCCCAGTTCTCCATGGCCTGTCCTGCCTTTCTGGATTTTACACTTTTTTCAGATGGCCCTTTTGACCGGGGGGAAGTGAGACTTCATTGTAGTGCAGATTTCCTTTGCAAGCTTGCTTGGTTGGCCAAAAAGGGCGTATGCGTTTTTTCCTGAATATATTCAGGAAAAAACGCATACGCCCTTTTTGGCCAAGTGCATCATTGTGGACGTTCTGCCTCTTTTCCTATGCTTTAAATGCAATTCCAGTCTACCTCCTGAAATCGGTTTCCTGCAATTCTGCCCCGCTTTCAAGTCCTCTTGGCAGCCTTACTTCAGTGTATTTTTGGACGATAGCTGTCATTTATAACTCTGCAGGTTTGTGAATTACAGTGCCCCTGAGCTCCTTTCTTCAACTCGCTTTCTCGTGAGCTGGCCGCAACACCGCAGGATGGCTTCAGGCCCTAATCTGGTTCCGGCACGGCACGCTGAGCCTTTGGTTAATTCCTCTTCCTGGTGGGAAATGAGAGTTAAATTTGCCCGTCCAGACACCTCCAGCTAGTCTGTCATTGGTTCTCCCTATTCCTGTTCATCTTCCGCAGAAATTGCAAACTGGGCCAAACAGGAGGTTAAAGGCACTGACTCTCCAAGTCGGGAGAGTGTTAGTAAAGCGTCTGGAATGTTGCACCCGAGTACCAGGGGACGAAAACTGAGACATATTGGAACACGTCTCCCGATCACACGGTTGATCATACTCTGGGTTCCACATGCATGTTTTAGCTGAAGGAAGAATACCTTAAACCTGGAGAGTTGAGACCCGTGGAATGGGTACCATGCAATATGACTTCAAAGGGTCTTCATTTGCTCACCGAACCTCTCCAATCCTATCACTGCTGCGTTTATGCCCCTGTACACACACTTGATTCTCTTTCAGAGACATAGCAATCCATAGGTTTTAAGATACTTCCTAGTCAGGTACACTCTTAGGCATTTAATATGGGGTGTTGAGTCCATTTCGTTGAGCAAGGAGTAGCTCTTGTCTATTCCATATTTGGCTTAAGGAACTTTATCTGTGCTCATTTCAATCTCTGGTTTTATGCAGCACCCCAACTCACCTTTCCCCTTAAGCAAGCATAAGTTGGGTTTCTATATTTGAGACCCTGTTCTGTTTTGTAATTCAGTTCCTGTGTAGCCAAGGTTACATTCCGTGTATTAGTGATATCTTATGATGTTTCTTTTCCTGTGTGACTTATTTCAGTTAGAATCATCGTACCTGAATCCACTCATTATGCTGCTACGGGCCTGATGACATAGATTTCATTGCTGAGTGATACTGCATTGTACGTAAGTACCACAACTTCTTTATCCATTTTTCACTTTCTGCGATATTGAACTTGTACCGTAAACCAGGTTCTTGTAAACAGAGCCGTCCCAAACTTTGGGGTGGCTGTGTCTTTTGATTTTAATTTCCCTAAGCTATAGGACCATAAGTGGAAGTGCCCTAGGCTCTGTTGCTTTGTTTTTTAGATGTTTCAGGAAACACCATACACTTCTCCCGAGTGGCTGTTGGCAATTTACATCCCGCCCATCAGCATAACAAGGCTCCCAGTTCTCCATGGCCTGTCCTGCCTTTCTGGATTTTACACTTTTTTCAGATGGCCCTTTTGACCGGGGGGAAGTGAGACTTCATTGTAGTGCAGATTTCCTTTGCAAGCTTGCTTGGTTGGCCAAAAAGGGCGTATGCGTTTTTTCCTGAATATATTCAGGAAAAAACGCATACGCCCTTTTTGGCCAAGTGCATCATTGTGGACGTTCTGCCTCTTTTCCTATGCTTTAAATGCAATTCCAGTCTACCTCCTGAAATCGGTTTCCTGCAATTCTGCCCCGCTTTCAAGTCCTCTTGGCAGCCTTACTTCAGTATATTTTTGGACGATAGCTGTCATTTATAACTCTGCAGGTTTGTGAATTACAGTGCCCCTGAGCTCCTTTCTTCAACTCGCTTTCTCGTGAACTGGCCGCAACACCGCAGGATGGCTTCAGGCCCTAATCTGGTTCCGGCACGGCACGCTGAGCCTTTGGTTAATTCCTCTTCCTGGTGGGAAATGAGAGTTAAATTTGCCCGTCCAGACACCTCCAGCTAGTCTGTCATTGGTTCTCCCTATTCCTGTTCATCTTCCGCAGAAATTGCAAACTGGGCCAAACAGGAGGTTAAAGGCACTGACTCTCCAAGTCGGGAGAGTGTTAGTAAAGCGTCTGGAATGTTGCACCCGAGTACCAGGGGACGAAAACTGAGACATATTGGAACACGTCTCCCGATCACACGGTTGATCATACTCTGGGTTCCACATGCATGTTTTAGCTGAAGGAAGAATACCTTAAACCTGGAGAGTTGAGACCCGTGGAATGGGTACCATGCAATATGACTTCAAAGGGTCTTCATTTGCTCACCGAACCTCTCCAATCCTATCACTGCTGCGTTTATGCCCCTGTACACACACTTGATTCTCTTTCAGAGACATAGCAATCCATAGGTTTTAAGATACTTCCTAGTCAGGTACACTCTTAGGCATTTAATATGGGGTGTTGAGTCCATTTCGTTGAGCAAGGAGTAGCTCTTGTCTATTCCATATTTGGCTTAAGGAACTTTATCTGTGCTCATTTCAATCTCTGGTTTTATGCAGCACCCCAACTCACCTTTCCCCTTAAGCAAGCATAAGTTGGGTTTCTAAATTTGAGACCCTGTTCTGTTTTGTAATTCAGTTCCTGTGTAGCCAAGGTTACATTCCGTGTATTAGTGATATCTTATGATGTTTCTTTTCCTGTGTGACTTATTTCAGTTAGAATCATCGTACCTGAATCCACTCATTATGCTGCTACGGGCCTGATGACATAGATTTCATTGCTGAGTGATACTGCATTGTACGTAAGTACCACAACTTCTTTATCCATTTTTCACTTTCTGCGATATTGAACTTGTACCGTAAACCAGGTTCTTGTAAACAGAGCCGTCCCAACCTTTGGGGTGGCTGTGTCTTTTTGATTTTAATTTCCCTAAGCTATAGGACCATAAGTGGAAGTGCCCTAGGCTCTGTTGCTTTGTTTTTTAGATGTTTCAGGAAACACCATACACTTCTCCCGAGTGGCTGTTGGCAATTTACATCCCGCCCATCAGCATAACAAGGCTCCCAGTTCTCCATGGCCTGTCCTGCCTTTCTGGATTTTACACTTTTTTCAGATGGCCCTTTTGACCGGGGAGAAGTGAGACTTCATTGTAGTGCAGATTTCCTTTGCAACCTTGCTTGGTTGGCCAAAAAGGGCGTATGCGTTTTTTCCTGAATATATTCAGGAAAAAACGCATACGCCCTTTTCGGCCAAGTGCATCATTGTGGACGTTCTGCCTCTTTTCCTATGCTTTCAATGCAATTCCAGTCTACCTCCTGAAATCGGTTTCCTGCAATTCTGCCCCGCTTTCAAGTCCTCTTGGCAGCCTTACTTCAGTATATTTTTGGACGATAGCTGTCATTTATAACTCTGCAGGTTTGTGAATTACAGTGCCCCTGAGCTCCTTTCTTCAACTCACTTTCTCGTGAGCTGGCCGCAACACCGCAGGATGGCTTCAGGCCCTAATCTGGTTCCGGCACGGCACGCTGAGCCTTTGGTTAATTCCTCTTCCTGGTGGGAAATGAGAGTTAAATTTGCCCGTCCAGACACCTCCAGCTAGTCTGTCATTGGTTCTCCCTATTCCTGTTCATCTTCCGCAGAAATTGCAAACTGGGCCAAACAGGAGGTTAAAGGCACTGACTCTCCAAGTCGGGAGAGTGTTAGTAAAGCGTCTGGAATGTTGCACCCGAGTACCAGGGGACGAAAACTGAGACATATTGGAACACGTCTCCCGATCACACGGTTGATCATACTCTGGGTTCCACATGCATGTTTTAGCTGAAGGAAGAATACCTTAAACCTGGAGAGTTGAGACCCGTGGAATGGGTACCATGCAATATGACTTCAAAGGGTCTTCATTTGCTCACCGAACCTCTCCAATCCTATCACTGCTGCGTTTATGCCCCTGTACACACACTTGATTCTCTTTCAGAGACATAGCAATCCATAGGTTTTAAGATACTTCCTAGTCAGGTACACTCTTAGGCATTTAATATGGGGTGTTGAGTCCATTTCGTTGAGCAAGGAGTAGCTCTTGTCTATTCCATATTTGGCTTAAGGAACTTTATCTGTGCTCATTTCAATCTCTGGTTTTATGCAGCACCCCAACTCACCTTTCCCCTTAAGCAAGCATAAGTTGGGTTTCTAAATTTGAGACCCTGTTCTGTTTTGTAATTCAGTTCCTGTGTAGCCAAGGTTACATTCCGTGTATTAGTGTTATCTTATGATGTTTCTTTTCCTGTGTGACTTATTTCAGTTAGAATCATCATACCTGAATCCACTCATTATGTTGCTACGGGCCTGATGACATAGATTTCATTGCTGAGTGATACTGCATTGTACGTAAGTACCACAACTTCTTTATCCATTTTTCACTTTCTGTGATATTGAACTTGTACCGTAAACCAGGTTCTTGCAAACAGAGCCGTCCCAACCTTTGGGGTGGCTGTGTCTTTTGATTTTAATTTCCCAAAGCTATACGACCATAAGTGGAAGTGCCCTAGGCTCTGTTGCTTTGTTTTTTAGATGTTTCAGGAAACACCATACACTTCTCCCGAGTGGCTGTTGGCAATTGACATCCCGCCCATCAGCATAACAAGGCTCCCAGTTCTCCATGGCCTGTCCTGCCTTTCTGGATTTTACACTTTTTTCAGATGGCCCTTTTGACCGGGGGGAAGTGAGACTTCATTGTAGTGCAGATTTCCTTTGCAAGCTTGCTTGGTTGGCCAAAAAGGGCGTATGCGTTTTTTCCTGAATATATTCAGGAAAAAACGCATACGCCCTTTTTGGCCAAGTGCATCATTGTGGACGTTCTGCCTCTTTTCCTATGCTTTAAATGCAATTCCAGTCTACCTCCTGAAATCGGTTTCCTGCAATTCTGCCCCGCTTTCAAGTCCTCTTGGCAGCCTTACTTCAGTATATTTTTGGACGATAGCTGTCATTTATAACTCTGCAGGTTTGTGAATTACAGTGCCCCTGAGCTCCTTTCTTCAACTCGCTTTCTCGTGAGCTGGCCGCAACACCGCAGGATGGCTTCAGGCCCTAATCTGGTTCCGGCACGGCACACTGAGCCTTTGGTTAATTCCTCTTCCTGGTGGGAAATGAGAGTTAATTTTGCCCGTCCAGACACCTCCAGCTAGTCTGTCATTGGTTCTCCCTATTCCTGTTCATCTTCCGCAGAAATTGCAAACTGGGCCAAACAGGAGGTTAAAGGCACTGACTCTCCAAGTCGGGAGAGTGTTAGTAAAGCGTCTGGCATGTTGCACCCGAGTACCAGGGGACGAAAACTGAGACATATTGGAACACGTCTCCCGATCACACGGTTGATCATACTCTGGGTTCCACATGCATGTTTTAGCTGAAGGAAGAATACCTTAAACCTGGACAGTTGAGACCCGTGGAATGGGTACCATGCAATATGACTTCAAAGAGTCTTCATTTGCTCACCGAACCTCTCCAATCCTATCACTGCTGCGTTTATGCCCCTGTACACACACTTGATTCTCTTTCAGAGACATAGCAATCCATAGGTTTTAAGATACTTCCTAGTCAGGTACACTCTTAGGCATTTAATATGGGGTGTTGAGTCCATTTCGTTGAGCAAGGAGTAGCTCTTGTCTATTCCATATTTGGCTTAAGGAACTTTATCTGTGCTCATTTCAATCTCTGGTTTTATGCAGCACCCCAACTCACCTTTCCCCTTAAGCAAGCATAAGTTGGGTTTCTAAATTTGAGACCCTGTTCTGTTTTGTAATTCAGTTCCTGTGTAGCCAAGGTTACATTCCGTGTATTAGTGATATCTTATGATGTTTCTTTTCCTGTGTGACTTATTTCAGTTAGAATCATCGTACCTGAATCCACTCATTATGCTGCTACGGGCCTGATGACATAGATTTCATTGCTGAGTGATACTGCATTGTACGTAAGTACCACAACTTCTTTATCCATTTTTCACTTTCTGCGATATTGAACTTGTACCGTAAACCAGGTTCTTGTAAACAGAGCCGTCCCAACCTTTGGGGTGGCTGTGTCTTTTTGATTTTAATTTCCCAAAGCTATACGACCATAAGTGGAAGTGCCCTAGGCTCTGTTGCTTTGTTTTTTAGATGTTTCAGGAAACACCATACACTTCTCCCGAGTGGCTGTTGGCAATTGACATCCCGCCCATCAGCATAACAAGGCTCCCAGTTCTCCATGGCCTGTCCTGCCTTTCTGGATTTTACACTTTTTTCAGATGGCCCTTTTGACCGGGGGGAAGTGAGACTTCATTGTAGTGCAGATTTCCTTTGCAAGCTTGCTTGGTTGGCCAAAAAGGGCGTATGCGTTTTTTCCTGAATATATTCAGGAAAAAACGCATACGCCCTTTTTGGCCAAGTGCATCATTGTGGACGTTCTGCCTCTTTTCCTATGCTTTAAATGCAATTCCAGTCTACCTCCTGAAATCGGTTTCCTGCAATTCTGCCCCGCTTTCAAGTCCTCTTGGCAGCCTTACTTCAGTATATTTTTGGACGATAGCTGTCATTTATAACTCTGCAGGTTTGTGAATTACAGTGCCCCTGAGCTCCTTTCTTCAACTCGCTTTCTCGTGAGCTGGCCGCAACACCGCAGGATGGCTTCAGGCCCTAATCTGGTTCCGGCACGGCACACTGAGCCTTTGGTTAATTCCTCTTCCTGGTGGGAAATGAGAGTTAATTTTGCCCGTCCAGACACCTCCAGCTAGTCTGTCATTGGTTCTCCCTATTCCTGTTCATCTTCCGCAGAAATTGCAAACTGGGCCAAACAGGAGGTTAAAGGCACTGACTCTCCAAGTCGGGAGAGTGTTAGTAAAGCGTCTGGCATGTTGCACCCGAGTACCAGGGGACGAAAACTGAGACATATTGGAACACGTCTCCCGATCACACGGTTGATCATACTCTGGGTTCCACATGCATGTTTTAGCTGAAGGAAGAATACCTTAAACCTGGACAGTTGAGACCCGTGGAATGGGTACCATGCAATATGACTTCAAAGAGTCTTCATTTGCTCACCGAACCTCTCCAATCCTATCACTGCTGCGTTTATGCCCCTGTACACACACTTGATTCTCTTTCAGAGACATAGCAATCCATAGGTTTTAAGATACTTCCTAGTCAGGTACACTCTTAGGCATTTAATATGGGGTGTTGAGTCCATTTCGTTGAGCAAGGAGTAGCTCTTGTCTATTCCATATTTGGCTTAAGGAACTTTATCTGTGCTCATTTCAATCTCTGGTTTTATGCAGCACCCCAACTCACCTTTCCCCTTAAGCAAGCATAAGTTGGGTTTCTAAATTTGAGACCCTGTTCTGTTTTGTATTTCAGTTCCTGTGTAGCCAAGGTTACATTCCGTGTATTAGTGATATCTTATGATGTTTCTTTTCCTCTGTGACTTATTTCAGTTAGAATCATCGTACCTGAATCCACTCATTATGCTGCTACGGGCCTGATGACATAGATTTCATTGCTGAGTGATACTGCATTGTACGTAAGTACCACAACTTCTTTATCCATTTTTCACTTTCTGCGATATTGAACTTGTACCGTAAACCAGGTTCTTGTAAACAGAGCCGTCCCAACCTTTGGGGTGGCTGTGTCTTTTTGATTTTAATTTCCCTAAGCTATAGGACCATAAGTGGAAGTGCCCTAGGCTCTGTTGCTTTGTTTTTTAGATGTTTCAGGAAACACCATACACTTCTCCCGAGTGGCTGTTGGCAATTTACATCCCGCCCATCAGCATAACAAGGCTCCCAGTTCTCCATGGCCTGTCCTGCCTTTCTGGATTTTACACTTTTTTCAGATGGCCCTTTTGACCGGGGGGAAGTGAGACTTCATTGTAGTGCAGATTTCCTTTGCAAGCTTGCTTGGTTGGCCAAAAAGGGCGTATGCGTTTTTTCCTGAATATATTCAGGAAAAAACGCATACGCCCTTTTTGGCCAAGTGCATCATTGTGGACGTTCTGCCTCTTTTCCTATGCTTTAAATGCAATTCCAGTCTACCTCCTGAAATTGGTTTCCTGCAATTCTGCCCCGCTTTCAAGTCCTCTTGGCAGCCTTACTTCAGTATATTTTTGGACGATAGCTGTCATTTATAACTCTGCAGGTTTGTGAATTACAGTGCCCCTGAGCTCCTTTCTTCAACTCGCTTTCTCGTGAGCTGGCCGCAACACCGCAGGATGGCTTCAGGCCCTAATCTGGTTCCGGCACGGCACGCTGAGCCTTTGGTTAATTCCTCTTCCTGGTGGGAAATGAGAGTTAAATTTGCCCGTCCAGACACCTCCAGCTAGTCTGTCATTGGTTCTCCCTATTCCTGTTCATCTTCCGCAGAAATTGCAAACTGGGCCAAACAGGAGGTTAAAGGCACTGACTCTCCAAGTCGGGAGAGTGTTAGTAAAGCGTCTGGAATGTTGCACCCGAGTACCAGGGGACGAAAACTGAGACATATTGGAACACGTCTCCCGATCACACGGTTGATCATACTCTGGGTTCCACATGCATGTTTTAGCTGAAGGAAGAATACCTTAAACCTGGAGAGTTGAGACCCGTGGAATGGGTACCATGCAATATGACTTCAAAGGGTCTTCATTTGCTCACCGAACCTCTCCAATCCTATCACTGCTGCGTTTATGCCCCTGTACACACACTTGATTCTCTTTCAGAGACATAGCAATCCATAGGTTTTAAGATACTTCCTAGTCAGGTACACTCTTAGGCATTTAATATGGGGTGTTGAGTCCATTTCGTTGAGCAAGGAGTAGCTCTTGTCTATTCCATATTTGGCTTAAGGAACTTTATCTGTGCTCATTTCAATCTCTGGTTTTATGCAGCACCCCAACTCACCTTTCCCCTTAAGCAAGCATAAGTTGGGTTTCTAAATTTGAGACCCTGTTCTGTTTTGTAATTCAGTTCCTGTGTAGCCAAGGTTACATTCCGTGTATTAGTGATATCTTATGATGTTTCTTTTCCTGTGTGACTTATTTCAGTTAGAATCATCGTACCTGAATCCACTCATTATGCTGCTACGGGCCTGATGACATAGATTTCATTGCTGAGTGATACTGCATTGTACGTAAGTACCACAACTTCTTTATCCATTTTTCACTTTCTGCGATATTGAACTTGTACCGTAAACCAGGTTCTTGTAAACAGAGCCGTCCCAACCTTTGGGGTG
Organism: Lagenorhynchus albirostris; assembly: GCF_949774975.1. Lineage (NCBI taxonomy): Eukaryota > Metazoa > Chordata > Mammalia > Artiodactyla > Delphinidae > Lagenorhynchus > Lagenorhynchus albirostris. The sequence goes on along the minus strand of NW_026783378.1, from coordinate 693,861 downwards.
GCTGTGTCTTTTGATTTTAATTTCCCTAAGCTATAGGACCATAAGTGGAAGTGCCCTAGGCTCTGTTGCTTTGTTTTTTAGATGTTTCAGGAAACACCATACACTTCTCCCGAGTGGCTGTTGGCAATTTACATCCCGCCCATCAGCATAACAAGGCTCCCAGTTCTCCATGGCCTGTCCTGCCTTTCTGGATTTTACACTTTTTTCAGATGGCCCTTTTGACCGGGGGAAAGTGAGACTTCATTGTAGTGCAGATTTCCTTTGCAAGCTTGCTTGGTTGGCCAAAAAGGGCGTATGCGTTTTTTCCTGAATATATTCAGGAAAAAACGCATACGCCCTTTTTGGCCAAGTGCATCATTGTGGACGTTCTGCCTCTTTTCCTATGCTTTAAATGCAATTCCAGTCTACCTCCTGAAATCGGTTTCCTGCAATTCTGACCCAAGTTCAAGTCCTCTTGGCAGCCTTACTTCAGTATATTTTTGGACGATAGCTGTCATTTATAACTCTGCAGGTTTGTGAATTACAGTGCCCCTGAGCTCCTTTCTTCAACTCGCTTTCTCGTGAGCTGGCCGCAACACCGCAGGATGGCTTCAGGCCCTAATCTGGTTCCGGCACGGCACGCTGAGCCTTTGGTTAATTCCTCTTCCTGGTGGGAAATGAGAGTTAAATTTGCCCGTCCAGACACCTCCAGCTAGTCTGTCATTGGTTCTCCCTATTCCTGTTCATCTTCCGCAGAAATTGCAAACTGGGCCAAACAGGAGGTTAAAGGCACTGACTCTCCAAGTCGGGAGAGTGTTAGTAAAGCGTCTGGAATGTTGCACCCGAGTACCAGGGGACGAAAACTGAGACATATTGGAACACGTCTCCCGATCACACGGTTGATCATACTCTGGGTTCCACATGCATGTTTTAGCTGAAGGAAGAATACCTTAAACCTGGAGAGTTGAGACCCGTGGAATGGGTACCATGCAATATGACTTCAAAGGGTCTTCATTTGCTCACCGAACCTCTCCAATCCTATCACTGCTGCGTTTATGCCCCTGTACACACACTTGATTCTCTTTCAGAGACATAGCAATCCATAGGTTTTAAGATACTTCCTAGTCAGGTACACTCTTAGGCATTTAATATGGGGTGTTGAGTCCATTTCGTTGAGCAAGGAGTAGCTCTTGTCTATTCCATATTTGGCTTAAGGAACTTTATCTGTGCTCATTTCAATCTCTGGTTTTATGCAGCACCCCAACTCACCTTTCCCCTTAAGCAAGCATAAGTTGGGTTTCTAAATTTGAGACCCTGTTCTGTTTTGTAATTCAGTTCCTGTGTAGCCAAGTTTACATTCCGTGTATTAGTGATATCTTATGATGTTTCTTTTTCTGTGTGACTTATTTCAGTTAGAATCATCGTACCTGAATCCACTCATTATGCTGCTACGGGCCTGATGACATAGATTTCATTGCTGAGTGATATTGCATTGTACGTAAGTACCACAACTTCTTTATCCATTTTTCACTTTCTGCGATATTGAACTTGTACCGTAAACCAGGTTCTTGTAAACAGAGCCGTCCCAACCTTTGGGGTGGCTGTGTCTTTTGATTTTAATTTCCCTAAGCTATAGGACCATAAGTGGAAGTGCCCTAGGCTCTGTTGCTTTGTTTTTTAGATGTTTCAGGAAACACCATACACTTCTCCCGAGTGGCTGTTGGCAATTTACATCCCGCCCATCAGCATAACAAGGCTCCCAGTTCTCCATGGCCTGTCCTGCCTTTCTGGATTTTACACTTTTTTTAGATGGCCCTTTTGACCGGGGGGGAAGTGAGACTTCATTGTAGTGCAGATTTCCTTTGCAAGCTTGCTTGGTTGGCCAAAAAGGGCGTATGCGTTTTTTCCTGAATATATTCAGGAAAAAACGCATACGCCCTTTTTGGCCAAGTGCATCATTGTGGACGTTCTGCCTCTTTTCCTATGCTTTCAATGCAATTCCAGTCTACCTCCTGAAATCGGTTTCCTGCAATTCTGCCCCGCTTTCAAGTCCTCTTGGCAGCCTTACTTCAGTATATTTTTGGACGATAGCTGTCATTTATAACTCTGCAGGTTTGTGAATTACAATGCCCCTGAGCTCCTTTCTTCAACTCGCTTTCTCGTGAGCTGGCCGCAACACCGCAGGATGGCTTCAGGCCCTAATCTGGTTCCGGCACGGCACGCTGAGCCTTTGGTTAATTCCTCTTCCTGGTGGGAAATGAGAGTTAAATTTGCCCGTCCAGACACCTCCAGCTAGTCTGTCATTGGTTCTCCCTATTCCTGTTCATCTTCCGCAGAAATTGCAAACTGGGCCAAACAGGAGGTTAAAGGCACTGACTCTCCAAGTCGGGAGAGTGTTAGTAAAGCGTCTGGAATGTTGCACCCGAGTACCAGGGGACGAAAACTGAGACATATTGGAACACGTCTCCCAATCACACGGTTGATCATACTCTGGGTTCCACATGCATGTTTTAGCTGAAGGAAGAATACCTTAAACCTGGAGAGTTGAGACCCGTGGAATGGGTACCATGCAATATGACTTCAAAGGGTCTTCATTTGCTCACCGAACCTCTCCAATCCTATCACTGCTGCGTTTATGCCCCTGTACACACACTTGATTCTCTTTCAGAGACATAGCAATCCATAGGTTTTAAGATACTTCCTAGTCAGGTACACTCTTAGGCATTTAATATGGGGTGTTGAGTCCATTTCGTTGAGCAAGGAGTAGCTCTTGTCTATTCCATATTTGGCTTAAGGAACTTTATCTGTGCTCATTTCAATCTCTGGTTTTATGCAGCACCCCAACTCACCTTTCCCCTTAAGCAAGCATAAGTTGGGTTTCTAAATTTGAGACCCTGTTCTGTTTTGTAATTCAGTTCCTGTGTAGCCAAGGTTACATTCCGTGTATTAGTGATATCTTATGATGTTTCTTTTTCTGTGTGACTTATTTCAGTTAGAATCATCGTACCTGAATCCACTCATTATGCTGCTACGGGCCTGATGACATAGATTTCATTGCTGAGTGATACTGCATTGTACGTAAGTACCACAACTTCTTTATCCATTTTTCACTTTCTGCGATATTGAACTTGTACCGTAAACCAGGTTCTTGTAAACAGAGCCGTCCCAACCTTTGGGGTGGCTGTGTCTTTTGATTTTAATTTCCCTAAGCTATAGGACCATAAGTGGAAGTGCCCTAGGCTCTGTTGCTTTGTTTTTTAGATGTTTCAGGAAACACCATACACTTCTCCCGAGTGGCTGTTGGCAATTTACATCCCGCCCATCAGCATAACAAGGCTCCCAGTTCTCCATGGCCTGTCCTGCCTTTCTGGATTTTACACTTTTTTCAGATGGCCCTTTTGACCGGGGGGAAGTGAGACTTCATTGTAGTGCAGATTTCCTTTGCAAGCTTGCTTGGTTGGCCAAAAAGGGCGTATGCGTTTTTTCCTGAATATATTCAGGAAAAAACGCATACGCCCTTTTTGGCCAAGTGCATCATTGTGGACGTTCTGCCTCTTTTCCTATGCTTTCAATGCAATTCCAGTCTACCTCCTGAAATCGGTTTCCTGCAATTCTGCCCCGCTTTCAAGTCCTCTTGGCAGCCTTACTTCAGTATATTTTTGGACGATAGCTGTCATTTATAACTCTGCAGTTTTGTGAATTACAGTGCCCCTGAGCTCCTTTCTTCAACTCGCTTTCTCGTGAGCTGGCCGCAACACCGCAGGATGGCTTCAGGCCCTAATCTGGTTCCGGCACGGCACGCTGAGCCTTTGGTTAATTCCTCTTCCTGGTGGGAAATGAGAGTTAAATTTGCCCGTCCAGACACCTCCAGCTAGTCTGTCATTGGTTCTCCCTATTCCTGTTCATCTTCTGCAGAAATTGCAAACTGGGCCAAACAGGAGGTTAAAGGCACTGACTCTCCAAGTCGGGAGAGTGTTAGTAAAGCGTCTGGAATGTTGCACCCGAGTACCAGGGGACGAAAACTGAGACATATTGGAACACGTCTCCCGATCACACGGTTGATCATACTCTGGGTTCCACATGCATGTTTTAGCTGAAGGAAGAATACCTTAAACCTGGAGAGTTGAGACCCGTGGAATGGGTACCATGCAATATGACTTCAAAGAGTCTTCATTTGCTCACCGAACCTCTCCAATCCTATCACTGCTGCGTTTATGCCCCTGTACACACACTTGATTCTCTTTCAGAGACATAGCAATCCATAGGTTTTAAGATACTTCCTAGTCAGGTACACTCTTAGGCATTTAATATGGGGTGTTGAGTCCATTTCGTTGAGCAAGGAGTAGCTCTTGTCTATTCCATATTTGGCTTAAGGAACTTTATCTGTGCTCATTTCAATCTCTGGTTTTATGCAGCACCCCAACTCACCTTTCCCCTTAAGCAAGCATAAGTTGGGTTTCTAAATTTGAGACCCTGTTCTGTTTTGTAATTCAGTTCCTGTGTAGCCAAGTTTACATTCCGTGTATTAGTGATATCTTATGATGTTTCTTTTTCTGTGTGACTTATTTCAGTTAGAATCAACGTACCTGAATCCACTCATTATGCTGCTACGGGCCTGATGACATAGATTTCATTGCTGAGTGATATTGCATTGTACGTAAGTACCACAACTTCTTTATCCATTTTTCACTTTCTGCGATATTGAACTTGTACCGTAAACCAGGTTCTGGTAAACAGAGCCGTCCCAACCTTTGGGGTGGCTGTGTCTTTTGATTTTAATTTCCCTAAGCTATAGGACCATAAGTGGAAGTGCCCTAGGCTCTGTTGCTTTGTTTTTTAGATGTTTCAGGAAACACCATACACTTCTCCCGAGTGGCTGTTGGCAATTTACATCCCGCCCATCAGCATAACAAGGCTCCCAGTTCTCCATGGCCTGTCCTGCCTTTCTGGATTTTACACTTTTTTCAGATGGCCCTTTTGACCGGGGGGAAGTGAGACTTCATTGTAGTGCAGATTTCCTTTGCAAGCTTGCTTGGTTGGCCAAAAAGGGCGTATGCGTTTTTTCCTGAATATATTCAGGAAAAAACGCATACGCCCTTTTTGGCCAAGTGCATCATTGTGGACGTTCTGCCTCTTTTCCTATGCTTTCAATGCAATTCCAGTCTACCTCCTGAAATCGGTTTCCTGCAATTCTGCCCCGCTTTCAAGTCCTCTTGGCAGCCTTACTTCAGTGTATTTTTGGACGATAGCTGTCATTTATAACTCTGCAGGTTTGTGAATTACAGTGCCCCTGAGCTCCTTTCTTCAAGTCGCTTTCTCGTGAGCTGGCCGCAACACCGCAGGATGGCTTCAGACCCTAATCTGGTTCCGGCACGGCACGCTGAGCCTTTGGTTAATTCCTCTTCCTGGTGGGAAATGAGAGTTAAATTTGCCCGTCCAGACACCTCCAGCTAGTCTGTCATTGGTTCTCCCTATTCCTGTTCATCTTCCGCAGAAATTGCAAACTGGGCCAAACAGGAGGTTAAAGGCACTGACTCTCCAAGTCGGGAGAGTGTTAGTAAAGCGTCTGGAATGTTGCACCCGAGTACCAGGGGACGAAAACTGACACATATTGGAACACGTCTCCCGATCACACGGTTGATCATACTCTGGGTTCCACATGCATGTTTTAGCTGAAGGAAGAATACCTTAAACCTGGAGAGTTGAGACCCGTGGAATGGGTACCATGCAATATGACTTCAAAGAGTCTTCATTTGCTCACCGAACCTCTCCAATCCTATCACTGCTGCGTTTATGCCCCTGTACACACACTTGATTCTCTTTCAGAGACATAGCAATCCATAGGTTTTAAGATACTTCCTAGTCAGGTACACTCTTAGGCATTTAATATGGGGTGTTGAGTCCATTTCGTTGAGCAAGGAGTAGCTCTTGTCTATTCCATATTTGGCTTAAGGAACTTTATCTGTGCTCATTTCAATCTCTGGTTTTATGCAGCACCCCAACTCACCTTTCCCCTTAAGCAAGCATAAGTTGGGTTTCTAAATTTGAGACCCTGTTCTGTTTTGTAATTCAGTTCCTGTGTAGCCAAGTTTACATTCCGTGTATTAGTGATATCTTATGATGTTTCTTTTTCTGTGTGACTTATTTCAGTTAGAATCATCGTACCTGAATCCACTCATTATGCTGCTACGGGCCTGATGACATAGATTTCATTGCTGAGTGATATTGCATTGTACGTAAGTACCACAACTTCTTTATCCATTTTTCACTTTCTGCGATATTGAACTTGTACCGTAAACCAGGTTCTTGTAAACAGAGCCGTCCCAACATTTGGGGTGGCTGTGTCTTTTGATTTTAATTTCCCTAAGCTATAGGACCATAAGTGGAAGTGCCCTACGCTCTGTTGCTTTGTTTTTTAGATGTTTCAGGAAACACCATACACTTCTCCCGAGTGGCTGTTGGCAATTTACATCCCGCCCATCAGCATAACAAGGCTCCCAGTTCTCCATGGCCTGTCCTGCCTTTCTGGATTTTACACTTTTTTCAGATGGCCCTTTTGACTGGGGGGAAGTGAGACTTCATTGTAGTGCAGATTTCCTTTGCAAGCTTGCTTGGTTGGCCAAAAAGGGCGTATGCGTTTTTTCCTGAATATATTCAGGAAAAAACGCATACGCCCTTTTTGGCCAAGTGCATCATTGTGGACGTTCTGCCTCTTTTCCTATGCTTTCAATGCAATTCCAGTCTACCTCCTGAAATCGGTTTCCTGCAATTCTGCCCCGCTTTCAAGTCCTCTTGGCAGCCTTACTTCAGTATATTTTTGGACGATAGCTGTCATTTATAACTCTGCAGGTTTGTGAATTACAGTGCCCCTGAGCTCCTTTCTTCAACTCGCTTTCTCGTGAGCTGGCCGCAACACCGCAGGATGGCTTCAGGCCCTAATCTGGTTCCGGCACGGCACGCTGAGCCTTTGGTTAATTCCTCTTCCTGGTGGGAAATGAGAGTTAAATTTGCCCGTCCAGACACCTCCAGCTAGTCTGTCATTGGTTCTCCCTATTCCTGTTCATCTTCTGCAGAAATTGCAAACTGGGCCAAACAGGAGGTTAAAGGCACTGACTCTCCAAGTCGGGAGAGTGTTAGTAAAGCGTCTGGAATGTTGCACCCGAGTACCAGGGGACGAAAACTGAGACATATTGGAACACATCTCCCGATCACACGGTTGATCATACTCTGGGTTCCACATGCATGTTTTAGCTGAAGGAAGAATACCTTAAACCTGGAGAGTTGAGACCCGTGGAATGGGTACCATGCAATATGACTTCAAAGAGTCTTCATTTGGTCACCGAACCTCTCCAATCCTATCACTGCTGCGTTTATGCCCCTGTACACACACTTGATTCTCTTTCAGAGACATAGCAATCCATAGGTTTTAAGATACTTCCTAGTCAGGTACACTCTTAGGCATTTAATATGGGGTGTTGAGTCCATTTCGTTGAGCAAGGAGTAGCTCTTGTCTATTCCATATTTGGCTTAAGGAACTTTATCTGTGCTCATTTCAATCTCTGGTTTTATGCAGCACCCCAACTCACCTTTCCCCTTAAGCAAGCATAAGTTGGGTTTCTAAATTTGAGACCCTGTTCTGTTTTGTAATTCAGTTCCTGTGTAGCCAAGTTTACATTCCGTGTATTAGTGATATCTTATGATGTTTCTTTTTCTGTGTGACTTATTTCAGTTAGAATCATCGTACCTGAATCCACTCATTATGCTGCTACGGGCCTGATGACATAGATTTCATTGCTGAGTGATATTGCATTGTACGTAAGTACCACAACTTCTTTATCCATTTTTCACTTTCTGCGATATTGAACTTGTACCGTAAACCAGGTTCTTGTAAACAGAGCCGTCCCAACCTTTGGGGTGGCTGTGTCTTTTGATTTTAATTTCCCTAAGCTATAGGACCATAAGTGGAAGTGCCCTAGGCTCTGTTGCTTTGTTTTTTAGATGTTTCAGGAAACACCATACACTTCTCCCGAGTGGCTGTTGGCAATTTACATCCCGCCCATCAGCATAACAAGGCTCCCAGTTCTCCATGGCCTGTCCTGCCTTTCTGGATTTTACACTTTTTTTAGATGGCCCTTTTGACCGGGGGGAAGTGAGACTTCATTGTAGTGCAGATTTCCTTTGCAAGCTTGCTTGGTTGGCCAAAAAGGGCGTATGCGTTTTTTCCTGAATATATTCAGGAAAAAACGCATACGCCCTTTTTGGCCAAGTGCATCATTGTGGACGTTCTGCCTCTTTTCCTATGCTTTCAATGCAATTCCAGTCTACCTCCTGAAATCGGTTTCCTGCAATTCTGCCCCGCTTTCAAGTCCTCTTGGCAGCCTTACTTCAGTATATTTTTGGACGATAGCTGTCATTTATAACTCTGCAGGTTTGTGAATTACAGTGCCCCTGAGCTCCTTTCTTCAACTCGCTTTCTCGTGAGCTGGCCGCAACACCGCAGGATGGCTTCAGGCCCTAATCTGGTTCCGGCACGGCACGCTGAGCCTTTGGTTAATTCCTCTTCCTGGTGGGAAATGAGAGTTAAATTTGCCCGTCCAGACACCTCCAGCTAGTCTGTCATTGGTTCTCCCTATTCCTGTTCATCTTCCGCAGAAATTGCAAACTGGGCCAAACAGGAGGTTAAAGGCACTGACTCTCCAAGTCGGGAGAGTGTTAGTAAAGCGTCTGGAATGTTGCACCCGAGTACCAGGGGACGAAAACTGAGACATATTGGAACACGTCTCCCAATCACACGGTTGATCATACTCTGGGTTCCACATGCATGTTTTAGCTGAAGGAAGAATACCTTAAACCTGGAGAGTTGAGACCCGTGGAATGGGTACCATGCAATATGACTTCAAAGGGTCTTCATTTGCTCACCGAACCTCTCCAATCCTATCACTGCTGCGTTTATGCCCCTGTACACACACTTGATTCCCTTTCAGAGACATAGCAATCCATAGGTTTTAAGATACTTCCTAGTCAGGTACACTCTTAGGCATTTAATATGGGGTGTTGAGTCCATTTCGTTGAGCAAGGAGTAGCTCTTGTCTATTCCATATTTGGCTTAAGGAACTTTATCTGTGCTCATTTCAATCTCTGGTTTTATGCAGCACCCCAACTCACCTTTCCCCTTAAGCAAGCATAAGTTGGGTTTCTAAATTTGAGACCCTGTTCTGTTTTGTAATTCAGTTCCTGTGTAGCCAAGTTTACATTCCGTGTATTAGTGATATCTTATGATGTTTCTTTTTCTGTGTGACTTATTTCAGTTAGAATCATCGTACCTGAATCCACTCATTATGCTGCTACGGGCCTGATGACATAGATTTCATTGCTGAGTGATATTGCATTGTACGTAAGTACCACAACTTCTTTATCCATTTTTCACTTTCTGCGATATTGAACTTGTACCGTAAACCAGGTTCTTGTAAACAGAGCCGTCCCAACCTTTGGGGTGGCTGTGTCTTTTGATTTTAATTTCCCTAAGCTATAGGACCATAAGTGGAAGTGCCCTAGGCTCTGTTGCTTTGTTTTTTAGATGTTTCAGGAAACACCATACACTTCTCCCGAGTGGCTGTTGGCAATTTACATCCCGCCCATCAGCATAACAAGGCTCCCAGTTCTCCATGGCCTGTCCTGCCTTTCTGGATTTTACACTTTTTTCAGATGGCCCTTTTGACCGGGGGGAAGTGAGACTTCATTGTAGTGCAGATTTCCTTTGCAAGCTTGCTTGGTTGGCCAAAAAGGGCGTATGCGTTTTTTCCTGAATATACTCAGGAAAAAACGCATACGCCCTTTTTGGCCAAGTGCATCATTGTGGACGTTCTGCCTCTTTTCCTATGCTTTCAATGCAATTCCAGTCTACCTCCTGAAATCGGTTTCCTGCAATTCTGCCCCGCTTTCAAGTCCTCTTGGCAGCCTTACTTCAGTATATTTTTGGACGATAGCTGTCATTTATAACTCTGCAGGTTTGTGAATTACAGTGCCCCTGAGCTCCTTTCTTCAAGTCGCTTTCTCGTGAGCTGGCCGCAACACCGCAGGATGGCTTCAGACCCTAATCTGGTTCCGGCACGGCACGCTGAGCCTTTGGTTAATTCCTCTTCCTGGTGGGAAATGAGAGTTAAATTTGCCCGTCCAGACACCTCCAGCTAGTCTGTCATTGGTTCTCCCTATTCCTGTTCATCTTCCGCAGAAATTGCAAACTGGGCCAAACAGGAGGTTAAAGGCACTGACTCTCCAAGTCGGGAGAGTGTTAGTAAAGCGTCTGGAATGTTGCACCCGAGTACCAGGGGACGAAAACTGAGACATATTGGAACACGTCTCCCGATCACACGGTTGATCATACTCTGGGTTCCACATGCATGTTTTAGCTGAAGGAAGAATACCTTAAACCTGGAGAGTTGAGACCCGTGGAATGGGTACCATGCAATATGACTTCAAAGAGTCTTCATTTGCTCACCGAACCTCTCCAATCCTATCACTGCTGCGTTTATGCGCCTGTACACACACTTGATTCTCTTTCAGAGACATAGCAATCCATAGGTTTTAAGATACTTCCTAGTCAGGTACACTCTTAGGCATTTAATATGGGGTGTTGAGTCCATTTCGTTGAGCAAGGAGTAGCTCTTGTCTATTCCATATTTGGCTTAAGGAACTTTATCTGTGCTCATTTCAATCTCTGGTTTTATGCAGCACCCCAACTCACCTTCCTTAAGCAAGCATAAGTTGGGTTTCTAAATTTGAGACCCTGTTCTGTTTTGTAATTCAGTTCCTGTGTAGCCAAGTTTACATTCCGTGTATTAGTGATATCTTATGATGTTTCTTTTTCTGTGTGACTTATTTCAGTTAGAATCATCGTACCTGAATCCACTCATTATGCTGCTACGGGCCTGATGACATAGATTTCATTGCTGAGTGATATTGCATTGTACGTAAGTACCACAACTTCTTTATCCATTTTTCACTTTCTGCGATATTGAACTTGTACCGTAAACCAGGTTCTTGTAAACAGAGCCGTCCCAACATTTGGGGTGGCTGTGTCTTTTGATTTTAATTTCCCTAAGCTATAGGACCATAAGTGGAAGTGCCCTACGCTCTGTTGCTTTGTTTTTTAGATGTTTCAGGAAACACCATACACTTCTCCCGAGTGGCTGTTGGCAATTTACATCCCGCCCATCAGCATAACAAGGCTCCCAGTTCTCCATGGCCTGTCCTGCCTTTCTGGATTTTACACTTTTTTCAGATGGCCCTTTTGACCGGGGGGAAGTGAGACTTCATTGTAGTGCAGATTTCCTTTGCAAGCTTGCTTGGTTGGCCAAAAAGGGCGTATGCGTTTTTTCCTGAATATATTCAGGAAAAAACGCATACGCCCTTTTTGGCCAAGTGCATCATTGTGGACGTTCTGCCTCTTTTCCTATGCTTTCAATGCAATTCCAGTCTACCTCCTGAAATCGGTTTCCTGCAATTCTGCCCCGCTTTCAAGTCCTCTTGGCAGCCTTACTTCAGTATATTTTTGGACGATAGCTGTCATTTATAACTCTGCAGTTTTGTGAATTACAGTGCCCCTGAGCTCCTTTCTTCAACTCGCTTTCTCGTGAGCTGGCCGCAACACCGCAGGATGGCTTCAGGCCCTAATCTGGTTCCGGCACGGCACGCTGAGCCTTTGGTTAATTCCTCTTCCTGGTGGGAAATGAGAGTTAAATTTGCCCGTCCAGACACCTCCAGCTAGTCTGTCATTGGTTCTCCCTATTCCTGTTCATCTTCTGCAGAAATTGCAAACTGGGGCAAACAGGAGGTTAAAGGCACTGACTCTCCAAGTCGGGAGAGTGTTAGTAAAGCGTCTGGAATGTTGCACCCGAGTACCAGGGGACGAAAACTGAGACATATTGGAACACGTCTCCCGATCACACGGTTGATCATACTCTGGGTTCCACATGCATGTTTTAGCTGAAGGAAGAATACTTTAAACCTGGAGAGTTGAGACCCGTGGAATGGGTACCATGCAATATGACTTCAAAGAGTCTTCATTTGCTCACCGAACCTCTCCAATCCTATCACTGCTGCGTTTATGCCCCTGTACACACACTTGATTCTCTTTCAGAGACATAGCAATCCATAGGTTTTAAGATACTTCCTAGTCAGGTACACTCTTAGGCATTTAATATGGGGTGTTGAGTCCATTTCGTTGAGCAAGGAGTAGCTCTTGTCTATTCCATATTTGGCTTAAGGAACTTTATCTGTGCTCATTTCAATCTCTGGTTTTATGCAGCACCCCAACTCACCTTTCCCCTTAAGCAAGCATAAGTTGGGTTTCTAAATTTGAGACCCTGTTCTGTTTTGTAATTCAGTTCCTGTGTAGCCAAGTTTACATTCCGTGTATTAGTGATATCTTATGATGTTTCTTTTTCTGTGTGACTTATTTCAGTTAGAATCAACGTACCTGAATCCACTCATTATGCTGCTACGGGCCTGATGACATAGATTTCATTGCTGAGTGATATTGCATTGTACGTAAGTACCACAACTTCTTTATCCATTTTTCACTTTCTGCGATATTGAACTTGTACCGTAAACCAGGTTCTGGTAAACAGAGCCGTCCCAACCTTTGGGGTGGCTGTGTCTTTTGATTTTAATTTCCCTAAGCTATAGGACCATAAGTGGAAGTGCCCTAGGCTCTGTTGCTTTGTTTTTTAGATGTTTCAGGAAACACCATACACTTCTCCCGAGTGGCTGTTGGCAATTTACATCCCGCCCATCAGCATAACAAGGCTCCCAGTTCTCCATGGCCTGTCCTGCCTTTCTGGATTTTACACTTTTTTCAGATGGCCCTTTTGACCGGGGGGAAGTGAGACTTCATTGTAGTGCAGATTTCCTTTGCAAGCTTGCTTGGTTGGCCAAAAAGGGCGTATGCGTTTTTTCCTGAATATATTCAGGAAAAAATGCATACGCCCTTTTTGGCCAAGTGCATCATTGTGGACGTTCTGCCTCTTTTCCTATGCTTTCAATGCAATTCCAGTCTACCTCCTGAAATCGGTTTCCTGCAATTCTGCCCCGCTTTCAAGTCCTCTTGGCAGCCTTACTTCAGTGTATTTTTGGACGATAGCTGTCATTTATAACTCTGCAGGTTTGTGAATTACAGTGCCCCTGAGCTCCTTTCTTCAACTCGCTTTCTCGTGAGCTGGCCGCAACACCGCAGGATGGCTTCAGGCCCTAATCTGGTTCCGGCACGGCACGCTGAGCCTTTGGTTAATTCCTCTTCCTGGTGGGAAATGAGAGTTAAATTTGCCCGTCCAGACACCTCCAGCTAGTCTGTCATTGGTTCTCCCTATTCCTGTTCATCTTCTGCAGAAATTGCAAACTGGGGCAAACAGGAGGTTAAAGGCACTGACTCTCCAAGTCGGGAGAGTGTTAGTAAAGCGTCTGGAATGTTGCACCCGAGTACCAGGGGACGAAAACTGAGACATATTGGAACACGTCTCCCGATCACACGGTTGATCATACTCTGGGTTCCACATGCATGTTTTAGCTGAAGGAAGAATACCTTAAACCTGGAGAGTTGAGACCCGTGGAATGGGTACCATGCAATATGACTTCAAAGAGTCTTCATTTGCTCACCGAACCTCTCCAATCCTATCACTGCTGCGTTTATGCCCCTGTACACACACTTGATTCTCTTTCAGAGACATAGCAATCCATAGGTTTTAAGATACTTCCTAGTCAGGTACACTCTTAGGCATTTAATATGGGGTGTTGAGTCCATTTCGTTGAGCAAGGAGTAGCTCTTGTCTATTCCATATTTGGCTTAAGGAACTTTATCTGTGCTCATTTCAATCTCTGGTTTTATGCAGCACCCCAACTCACCTTTCCCCTTAAGCAAGCATAAGTTGGGTTTCTAAATTTGAGACCCTGTTCCGTTTTGTAATTCAGTTCCTGTGTAGCCAAGTTTACATTCCGTGTATTAGTGATATCTTATGATGTTTCTTTTTCTGTGTGACTTATTTCAGTTAGAATCAACGTACCTGAATCCACTCATTATGCTGCTACGGGCCTGATGACATAGATTTCATTGCTGAGTGATATTGCATTGTACGTAAGTACCACAACTTCTTTATCCATTTTTCACTTTCTGCGATATTGAACTTGTACCGTAAACCAGGTTCTTGTAAACAGAGCCGTCCCAACCTTTGGGGTGGCTGTGTCTTTTGATTTTAATTTCCCTAAGCTATAGGACCATAAGTGGAAGTGCCCTAGGCTCTGTTGCTTTGTTTTTTAGATGTTTCAGGAAACACCATACACTTCTCCCGAGTGGCTGTTGGCAATTGACATCCCGCCCATCAGCATAACAAGGCTCCCAGTTCTCCATGGCCTGTCCTGCCTTTCTGGATTTTACACTTTTTTCAGATGGCCCTTTTGACCGGGGGGAAGTGAGACTTCATTGTAGTGCAGATTTCCTTTGCAAGCTTGCTTGGTTGGCCAAAAAGGGCGTATGCGTTTTTTCCTGAATATATTCAGGAAAAAACGCATACGCCCTTTTTGGCCAAGTGCATCATTGTGGACGTTCTGCCTCTTTTCCTATGCTTTCAATGCAATTCCAGTCTACCTCCTGAAATCGGTTTCCTGCAATTCTGCCCCGCTTTCAAGTCCTCTTGGCAGCCTTACTTCAGTGTATTTTTGGACGATAGCTGTCATTTATAACTCTGCAGGTTTGTGAATTACAGTGCCCCTGAGCTCCTTTCTTCAAGTCGCTTTCTCGTGAGCTGGCCGCAACACCGCAGGATGGCTTCAGACCCTAATCTGGTTCCGGCACGGCACGCTGAGCCTTTGGTTAATTCCTCTTCCTGGTGGGAAATGAGAGTTAAATTTGCCCGTCCAGACACCTCCAGCTAGTCTGTCATTGGTTCTCCCTATTCCTGTTCATCTTCCGCAGAAATTGCAAACTGGGCCAAACAGGAGGTTAAAGGCACTGACTCTCCAAGTCGGGAGAGTGTTAGTAAAGCGTCTGGAATGTTGCACCCGAGTACCAGGGGACGAAAACTGAGACATATTGGAACACGTCTCCCGATCACACGGTTGATCATACTCTGGGTTCCACATGCATGTTTTAGCTGAAGGAAGAATACCTTAAACCTGGAGAGTTGAGACCCGTGGAATGGGTACCATGCAATATGACTTCAAAGAGTCTTCATTTGCTCACCGAACCTCTCCAATCCTATCACTGCTGCGTTTATGCCCCTGTACACACACTTGATTCTCTTTCAGAGACATAGCAATCCATAGGTTTTAAGATACTTCCTAGTCAGGTACACTCTTAGGCATTTAATATGGGGTGTTGAGTCCATTTCGTTGAGCAAGGAGTAGCTCTTGTCTATTCCATATTTGGCTTAAGGAACTTTATCTGTGCTCATTTCAATCTCTGGTTTTATGCAGCACCCCAACTCACCTTTCCCCTTAAGCAAGCATAAGTTGGGTTTCTAAATTTGAGACCCTGTTCTGTTTTGTAATTCAGTTCCTGTGTAGCCAAGTTTACATTCCGTGTATTAGTGATATCTTATGATGTTTCTTTTTCTGTGTGACTTATTTCAGTTAGAATCATCGTACCTGAATCCACTCATTATGCTGCTACGGGCCTGATGACATAGATTTCATTGCTGAGTGATATTGCATTGTACGTAAGTACCACAACTTCTTTATCCATTTTTCACTTTCTGCGATATTGAACTTGTACCGTAAACCAGGTTCTTGTAAACAGAGCCGTCCCAACATTTGGCGTGGCTGTGTCTTTTGATTTTAATTTCCCTAAGCTATAGGACCATAAGTGGAAGTGCCCTAGGCTCTGTTGCTTTGTTTTTTAGATGTTTCAGGAAACACCATACACTTCTCCCGAGTGGCTGTTGGCAATTTACATCCCGCCCATCAGCATAACAAGGCTCCCAGTTCTCCATGGCCTGTCCTGCCTTTCTGGATTTTACACTTTTTTCAGATGGCCCTTTTGACCGGGGGGAAGTGAGACTTCATTGTAGTGCAGATTTCCTTTGCAAGCTTGCTTGGTTGGCCAAAAAGGGCGTATGCGTTTTTTCCTGAATATATTCAGGAAAAAACGCATACGCCCTTTTTGGCCAAGTGCATCATTGTGGACGTTCTGCCTCTTTTCCTATGCTTTCAATGCAATTCCAGTCTACCTCCTGAAATCGGTTTCCTGCAATTCTGCCCCGCTTTCAAGTCCTCTTGGCAGCCTTACTTCAGTATATTTTTGGACGATAGCTGTCATTTATAACTCTGCAGGTTTGTGAATTACAGTGCCCCTGAGCTCCTTTCTTCAACTCGCTTTCTCGTGAGCTGGCCGCAACACCGCAGGATGGCTTCAGGCCCTAATCTGGTTCCGGCACGGCACGCTGAGCCTTTGGTTAATTCCTCTTCCTGGTGGGAAATGAGAGTTAAATTTGCCCGTCCAGACACCTCCAGCTAGTCTGTCATTGGTTCTCCCTATTCCTGTTCATCTTCTGCAGAAATTGCAAACTGGGGCAAACAGGAGGTTAAAGGCACTGACTCTCCAAGTCGGGAGAGTGTTAGTAAAGCGTCTGGAATGTTGCACCCGAGTACCAGGGGACGAAAACTGAGACATATTGGAACACGTCTCCCGATCACACGGTTGATCATACTCTGGGTTCCACATGCATGTTTTAGCTGAAGGAAGAATACCTTAAACCTGGAGAGTTGAGACCCGTGGAATGGGTACCATGCAATATGACTTCAAAGAGTCTTCATTTGCTCACCGAACCTCTCCAATCCTATCACTGCTGCGTTTATGCCCCTGTACACACACTTGATTCTCTTTCAGAGACATAGCAATCCATAGGTTTTAAGATACTTCCTAGTCAGGTACACTCTTAGGCATTTAATATGGGGTGTTGAGTCCATTTCGTTGAGCAAGGAGTAGCTCTTGTCTATTCCATATTTGGCTTAAGGAACTTTATCTGTGCTCATTTCAATCTCTGGTTTTATGCAGCACCCCAACTCACCTTTCCCCTTAAGCAAGCATAAGTTGGGTTTCTAAATTTGAGACCCTGTTCTGTTTTGTAATTCAGTTCCTGTGTAGCCAAGTTTACATTCCGTGTATTAGTGATATCTTATGATGTTTCTTTTTCTGTGTGACTTATTTCAGTTAGAATCAACGTACCTGAATCCACTCATTATGCTGCTACGGGCCTGATGACATAGATTTCATTGCTGAGTGATATTGCATTGTACGTAAGTACCACAACTTCTTTATCCATTTTTCACTTTCTGCGATATTGAACTTGTACCGTAAACCAGGTTCTTGTAAACAGAGCCGTCCCAACCTTTGGGGTGGCTGTGTCTTTTGATTTTAATTTCCCTAAGCTATAGGACCATAAGTGGAAGTGCCCTAGGCTCTGTTGCTTTGTTTTTTAGATGTTTCAGGAAACACCATACACTTCTCCCGAGTGGCTGTTGGCAATTGACATCCCGCCCATCAGCATAACAAGGCTCCCAGTTCTCCATGGCCTGTCCTGCCTTTCTGGATTTTACACTTTTTTCAGATGGCCCTTTTGACCGGGGGGAAGTGAGACTTCATTGTAGTGCAGATTTCCTTTGCAAGCTTGCTTGGTTGGCCAAAAAGGGCGTATGCGTTTTTTCCTGAATATATTCAGGAAAAAACGCATACGCCCTTTTTGGCCAAGTGCATCATTGTGGACGTTCTGCCTCTTTTCCTATGCTTTCAATGCAATTCCAGTCTACCTCCTGAAATCGGTTTCCTGCAATTCTGCCCCGCTTTCAAGTCCTCTTGGCAGCCTTACTTCAGTATATTTTTGGACGATAGCTGTCATTTATAACTCTGCAGGTTTGTGAATTACAGTGCCCCTGAGCTCCTTTCTTCAACTCGCTTTCTCGTGAGCTGGCCGCAACACCGCAGGATGGCTTCAGGCCCTAATCTGGTTCCGGCACGGCACGCTGAGCCTTTGGTTAATTCCTCTTCCTGGTGGGAAATGAGAGTTAAATTTGCCCGTCCAGACACCTCCAGCTAGTCTGTCATTGGTTCTCCCTATTCCTGTTCATCTTCTGCAGAAATTGCAAACTGGGCCAAACAGGAGGTTAAAGGCACTGACTCTCCAAGTCGGGAGAGTGTTAGTAAAGCGTCTGGAATGTTGCACCCGAGTACCAGGGGACGAAAACTGAGACATATTGGAACACGTCTCCCGATCACACGGTTGATCATACTCTGGGTTCCACATGCATGTTTTAGCTGAAGGAAGAATACCTTAAACCTGGAGAGTTGAGACCCGTGGAATGGGTACCATGCAATATGACTTCAAAGAGTCTTCATTTGCTCACCGAACCTCTCCAATCCTATCACTGCTGCGTTTATGCCCCTGTACACACACTTGATTCTCTTTCAGAGACATAGCAATCCATAGGTTTTAAGATACTTCCTAGTCAGGTACACTCTTAGGCATTTAATATGGGGTGTTGAGTCCATTTCGTTGAGCAAGGAGTAGCTCTTGTCTATTCCATATTTGGCTTAAGGAACTTTATCTGTGCTCATTTCAATCTCTGGTTTTATGCAGCACCCCAACTCACCTTTCCCCTTAAGCAAGCATAAGTTGGGTTTCTAAATTTGAGACCCTGTTCTGTTTTGTAATTCAGTTCCTGTGTAGCCAAGTTTACATTCCGTGTATTAGTGATATCTTATGATGTTTCTTTTTCTGTGTGACTTATTTCAGTTAGAATCAACGTACCTGAATCCACTCATTATGCTGCTACGGGCCTGATGACATAGATTTCATTGCTGAGTGATATTGCATTGTACGTAAGTACCACAACTTCTTTATCCATTTTTCACTTTCTGCGATATTGAACTTGTACCGTAAACCAGGTTCTTGTAAACAGAGCCGTCCCAACCTTTGGGGTGGCTGTGTCTTTTGATTTTAATTTCCCTAAGCTATAGGACCATAAGTGGAAGTGCCCTAGGCTCTGTTGCTTTGTTTTTTAGATGTTTCAGGAAACACCATACACTTCTCCCGAGTGGCTGTTGGCAATTTACATCCCGCCCATCAGCATAACAAGGCTCCCAGTTCTCCATGGCCTGTCCTGCCTTTCTGGATTTTACACTTTTTTCAGATGGCCCTTTTGACCGGGGGGAAGTGAGACTTCATTGTAGTGCAGATTTCCTTTGCAAGCTTGCTTGGTTGGCCAAAAAGGGCGTATGCGTTTTTTCCTGAATATATTCAGGAAAAAACGCATACGCCCTTTTTGGCCAAGTGCATCATTGTGGACGTTCTGCCTCTTTTCCTATGCTTTCAATGCAATTCCAGTCTACCTCCTGAAATCGGTTTCCTGCAATTCTGCCCCGCTTTCAAGTCCTCTTGGCAGCCTTTCTTCAGTGTATTTTTGGACGATAGCTGTCATTTATAACTCTGCAGGTTTGTGAATTACAGTGCCCCTGAGCTCCTTTCTTCAAGTCGCTTTCTCGTGAGCTGGCCGCAACACCGCAGGATGGCTTCAGACCCTAATCTGGTTCCGGCACGGCACGCTGAGCCTTTGGTTAATTCCTCTTCCTGGTGGGAAATGAGAGTTAAATTTGCCCGTCCAGACACCTCCAGCTAGTCTGTCATTGGTTCTCCCTATTCCTGTTCATCTTCCGCAGAAATTGCAAACTGGGCCAAACAGGAGGTTAAAGGCACTGACTCTCCAAGTCGGGAGAGTGTTAGTAAAGCGTCTGGAATGTTGCACCCGAGTACCAGGGGACGAAAACTGAGACATATTGGAACACGTCTCCCGATCACACGGTTGATCATACTCTGGGTTCCACATGCATGTTTTAGCTGAAGGAAGAATACCTTAAACCTGGAGAGTTGAGACCCGTGGAATGGGTACCATGCAATATGACTTCAAAGGGTCTTCATTTGCTCACCGAACCTCTCCAATCCTATCACTGCTGCGTTTATGCCCCTGTACACACACTTGATTCTCTTTCAGAGACATAGCAATCCATAGGTTTTAAGATACTTCCTAGTCAGGTACACTCTTAGGCATTTAATATGGGGTGTTGAGTCCATTTCGTTGAGCAAGGAGTAGCTCTTGTCTATTCCATATTTGGCTTAAGGAACTTTATCTGTGCTCATTTCAATCTCTGGTTTTATGCAGCACCCCAACTCACCTTTCCCCTTAAGCAAGCATAAGTTGGGTTTCTAAATTTGAGACCCTGTTCTGTTTTGTAATTCAGTTCCTGTGTAGCCAAGTTTACATTCCGTGTATTAGTGATATCTTATGATGTTTCTTTTTCTGTGTGACTTATTTCAGTTAGAATCATCCTACCTGAATCCACTCATTATGCTGCTACGGGCCTGATGACATAGATTTCATTGCTGAGTGATACTGCATTGTACGTAAGTACCACAACTTCTTTATCCATTTTTCACTTTCTGCGATATTGAACTTGTACCGTAAACCAGGTTCTTGTAAACAGAGCCGTCCCAACCTTTGGGGTGGCTGTGTCTTTTGATTTTAATTTCCCTAAGCTATAGGACCATAAGTGGAAGTGCCCTAGGCTCTGTTGCTTTGTTTTTTAGATGTTTCAGGAAACACCATACACTTCTCCCGAGTGGCTGTTGGCAATTTACATCCCGCCCATCAGCATAACAAGGCTCCCAGTTCTCCATGGCCTGTCCTGCCTTTCTGGATTTTACACTTTTTTCAGATGGCCCTTTTGACCGGGGGGAAGTGAGACTTCATTGTAGTGCAGATTTCCTTTGCAAGCTTGCTTGGTTGGCCAAAAAGGGCGTATGCGTTTTTTCCTGAATATATTCAGGAAAAAACGCATACGCCCTTTTTGGCCAAGTGCATCATTGTGGACGTTCTGCCTCTTTTCCTATGCTTTCAATGCAATTCCAGTCTACCTCCTGAAATCGGTTTCCTGCAATTCTGCCCCGCTTTCAAGTCCTCTTGGCAGCCTTACTTCAGTATATTTTTGGACGATAGCTGTCATTTATAACTCTGCAGGTTTGTGAATTACAGTGCCCCTGAGCTCCTTTCTTCAACTCGCTTTCTCGTGAGCTGGCCGCAACACCGCAGGATGGCTTCAGGCCCTAATCTGGTTCCGGCACGGCACGCTGAGCCTTTGGTTAATTCCTCTTCCTGGTGGGAAATGAGAGTTAAATTTGCCCGTCCAGACACCTCCAGCTAGTCTGTCATTGGTTCTCCCTATTCCTGTTCATCTTCCGCAGAAATTGCAAACTGGGCCAAACAGGAGGTTAAAGGCACTGACTCTCCAAGTCGGGAGAGTGTTAGTAAAGCGTCTGGAATGTTGCACCCGAGTACCAGGGGACGAAAACTGAGACATATTGGAACACGTCTCCCGATCACACGGTTGATCATACTCTGGGTTCCACATGCATGTTTTAGCTGAAGGAAGAATACCTTAAACCTGGAGAGTTGAGACCCGTGGAATGGGTACCATGCAATATGATTTCAAAGGGTCTTCATTTGCTCACCGAACCTCTCCAATCCTATCACTGTTGCGTTTATGCCCCTGTACACACACTTGATTCTCTTTCAGAGACATAGCAATCCATAGGTTTTAAGATACTTCCTAGTCAGGTACACTCTTAGGCATTTAATATGGGGTGTTGAGTCCATTTCGTTGAGCAAGGAGTAGCTCTTGTCTATTCCATATTTGGCTTAAGGAACTTTATCTGTGCTCATTTCAATCTCTGGTTTCATGCAGCACCCCAACTCACCTTTCCCCTTAAGCAAGCATAAGTTGGGTTTCTAAATTTGAGACCCTGTTCTGTTTTGTAATTCAGTTCCTGTGTAGCCAAGTTTACATTCCGTGTATTAGTGATATCTTATGATGTTTCTTTTTCTGTGTGACTTATTTCAGTTAGAATCATCGTACCTGAATCCACTCATTATGCTGCTACGGGCCTGATGACATAGATTTCATTGCTGAGTGATATTGCATTGTACGTAAGTACCACAACTTCTTTATCCATTTTTCACTTTCTGCGATATTGAACTTGTACCGTAAACCAGGTTCTTGTAAACAGAGCCGTCCCAACCTTTGGGGTGGCTGTGTCTTTTGATTTTAATTTCCCTAAGCTATAGGACCATAAGTGGAAGTGCCCTAGGCTCTGTTGCTTTGTTTTTTAGATGTTTCAGGAAACACCATACACTTCTCCCGAGTGGCTGTTGGCAATTTACATCCCGCCCATCAGCATAACAAGGCTCCCAGTTCTCCATGGCCTGTCCTGCCTTTCTGGATTTTACACTTTTTTCAGATGGCCCTTTTGACCGGGGGGAAGTGAGACTTCATTGTAGTGCAGATTTCCTTTGCAAGCTTGCTTGGTTGGCCAAAAAGGGCGTATGCGTTTTTTCCTGAATATATTCAGGAAAAAACGCATACGCCCTTTTTGGCCAAGTGCATCATTGTGGACGTTCTGCCTCTTTTCCTATGCTTTAAATGCAATTCCAGTCTACCTCCTGAAATCGGTTTCCTGCAATTCTGCCCCGCTTTCAAGTCCTCTTGGCAGCCTTATTTCAGTATATTTTTGGACGATAGCTGTCATTTATAACTCTGCAGGTTTGTGAATTACAGTGCCCCTGAGCTCCTTTCTTCAACTCGCTTTCTCGTGAGCTGGCCGCAACACCGCAGGATGGCTTCAGGCCCTAATCTGGTTCCGGCACGGCACGCTGAGCCTTTGGTTAATTCCTCTTCCTGGTGGGAAATGAGAGTTAATTTGCCTGTCCAGACACCTCCAGCTAGTCTGTCATTGGTTCTCCCTATTCCTGTTCATCTTCCGCAGAAATTGCAAACTGGGCCAAACAGGAGGTTAAAGGCACTGACTCTCCAAGTCGGGAGAGTGTTAGTAAAGCGTCTGGAATGTTGCACCCGAGTACCAGGGGACGAAAACTGAGACATATTGGAACACGTCTCCCGATCACACGGTTGATCATACTCTGGGTTCCACATGCATGTTTTAGCTGAAGGAAGAATACCTTAAACCTGGAGAGTTGAGACCCGTGGAATGGGTACCATGCAATATGACTTCAAAGGGTCTTCATTTGCTCACCGAACCTCTCCAATCCTATCACTGCTGCGTTTATGCCCCTGTACACACACTTGATTCTCTTTCAGAGACATAGCAATCCATAGGTTTTAAGATACTTCCTAGTCAGGTACACTCTTAGGCATTTAATATGGGGTGTTGAGTCCATTTCGTTGAGCAAGGAGTAGCTCTTGTCTATTCCATATTTGGCTTAAGGAACTTTATCTGTGCTCATTTCAATCTCTGGTTTTATGCAGCACCCCAACTCACCTTTCCCCTTAAGCAAGCATAAGTTGGGTTTCTAAATTTGAGACCCTGTTCTGTTTTGTAATTCAGTTCCTGTGTAGCCAAGGTTACATTCCGTGTATTAGTGATATCTTATGATGTTTCTTTTCCTGTGTGACTTATTTCAGTTAGAATCATCGTACCTGAATCCACTCATTATGCTGCTACGGGCCTGATGACATAGATTTCACTGCTGAGTGATACTGCATTGTACGTAAGTACCACAACTTCTTTATCCATTTTTCACTTTCTGCGATATTGAACTTGTACCGTAAACCAGGTTCTTGTAAACAGAGCCGTCCCAACCTTTGGGGTGGCTGTGTCTTTTTGATTTTAATTTCCCTAAGCTATAGGACCATAAGTGGAAGTGCCCTAGGCTCTGTTGCTTTGTTTTTTAGATGTTTCAGGAAACACCATACACTTCTCCCGAGTGGCTGTTGGCAATTGACATCCCGCCCATCAGCATAACAAGGCTCCCAGTTCTCCATGGCCTGTCCTGCCTTTCTGGATTTTACACTTTTTTCAGATGGCCCTTTTGACCGGGGGGAAGTGAGACTTCATTGTAGTGCAGATTTCCTTTGCAAGCTTGCTTGGTTGGCCAAAAAGGGCGTATGCGTTTTTTCCTGAATATATTCAGGAAAAAACGCATACGCCCTTTTTGGCCAAGTGCATCGTTGTGGACGTTCTGCCTCTTTTCCTATGCTTTCAATGCAATTCCAGTCTACCTCCTGAAATCGGTTTCCTGCAATTCTGCCCCGCTTTCAAGTCCTCTTGGCAGCCTTACTTCAGTATATTTTTGGACGATAGCTGTCATTTATAACTCTGCAGGTTTGTGAATTACAGTGCCCCTGAGCTCCTTTCTTCAACTCGCTTTCTCGTGAGCTGGCCGCAACACAGCAGGATGGCTTCAGGCCCTAATCTGGTTCCGGCACGGCACGCTGAGCCTTTGGTTAATTCCTCTTCCTGGTGGGAAATGAGAGTTAAATTTGCCCGTCCAGACACCTCCAGCTAGTCTGTCATTGGTTCTCCCTATTCCTGTTCATCTTCCGCAGAAATTGCAAACTGGGCCAAACAGGAGGTTAAAGGCACTGACTCTCCAAGTCGGGAGAGTGTTAGTAAAGCGTCTGGAATGTTGCACCCGAGTACCAGGGGACGAAAACTGAGACATATTGGGACACGTCTCCCGATCACACGGTTGATCATACTCTGGGTTCCACATGCATGTTTTAGCTGAAGGAAGAATACTTTAAACCTGGAGAGTTGAGACCCGTGGAATGGGTACCATGCAATATGACTTCAAAGGGTCTTCATTTGCTCACCGAACCTCTCCAATCCTATCACTGCTGCGTTTATGCCCCTGTACACACACTTGATTCTCTTTCAGAGACATAGCAATCCATAGGTTTTAAGATACTTCCTAGTCAGGTACACTCTTAGGCATTTAATATGGGTTGTTGAGTCCATTTCGTTGAGCAAGGAGTAGCTCTTGTCTATTCCATATTTGGCTTAAGGAACTTTATCTGTGCTCATTTCAATCTCTGGTTTTATGCAGCACCCCAACTCACCTTTCCCCTTAAGCAAGCATAAGTTGGGTTTCTAAATTTGAGACCCTGTTCTGTTTTGTAATTCAGTTCCTGTGTAGCCAAGGTTACATTCCGTGTATTAGTGATATCTTATGATGTTTCTTTTCCTGTGTGACTTATTTCAGTTAGAATCATCGTACCTGAATCCACTCATTATGCTGCTACGGGCCTGATGACATAGATTTCATTGCTGAGTGATACTGCATTGTACGTAAGTACCACAACTTCTTTATCCATTTTTCACTTTCTGCGATATTGAACTTGTACCGTAAACCAGGTTCTTGTAAACAGAGCCGTCCCAACCTTTGGGGTGGCTGTGTCTTTTTGATTTTAATTTCCCTAAGCTATAGGACCATAAGTGGAAGTGCCCTAGGCTCTGTTGCTTTGTTTTTTAGATGTTTCAGGAAACACCATACACTTCTCCCGAGTGGCTGTTGGCAATTTACATCCCGCCCATCAGCATAACAAGGCTCCCAGTTCTCCATGGCCTGTCCTGCCTTTCTGGATTTTACACTTTTTTCAGATGGCCCTTTTGACCGGGGGGAAGTGAGACTTCATTGTAGTGCAGATTTCCTTTGCAAGCTTGCTTGGTTGGCCAAAAAGGGCGTATGCGTTTTTTCCTGAATATATTCAGGAAAAAACGCATACGCCCTTTTTGGCCAAGTCCATCGTTGTGGACGTTCTGCCTCTTTTCCTATGCTTTCAATGCAATTCCAGTCTACCTCCTGAAATCGGTTTCCTGCAATTCTGCCCCGCTTTCAAGTCCTCTTGGCAGCCTTACTTCAGTATATTTTTGGACGATAGCTGTCATTTATAACTCTGCAGGTTTGTGAATTACAGTGCCCCTGAGCTCCTTTCTTCAACTCGCTTTCTCGTGAGCTGGCCGCAACACCGCAGGATGGCTTCAGGCCCTAATCTGGTTCCGGCACGGCACGCTGAGCCTTTGGTTAATTCCTCTTCCTGGTGGGAAATGAGAGTTAAATTTGCCCGTCCAGACACCTCCAGCTAGTCTGTCATTGGTTCTCCCTATTCCTGTTCATCTTCCGCAGAAATTGCAAACTGGGCCAAACAGGAGGTTAAAGGCACTGACTCTCCAAGTCGGGAGAGTGTTAGTAAAGCGTCTGGAATGTTGCACCCGAGTACCAGGGGACGAAAACTGAGACATATTGGAACACGTCTCCCGATCACACGGTTGATCATACTCTGGGTTCCACATGCATGTTTTAGCTGAAGGAAGAATACCTTAAACCTGGAGAGTTGAGACCCGTGGAATGGGTACCATGCAATATGACTTCAAAGGGTCTTCATTTGCTCACCGAACCTCTCCAATCCTATCACTGCTGCGTTTATGCCCCTGTACACACACTTGATTCTCTTTCAGAGACATAGCAATCCATAGGTTTTAAGATACTTCCTAGTCAGGTACACTCTTAGGCATTTAATATGGGGTGTTGAGTCCATTTCGTTGAGCAAGGAGTAGCTCTTGTCTATTCCATATTTGGCTTAAGGAACTTTTTCTGTGCTCATTTCAATCTCTGGTTTTATGCAGCACCCCAACTCACCTTTCCCCTTAAGCAAGCATAAGTTGGGTTTCTAAATTTGAGACCCTGTTCTGTTTTGTAATTCAGTTCCTGTGTAGCCAAGGTTACATTCCGTGTATTAGTGATATCTTATGATGTTTCTTTTCCTGTGTGACTTATTTCAGTTAGAATCATCGTACCTGAATCCACTCATTATGCTGCTACGGGCCTGATGACATAGATTTCATTGCTGAGTGATACTGCATTGTACGTAAGTACCACAACTTCTTTATCCATTTTTCACTTTCTGCGATATTGAACTTGTACCGTAAACCAGGTTCTTGTAAACAGAGCCGTCCCAACCTTTGGGGTGGCTGTGTCTTTTTGATTTTAATTTCCCTAAGCTATAGGACCATAAGTGGAAGTGCCCTAGGCTCTGTTGCTTTGTTTTTTAGATGTTTCAGGAAACACCATACACTTCTCCCGAGTGGCTGTTGGCAATTTACATCCCGCCCATCAGCATAACAAGGCTCCCAGTTCTCCATGGCCTGTCCTGCCTTTCTGGATTTTACACTTTTTTCAGATGGCCCTTTTGACCGGGGGGAAGTGAGACTTCATTGTAGTGCAGATTTCCTTTGCAAGCTTGCTTGGTTGGCCAAAAAGGGCGTATGCGTTTTTTCCTGAATATATTCAGGAAAAAACGCATACGCCCTTTTTGGCCAAGTGCATCATTGTGGACGTTCTGCCTCTTTTCCTATGCTTTCAATGCAATTCCAGTCTACCTCCTGAAATCGGTTTCCTGCAATTCTGCCCCGCTTTCAAGTCCTCTTGGCAGCCTTACTTCAGTATATTTTTGGACGATAGCTGTCATTTATAACTCTGCAGGTTTGTGAATTACAGTGCCCCTGAGCTCCTTTCTTCAACTCGCTTTCTCGTGAGCTGGCCGCAACACCGCAGGATGGCTTCAGGCCCTAATCTGGTTCCGGCACGGCACGCTGAGCCTTTGGTTAATTCCTCTTCCTGGTGGGAAATGAGAGTTAAATTTGCCCGTCCAGACACCTCCAGCTAGTCTGTCATTGGTTCTCCCTATTCCTGTTCATCTTCCGCAGAAATTGCAAACTGGGCCAAACAGGAGGTTAAAGGCACTGACTCTCCAAGTCGGGAGAGTGTTAGTAAAGCGTCTGGAATGTTGCACCCGAGTACCAGGGGACGAAAACTGAGACATATTGGAACACGTCTCCCGATCACACGGTTGATCATACTCTGGGTTCCACATGCATGTTTTAGCTGAAGGAAGAATACCTTAAACCTGGACAGTTGAGACCCGTGGAATGGGTACCATGCAATATGAATTCAAAGGGTCTTCATTTGCTCACCGAACCTCTCCAATCCTATCACTGCTGCGTTTATGC
The DNA here is from genome assembly GCF_949774975.1 of Lagenorhynchus albirostris. Taxonomy (NCBI): domain Eukaryota; kingdom Metazoa; phylum Chordata; class Mammalia; order Artiodactyla; family Delphinidae; genus Lagenorhynchus; species Lagenorhynchus albirostris. The sequence continues at coordinate 665,980 of NW_026783378.1, read as the reverse complement.
CCCTGTACACACACTTGATTCTCTTTCAGAGACATAGCAATCCATAGGTTTTAAGATACTTCCTAGTCAGGTACACTCTTAGGCCTTTAATATGGGGTGTTGAGTCCATTTCGTTGAGCAAGGAGTAGCTCTTGTCTATTCCATATTTGGCTTAAGGAACTTTATCTGTGCTCATTTCAATCTCTGGTTTTATGCAGCACCCCAACTCACCTTTCCCCTTAAGCAAGCATAAGTTGGGTTTCTAAATTTGAGACCCTGTTCTGTTTTGTAATTCAGTTCCTGTGTAGCCAAGGTTACATTCCGTGTATTAGTGATATCTTATGATGTTTCTTTTCCTGTGTGACTTATTTCAGTTAGAATCATCGTACCTGAATCCACTCATTATGCTGCTACGGGCCTGATGACATAGATTTCATTGCTGAGTGATACTGCATTGTACGTAAGTACCACAACTTCTTTATCCATTTTTCACTTTCTGCGATATTGAACTTGTACCGTAAACCAGGTTCTTGTAAACAGAGCCGTCCCAACCTTTGGGGTGGCTGTGTCTTCTTGATTTTAATTTCCCTAAGCTATAGGACCATAAGTGGAAGTGCCCTAGGCTCTGTTGCTTTGTTTTTTAGATGTTTCAGGAAACACCATACACTTCTCCCGAGTGGCTGTTGGCAATTGACATCCCGCCCATCAGCATAACAAGGCTCCCAGTTCTCCATGGCCTGTCCTGCCTTTCTGGATTTTACACTTTTTTCAGATGGCCCTTTTGACCGGGGGGAAGTGAGACTTCATTGTAGTGCAGATTTCCTTTGCAAGCTTGCTTGGTTGGCCAAAAAGGGCGTATGCGTTTTTTCCTGAATATATTCAGGAAAAAACGCATACGCCCTTTTTGGCCAAGTGCATCATTGTGGACGTTCTGCCTCTTTTCCTATGCTTTAAATGCAATTCCAGTCTACCTCCTGAAATCGGTTTCCTGCAATTCTGCCCCGCTTTCAAGTCCTCTTGGCAGCCTTACTTCAGTATATTTTTGGACGATAGCTGTCATTTATAACTCTGCAGGTTTGTGAATTACAGTGCCCCTGAGCTCCTTTCTTCAACTCGCTTTCTCGTGAGCTGGCCGCAACACCGCAGGATGGCTTCAGGCCCTAATCTGGTTCCGGCACGGCACGCTGAGCCTTTGGTTAATTCCTCTTCCTGGTGGGAAATGAGAGTTAAATTTGCCCGTCCAGACACCTCCAGCTAGTCTGTCATTGGTTCTCCCTATTCCTGTTCATCTTCCGCAGAAATTGCAAACTGGGCCAAACAGGAGGTTAAAGGCACTGACTCTCCAAGTCGGGAGAGTGTTAGTAAAGCGTCTGGAATGTTGCACCCGAGTACCAGGGGACGAAAACTGACACATATTGGAACACGTCTCCCGATCACACGGTTGATCATACTCTGGGTTCCACATGCATGTTTTAGCTGAAGGAAGAATACCTTAAACCTGGAGAGTTGAGACCCGTGGAATGGGTACCATGCAATATGACTTCAAAGGGTCTTCATTTGCTCACCAAACCTCTCCAATCCTATCACTGCTGCGTTTATGCCCCTGTACACACACTTGATTCTCTTTCAGAGACATAGCAATCCATAGGTTTTAAGATACTTCCTAGTCAGGTACACTCTTAGGCATTTAATATGGGGTGTTGAGTCCATTTCGTTGAGCAAGGAGTAGCTCTTGTCTATTCCATATTTGGCTTAAGGAACTTTATCTGTGCTCATTTCAATCTCTGGTTTTATGCAGCACCCCAACTCACCTTTCCCCTTAAGCAAGCATAAGTTGGGTTTCTAAATTTGAGACCCTGTTCTGTTTTGTAATTCAGTTCCTGTGTAGCCAAGGTTACATTCCGTGTATTAGTGATATCTTATGATGTTTCTTTTCCTGTGTGACTTATTTCAGTTAGAATCATCGTACCTGAATCCACTCATTATGCTGCTACGGGCCTGATGACATAGATTTCATTGCTGAGTGATACTGCATTGTACGTAAGTACCACAACTTCTTTATCCATTTTTCACTTTCTGCGATATTGAACTTGTACCGTAAACCAGGTTCTTGTAAACAGAGCCGTCCCAACCTTTGGGGTGGCTGTGTCTTTTTGATTTTAATTTCCCTAAGCTATAGGACCATAAGTGGAAGTGCCCTAGGCTCTGTTGCTTTGTTTTTTAGATGTTTCAGGAAACACCATACACTTCTCCCGAGTGGCTGTTGGCAATTTACATCCCGCCCATCAGCATAACAAGGCTCCCAGTTCTCCATGGCCTGTCCTGCCTTTCTGGATTTTACACTTTTTTCAGATGGCCCTTTTGACCGGGGGGAAGTGAGACTTCATTGTAGTGCAGATTTCCTTTGCAAGCTTGCTTGGTTGGCCAAAAAGGGCGTATGCGTTTTTTCCTGAATATATTCAGGAAAAAACGCATACGCCCTTTTTGGCCAAGTGCATCATTGTGGACGTTCTGCCTCTTTTCCTATGCTTTCAATGCAATTCCAGTCTACCTCCTGAAATCGGTTTCCTGCAATTCTGCCCCGCTTTCAAGTCCTCTTGGCAGCCTTACTTCAGTATATTTTTGGACGATAGCTGTCATTTATAACTCTGCAGGTTTGTGAATTACAGTGCCCCTGAGCTCCTTTCTTCAACTCGCTTTCTCGTGAGCTGGCCGCAACACCGCAGGATGGCTTCAGGCCCTAATCTGGTTCCGGCACGGCACGCTGAGCCTTTGGTTAATTCCTCTTCCTGGTGGGAAATGAGAGTTAAATTTGCCCGTCCAGACACCTCCAGCTAGTCTGTCATTGGTTCTCCCTATTCCTGTTCATCTTCCGCAGAAATTGCAAACTGGGCCAAACAGGAGGTTAAAGGCACTGACTCTCCAAGTCGGGAGAGTGTTAGTAAAGCGTCTGGAATGTTGCACCCGAGTACCAGGGGACGAAAACTGAGACATATTGGAACACGTCTCCCGATCACACGGTTGATCATACTCTGGGTTCCACATGCATGTTTTAGCTGAAGGAAGAATACCTTAAACCTGGACAGTTGAGACCCGTGGAATGGGTACCATGCAATATGAATTCAAAGGGTCTTCATTTGCTCACCGAACCTCTCCAATCCTATCACTGCTGCGTTTATGCCCCTGTACACACACTTGATTCTCTTTCAGAGACATAGCAATCCATAGGTTTTAAGATACTTCCTAGTCAGGTACACTCTTAGGCCTTTAATATGGGGTGTTGAGTCCATTTCGTTGAGCAAGGAGTAGCTCTTGTCTATTCCATATTTGGCTTAAGGAACTTTATCTGTGCTCATTTCAATCTCTGGTTTTATGCAGCACCCCAACTCACCTTTCCCCTTAAGCAAGCATAAGTTGGGTTTCTAAATTTGAGACCCTGTTCTGTTTTGTAATTCAGTTCCTGTGTAGCCAAGGTTACATTCCGTGTATTAGTGATATCTTATGATGTTTCTTTTCCTGTGTGACTTATTTCAGTTAGAATCATCGTACCTGAATCCACTCATTATGCTGCTACGGGCCTGATGACATAGATTTCATTGCTGAGTGATACTGCATTGTACGTAAGTACCACAACTTCTTTATCCATTTTTCACTTTCTGCGATATTGAACTTGTACCGTAAACCAGGTTCTTGTAAACAGAGCCGTCCCAACCTTTGGGGTGGCTGTGTCTTCTTGATTTTAATTTCCCTAAGCTATAGGACCATAAGTGGAAGTGCCCTAGGCTCTGTTGCTTTGTTTTTTAGATGTTTCAGGAAACACCATACACTTCTCCCGAGTGGCTGTTGGCAATTGACATCCCGCCCATCAGCATAACAAGGCTCCCAGTTCTCCATGGCCTGTCCTGCCTTTCTGGATTTTACACTTTTTTCAGATGGCCCTTTTGACCGGGGGGAAGTGAGACTTCATTGTAGTGCAGATTTCCTTTGCAAGCTTGCTTGGTTGGCCAAAAAGGGCGTATGCGTTTTTTCCTGAATATATTCAGGAAAAAACGCATACGCCCTTTTTGGCCAAGTGCATCATTGTGGACGTTCTGCCTCTTTTCCTATGCTTTAAATGCAATTCCAGTCTACCTCCTGAAATCGGTTTCCTGCAATTCTGCCCCGCTTTCAAGTCCTCTTGGCAGCCTTACTTCAGTATATTTTTGGACGATAGCTGTCATTTATAACTCTGCAGGTTTGTGAATTACAGTGCCCCTGAGCTCCTTTCTTCAACTCGCTTTCTCGTGAGCTGGCCGCAACACCGCAGGATGGCTTCAGGCCCTAATCTGGTTCCGGCACGGCACGCTGAGCCTTTGGTTAATTCCTCTTCCTGGTGGGAAATGAGAGTTAAATTTGCCCGTCCAGACACCTCCAGCTAGTCTGTCATTGGTTCTCCCTATTCCTGTTCATCTTCCGCAGAAATTGCAAACTGGGCCAAACAGGAGGTTAAAGGCACTGACTCTCCAAGTCGGGAGAGTGTTAGTAAAGCGTCTGGAATGTTGCACCCGAGTACCAGGGGACGAAAACTGACACATATTGGAACACGTCTCCCGATCACACGGTTGATCATACTCTGGGTTCCACATGCATGTTTTAGCTGAAGGAAGAATACCTTAAACCTGGAGAGTTGAGACCCGTGGAATGGGTACCATGCAATATGACTTCAAAGGGTCTTCATTTGCTCACCAAACCTCTCCAATCCTATCACTGCTGCGTTTATGCCCCTGTACACACACTTGATTCTCTTTCAGAGACATAGCAATCCATAGGTTTTAAGATACTTCCTAGTCAGGTACACTCTTAGGCATTTAATATGGGGTGTTGAGTCCATTTCGTTGAGCAAGGAGTAGCTCTTGTCTATTCCATATTTGGCTTAAGGAACTTTATCTGTGCTCATTTCAATCTCTGGTTTTATGCAGCACCCCAACTCACCTTTCCCCTTAAGCAAGCATAAGTTGGGTTTCTAAATTTGAGACCCTGTTCTGTTTTGTAATTCAGTTCCTGTGTAGCCAAGGTTACATTCCGTGTATTAGTGATATCTTATGATGTTTCTTTTCCTGTGTGACTTATTTCAGTTAGAATCATCGTACCTGAATCCACTCATTATGCTGCTACGGCCCTGATGACATAGATTTCATTGCTGAGTGATACTGCATTGTACGTAAGTACCACAACTTCTTTATCCATTTTTCACTTTCTGCGATATTGAACTTGTACCGTAAACCAGGTTCTTGTAAACAGAGCCGTCCCAACCTTTGGGGTGGCTGTGTCTTTTTGATTTTAATTTCCCTAAGCTATAGGACCATAAGTGGAAGTGCCCTAGGCTCTGTTGCTTTGTTTTTTAGATGTTTCAGGAAACACCATACACTTCTCCCGAGTGGCTGTTGGCAATTTACATCCCGCCCATCAGCATAACAAGGCTCCCAGTTCTCCATGGCCTGTCCTGCCTTTCTGGATTTTACACTTTTTTCAGATGGCCCTTTTGACCGGGGGGAAGTGAGACTTCATTGTAGTGCAGATTTCCTTTGCAAGCTTGCTTGGTTGGCCAAAAAGGGCGTATGCGTTTTTTCCTGAATATATTCAGGAAAAAACGCATACGCCCTTTTTGGCCAAGTGCATCATTGTGGACGTTCTGCCTCTTTTCCTATGCTTTAAATGCAATTCCAGTCTACCTCCTGAAATCGGTTTCCTGCAATTCTGCCCCGCTTTCAAGTCCTCTTGGCAGCCTTACTTCAGTATATTTTTGGACGATAGCTGTCATTTATAACTCTGCAGGTTTGTGAATTACAGTGCCCCTGAGCTCCTTTCTTCAAGTCGCTTTCTCGTGAGCTGGCCGCAACACCGCAGGATGGCTTCAGGCCCTAATCTGGTTCCGGCACGGCACGCTGTGCCTTTGGTTAATTCCTCTTCCTGGTGGGAAATGAGAGTTAAATTTGCCCGTCCAGACACCTCCAGCTAGTCTGTCATTGGTTCTCCCTATTCCTGTTCATCTTCCACAGAAATTGCAAACTGGGCCAAACAGGAGGTTAAAGGCACTGACTCTCCAAGTCGGGAGAGTGTTAGTAAAGCGTCTGGAATGTTGCACCCGAGTACCAGGGGACGAAAACTGACACATATTGGAACACGTCTCCCGATCACACGGTTGATCATACTCTGGGTTCCACATGCATGTTTTAGCTGAAGGAAGAATACCTTAAACCTGGAGAGTTGAGACCCGTGGAATGGGTACCATGCAATATGACTTCAAAGGGTCTTCGTTTGCTCACCGAACCTCTCCAATCCTATCACTGCTGCGTTTATGCCCCTGTACACACACTTGATTCTCTTTCAGAGACATAGCAATCCATAGGTTTTAAGATACTTCCTAGTCAGGTACACTCTTAGGCATTTAATATGGGGTGTTGAGTCCATTTCGTTGAGCAAGGAGTAGCTCTTGTCTATTCCATATTTGGCTTAAGGAACTTTTTCTTTGCTCATTTCAATCTCTGGTTTTATGCAGCACCCCAACTCACCTTTCCCCTTAAGCAAGCATAAGTTGGGTTTCTAAATTTGAGACCCTGTTCTGTTTTGTAATTCAGTTCCTGTGTAGCCAAGGTTACATTCCGTGTATTAGTGATATCTTATGATGTTTCTTTTCCTGTGTGACTTATTTCAGTTAGAATCATCGTACCTGAATCCACTCATTATGCTGCTACGGGCCTGATGACATAGATTTCATTGCTGAGTGATACTGCATTGTACGTAAGTACCACAACTTCTTTATCCATTTTTCACTTTCTGCGATATTGAACTTGTACCGTAAACCAGGTTCTTGTAAACAGAGCCGTCCCAACCTTTGGGGTGGCTGTGTCTTTTTGATTTTAATTTCCCTAAGCTATAGGACCATAAGTGGAAGTGCCCTAGGCTCTGTTGCTTTGTTTTTTAGATGTTTCAGGAAACACCATACACTTCTCCCGAGTGGCTGTTGGCAATTGACATCCCGCCCATCAGCATAACAAGGCTCCCAGTTCTCCATGGCCTGTCCTGCCTTTCTGGATTTTACACTTTTTTCAGATGGCCCTTTTGACCGGGGGGAAGTGAGACTTCATTGTAGTGCAGATTTCCTTTGCAAGCTTGCTTGGTTGGCCAAAAAGGGCGTATGCGTTTTTTCCTGAATATATTCAGGAAAAAACGCATACGCCCTTTTTGACCAAGTGCATCATTGTGGACGTTCTGCCTCTTTTCCTATGCTTTCAATGCAATTCCAGTCTACCTCCTGAAATCGGTTTCCTGCAATTCTGCCCCGCTTTCAAGTCCTCTTGGCAGCCTTACTTCAGTATATTTTTGGACGATAGCTGTCATTTATAACTCTGCAGGTTTGTGAATTACAGTGCCCCTGAGCTCCTTTCTTCAACTCGCTTTCTCGTGAGCTGGCCGCAACACCGCAGGATGGCTTCAGGCCCTAATCTGGTTCCGGCACGGCACGCTGAGCCTTTGGTTAATTCCTCTTCCTGGTGGGAAATGAGAGTTAAATTTGCCCGTCCAGACACCTCCAGCTAGTCTGTCATTGGTTCTCCCTATTCCTGTTCATCTTCCGCAGAAATTGCAAACTGGGCCAAACAGGAGGTTAAAGGCACTGACTCTCCAAGTCGGGAGAGTGTTAGTAAAGCGTCTGGAATGTTGCACCCGAGTACCAGGGGACGAAAACTGAGACATATTGGAACACGTCTCCCGATCACACGGTTGATCATACTCTGGGTTCCACATGCATGTTTTAGCTGAAGGAAGAATACCTTAAACCTGGACAGTTGAGACCCGTGGAATGGGTACCATGCAATATGAATTCAAAGGGTCTTCATTTGCTCACCGAACCTCTCCAATCCTATCACTGCTGCGTTTATGCCCCTGTACACACACTTGATTCTCTTTCAGAGACATAGCAATCCATAGGTTTTAAGATACTTCCTAGTCAGGTACACTCTTAGGCCTTTAATATGGGGTGTTGAGTCCATTTCGTTGAGCAAGGAGTAGCTCTTGTCTATTCCATATTTGGCTTAAGGAACTTTATCTGTGCTCATTTCAATCTCTGGTTTTATGCAGCACCCCAACTCACCTTTCCCCTTAAGCAAGCATAAGTTGGGTTTCTAAATTTGAGACCCTGTTCTGTTTTGTAATTCAGTTCCTGTGTAGCCAAGGTTACATTCCGTGTATTAGTGATATCTTATGATGTTTCTTTTCCTGTGTGACTTATTTCAGTTAGAATCATCGTACCTGAATCCACTCATTATGCTGCTACGGGCCTGATGACATAGATTTCATTGCTGAGTGATACTGCATTGTACGTAAGTACCACAACTTCTTTATCCATTTTTCACTTTCTGCGATATTGAACTTGTACCGTAAACCAGGTTCTTGTAAACAGAGCCGTCCCAACCTTTGGGGTGGCTGTGTCTTCTTGATTTTAATTTCCCTAAGCTATAGGACCATAAGTGGAAGTGCCCTAGGCTCTGTTGCTTTGTTTTTTAGATGTTTCAGGAAACACCATACACTTCTCCCGAGTGGCTGTTGGCAATTGACATCCCGCCCATCAGCATAACAAGGCTCCCAGTTCTCCATGGCCTGTCCTGCCTTTCTGGATTTTACACTTTTTTCAGATGGCCCTTTTGACCGGGGGGAAGTGAGACTTCATTGTAGTGCAGATTTCCTTTGCAAGCTTGCTTGGTTGGCCAAAAAGGGCGTATGCGTTTTTTCCTGAATATATTCAGGAAAAAACGCATACGCCCTTTTTGGCCAAGTGCATCATTGTGGACGTTCTGCCTCTTTTCCTATGCTTTAAATGCAATTCCAGTCTACCTCCTGAAATCGGTTTCCTGCAATTCTGCCCCGCTTTCAAGTCCTCTTGGCAGCCTTACTTCAGTATATTTTTGGACGATAGCTGTCATTTATAACTCTGCAGGTTTGTGAATTACAGTGCCCCTGAGCTCCTTTCTTCAACTCGCTTTCTCGTGAGCTGGCCGCAACACCGCAGGATGGCTTCAGGCCCTAATCTGGTTCCGGCACGGCACGCTGAGCCTTTGGTTAATTCCTCTTCCTGGTGGGAAATGAGAGTTAAATTTGCCCGTCCAGACACCTCCAGCTAGTCTGTCATTGGTTCTCCCTATTCCTGTTCATCTTCCGCAGAAATTGCAAACTGGGCCAAACAGGAGGTTAAAGGCACTGACTCTCCAAGTCGGGAGAGTGTTAGTAAAGCGTCTGGAATGTTGCACCCGAGTACCAGGGGACGAAAACTGACACATATTGGAACACGTCTCCCGATCACACGGTTGATCATACTCTGGGTTCCACATGCATGTTTTAGCTGAAGGAAGAATACCTTAAACCTGGAGAGTTGAGACCCGTGGAATGGGTACCATGCAATATGACTTCAAAGGGTCTTCATTTGCTCACCAAACCTCTCCAATCCTATCACTGCTGCGTTTATGCCCCTGTACACACACTTGATTCTCTTTCAGAGACATAGCAATCCATAGGTTTTAAGATACTTCCTAGTCAGGTACACTCTTAGGCATTTAATATGGGGTGTTGAGTCCATTTCGTTGAGCAAGGAGTAGCTCTTGTCTATTCCATATTTGGCTTAAGGAACTTTATCTGTGCTCATTTCAATCTCTGGTTTTATGCAGCACCCCAACTCACCTTTCCCCTTAAGCAAGCATAAGTTGGGTTTCTAAATTTGAGACCCTGTTCTGTTTTGTAATTCAGTTCCTGTGTAGCCAAGGTTACATTCCGTGTATTAGTGATATCTTATGATGTTTCTTTTCCTGTGTGACTTATTTCAGTTAGAATCATCGTACCTGAATCCACTCATTATGCTGCTACGGCCCTGATGACATAGATTTCATTGCTGAGTGATACTGCATTGTACGTAAGTACCACAACTTCTTTATCCATTTTTCACTTTCTGCGATATTGAACTTGTACCGTAAACCAGGTTCTTGTAAACAGAGCCGTCCCAACCTTTGGGGTGGCTGTGTCTTTTTGATTTTAATTTCCCTAAGCTATAGGACCATAAGTGGAAGTGCCCTAGGCTCTGTTGCTTTGTTTTTTAGATGTTTCAGGAAACACCATACACTTCTCCCGAGTGGCTGTTGGCAATTTACATCCCGCCCATCAGCATAACAAGGCTCCCAGTTCTCCATGGCCTGTCCTGCCTTTCTGGATTTTACACTTTTTTCAGATGGCCCTTTTGACCGGGGGGAAGTGAGACTTCATTGTAGTGCAGATTTCCTTTGCAAGCTTGCTTGGTTGGCCAAAAAGGGCGTATGCGTTTTTTCCTGAATATATTCAGGAAAAAACGCATACGCCCTTTTTGGCCAAGTGCATCATTGTGGACGTTCTGCCTCTTTTCCTATGCTTTAAATGCAATTCCAGTCTACCTCCTGAAATCGGTTTCCTGCAATTCTGCCCCGCTTTCAAGTCCTCTTGGCAGCCTTACTTCAGTATATTTTTGGACGATAGCTGTCATTTATAACTCTGCAGGTTTGTGAATTACAGTGCCCCTGAGCTCCTTTCTTCAAGTCGCTTTCTCGTGAGCTGGCCGCAACACCGCAGGATGGCTTCAGGCCCTAATCTGGTTCCGGCACGGCACGCTGTGCCTTTGGTTAATTCCTCTTCCTGGTGGGAAATGAGAGTTAAATTTGCCCGTCCAGACACCTCCAGCTAGTCTGTCATTGGTTCTCCCTATTCCTGTTCATCTTCCACAGAAATTGCAAACTGGGCCAAACAGGAGGTTAAAGGCACTGACTCTCCAAGTCGGGAGAGTGTTAGTAAAGCGTCTGGAATGTTGCACCCGAGTACCAGGGGACGAAAACTGACACATATTGGAACACGTCTCCCGATCACACGGTTGATCATACTCTGGGTTCCACATGCATGTTTTAGCTGAAGGAAGAATACCTTAAACCTGGAGAGTTGAGACCCGTGGAATGGGTACCATGCAATATGACTTCAAAGGGTCTTCGTTTGCTCACCGAACCTCTCCAATCCTATCACTGCTGCGTTTATGCCCCTGTACACACACTTGATTCTCTTTCAGAGACATAGCAATCCATAGGTTTTAAGATACTTCCTAGTCAGGTACACTCTTAGGCATTTAATATGGGGTGTTGAGTCCATTTCGTTGAGCAAGGAGTAGCTCTTGTCTATTCCATATTTGGCTTAAGGAACTTTTTCTGTGCTCATTTCAATCTCTGGTTTTATGCAGCACCCCAACTCACCTTTCCCCTTAAGCAAGCATAAGTTGGGTTTCTAAATTTGAGACCCTGTTCTGTTTTGTAATTCAGTTCCTGTGTAGCCAAGGTTACATTCCGTGTATTAGTGATATCTTATGATGTTTCTTTTCCTGTGTGACTTATTTCAGTTAGAATCATCGTACCTGAATCCACTCATTATGCTGCTACGGCCCTGATGACATAGATTTCATTGCTGAGTGATACTGCATTGTACGTAAGTACCACAACTTCTTTATCCATTTTTCACTTTCTGCGATATTGAACTTGTACCGTAAACCAGGTTCTTGTAAACAGAGCCGTCCCAACCTTTGGGGTGGCTGTGTCTTTTTGATTTTAATTTCCCTAAGCTATAGGACCATAAGTGGAAGTGCCCTAGGCTCTGTTGCTTTGTTTTTTAGATGTTTCAGGAAACACCATACACTTCTCCCGAGTGGCTGTTGGCAATTGACATCCCGCCCATCAGCATAACAAGGCTCCCAGTTCTCCATGGCCTGTCCTGCCTTTCTGGATTTTACACTTTTTTCAGATGGCCCTTTTGACCGGGGGGAAGTGAGACTTCATTGTAGTGCAGATTTCCTTTGCAAGCTTGCTTGGTTGGCCAAAAAGGGCGTATGCGTTTTTTCCTGAATATATTCAGGAAAAAACGCATACGCCCTTTTTGGCCAAGTGCATCATTGTGGACGTTCTGCCTCTTTTCCTATGCTTTCAATGCAATTCCAGTCTACCTCCTGAAATCGGTTTCCTGCAATTCTGCCCCGCTTTCAAGTCCTCTTGGCAGCCTTACTTCAGTATATTTTTGGACGATAGCTGTCATTTATAACTCTGCAGGTTTGTGAATTACAGTGCCCCTGAGCTCCTTTCTTCAACTCGCTTTCTCGTGAGCTGGCCGCAACACCGCAGGATGGCTTCAGGCCCTAATCTGGTTCCGGCACGGCACGCTGAGCCTTTGGTTAATTCCTCTTCCTGGTGGGAAATGAGAGTTAAATTTGCCCGTCCAGACACCTCCAGCTAGTCTGTCATTGGTTCTCCCTATTCCTGTTCATCTTCCGCAGAAATTGCAAACTGGGCCAAACAGGAGGTTAAAGGCACTGACTCTCCAAGTCGGGAGAGTGTTAGTAAAGCGTCTGGAATGTTGCACCCGAGTACCAGGGGACGAAAACTGAGACATATTGGAACACGTCTCCCGATCACACGGTTGATCATACTCTGGGTTCCACATGCATGTTTTAGCTGAAGGAAGAATACCTTAAACCTGGACAGTTGAGACCCGTGGAATGGGTACCATGCAATATGACTTCAAAGGGTCTTCATTTGCTGACCGAACCTCTCCAATCCTATCACTGCTGCGTTTATGCCCCTGTACACACACTTGATTCTCTTTCAGAGACATAGCAATCCATAGGTTTTAAGATACTTCCTAGTCAGGTACACTCTTAGGCATTTAATATGGGGTGTTGAGTCCATTTCGTTGAGCAAGGAGTAGCTCTTGTCTATTCCATATTTGGCTTAAGGAACTTTATCTGTGCTCATTTCAATCTCTGGTTTTATGCAGCACCCCAACTCACCTTTCCCCTTAAGCAAGCATAAGTTGGGTTTCTAAATTTGAGACCCTGTTCTGTTTTGTAATTCAGTTCCTGTGTAGCCAAGGTTACATTCCGTGTATTAGTGATATCTTATGATGTTTCTTTTCCTGTGTGACTTATTTCAGTTAGAATCATCGTACCTGAATCCACTCATTATGCTGCTACGGCCCTGATGACATAGATTTCATTGCTGAGTGATACTGCATTGTACGTAAGTACCACAACTTCTTTATCCATTTTTCACTTTCTGCGATATTGAACTTGTACCGTAAACCAGGTTCTTGTAAACAGAGCCATCCCAACCTTTGGGGTGGCTGTGTCTTTTTGATTTTAATTTCCCTAAGCTATAGGACCATAAGTGGAAGTGCCCTAGGCTCTGTTGCTTTGTTTTTTAGATGTTTCAGGAAACACCATACACTTCTCCCGAGTGGCTGTTGGCAATTTACATCCCGCCCATCAGCATAACAAGGCTCCCAGTTCTCCATGGCCTGTCCTGCCTTTCTGGATTTTACACTTTTTTCAGATGGCCCTTTTGACCGGGGGGAAGTGAGACTTCATTGTAGTGCAGATTTCCTTTGCAAGCTTGCTTGGTTGGCCAAAAAGGGCGTATGCGTTTTTTCCTGAATATATTCAGGAAAAAACGCATACGCCCTTTTTGGCCAAGTGCATCATTGTGGACGTTCTGCCTCTTTTCCTATGCTTTCAATGCAATTCCAGTCTACCTCCTGAAATCGGTTTCCTGCAATTCTGCCCCGCTTTCAAGTCCTCTTGGCAGCCTTACTTCAGTGTATTTTTGGACGATAGCTGTCATTTATAACTCTGCAGGTTTGTGAATTACAGTGCCCCTGAGCTCCTTTCTTCAAGTCGCTTTCTCGTGAGCTGGCCGAAACACCGCAGGATGGCTTCAGACCCTAATCTGGTTCCGGCACGGCACGCTGAGCCTTTGGTTAATTCCTCTTCCTGGTGGGAAATGAGAGTTAAATTTGCCCGTCCAGACACCTCCAGCTAGTCTGTCATTGGTTCTCCCTATTCCTGTTCATCTTCCGCAGAAATTGCAAACTGGGCCAAACAGGAGGTTAAAGGCACTGACTCTCCAAGTCGGGAGAGTGTTAGTAAAGTGTCTGGAATGTAGCACCCGAGTACCAGGGGACGAAAACTGAGACATATTGGGACACGTCTCCCGATCACACGGTTGATCATACTCTGGGTTCCACATGCATGTTTTAGCTGAAGGAAGAATACCTTAAACCTGGAGAGTTGAGACCCGTGGAATGGGTACCATGCAATATGATTTCAAAGGGTCTTCATTTGCTCACCAAACCTCTCCAATCCTATCACTGCTGCGTTTATGCCCCTGTACACACACTTGATTCTCTTTCAGAGACATAGCAATCCATAGGTTTTAAGATACTTCCTAGTCAGGTACACTCTTAGGCATTTAATATGGGGTGTTGAGTCCATTTCGTTGAGCAAGGAGTAGCTCTTGTCTATTCCATATTTGGCTTAAGGAACTTTATCTGTGCTCATTTCAATCTCTGGTTTTATGCAGCACCCCAACTCACCTTTCCCCTTAAGCAAGCATAAGTTGGGTTTCTAAATTTGAGACCCTGTTCTGTTTTGTAATTCAGTTCCTGTGTAGCCAAGGTTACATTCCGTGTATTAGTGATATCTTATGATGTTTCTTTTCCTGTGTGACTTATTTCAGTTAGAATCATCGTACCTGAATCCACTCATTATGCTGCTACGGGCCTGATGATATAGATTTCATTGCTGAGTGATACTGCATTGTACGTAAGTACCACAACTTCTTTATCCATTTTTCACTTTCTGCGATATTGAACTTGTACCGTAAACCAGGTTCTTGTAAACAGAGCCGTCCCAACCTTTGGGGTGGCTGTGTCTTTTTTATTTTAATTTCCCTAAGCTATAGGACCATAAGTGGAAGTGCCCTAGGCTCTGTTGCTTTGTTTTTTAGATGTTTCAGGAAACACCATACACTTCTCCCGAGTGGCTGTTGGCAATTTACATCCCGCCCATCAGCATAACAAGGCTCCCAGTTCTCCATGGCCTGTCCTGCCTTTCTGGATTTTACACTTTTTTCAGATGGCCCTTTTGACCGGGGGGAAGTGAGACTTCATTGTAGTGCAGATTTCCTTTGCAAGCTTGCTTGGTTGGCCAAAAAGGGCGTATGCGTTTTTTCCTGAATATATTCAGGAAAAAACGCATACGCCCTTTTTGGCCAAGTGCATCATTGTGGACGTTCTGCCTCTTTTCCTATGCTTTCAATGCAATTCCAGTCTACCTCCTGAAATCGGTTTCCTGCAATTCTGCCCCGCTTTCAAGTCCTCTTGGCAGCCTTACTTCAGTATATTTTTGGACGATAGCTGTCATTTATAACTCTGCAGGTTTGTGAATTACAGTGCCCCTGAGCTCCTTTCTTCAACTCGCTTTCTCGTGAGCTGGCCGCAACACCGCAGGATGGCTTCAGGCCCTAATCTGGTTCCGGCACGGCACGCTGAGCCTTTGGTTAATTCCTCTTCCTGGTGGGAAATGAGAGTTAAATTTGCCCGTCCAGACACCTCCAGCTAGTCTGTCATTGGTTCTCCCTATTCCTGTTCATCTTCCGCAGAAATTGCAAACTGGGCCAAACAGGAGGTTAAAGGCACTGACTCTCCAAGTCGGGAGAGTGTTAGTAAAGCGTCTGGAATGTTGCACCCGAGTACCAGGGGACGAAAACTGAGACATATTGGAACACGTCTCCCGATCACACGGTTGATCATACTCTGGGTTCCACATGCATGTTTTAGCTGAAGGAAGAATACCTTAAACCTGGAGAGTTGAGACCCGTGGAATGGGTACCATGCAATATGACTTCAAAGGGTCTTCATTTGCTCACCAAACCTCTCCAATCCTATCACTGCTGCGTTTATGCCCCTGTACACACACTTGATTCTCTTTCAGAGACATAGCAATCCATAGGTTTTAAGATACTTCCTAGTCAGGTACACTCTTAGGCATTTAATATGGGGTGTTGAGTCCATTTCGTTGAGCAAGGAGTAGCTCTTGTCTATTCCATATTTGGCTTAAGGAACTTTATCTGTGCTCATTTCAATCTCTGGTTTTATGCAGCACCCCAACTCACCTTTCCCCTTAAGCAAGCATAAGTTGGGTTTCTAAATTTGAGACCCTGTTCTGTTTTGTAATTCAGTTCCTGTGTAGCCAAGGTTACATTCCGTGTATTAGTGATATCTTATGATGTTTCTTTTCCTGTGTGACTTATTTCAGTTAGAATCATCGTACCTGAATCCACTCATTATGCTGCTACGGGCCTGATGACATAGATTTCATTGCTGAGTGATACTGCATTGTACGTAAGTACCACAACTTCTTTATCCATTTTTCACTTTCTGCGATATTGAACTTGTACCGTAAACCAGGTTCTTGTAAACAGAGCCGTCCCAACCTTTGGGGTGGCTGTGTCTTTTTGATTTTAATTTCCCTAAGCTATAGGACCATAAGTGGAAGTGCCCTAGGCTCTGTTGCTTTGTTTTTTAGATGTTTCAGGAAACACCATACACTTCTCCCGAGTGGCTGTTGGCAATTTACATCCCGCCCATCAGCATAACAAGGCTCCCAGTTCTCCATGACCTGTCCTGCCTTTCTGGATTTTACACTTTTTTCAGATGGCCCTTTTGACCGGGGGGAAGTGAGACTTCATTGTAGTGCAGATTTCCTTTGCAAGCTTGCTTGGTTGGCCAAAAAGGGCGTATGCGTTTTTTCCTGAATATATTCAGGAAAAAACGCATACGCCCTTTTTGGCCAAGTGCATCATTGTGGACGTTCTGCCTCTTTTCCTATGCTTTAAATACAAATCCAGTCTACCTCCTGAAATCGGTTTCCTGCAATTCTGCCCCGCTTTCAAGTCCTCTTGGCAGCCTTACTTCAGTATATTTTTGGACGATAGCTGTCATTTATAACTCTGCAGGTTTGTGAATTACAGTGCCCCTGAGCTCCTTTCTTCAACTCGCTTTCTCGTGAGCTGGCCGCAACACCGCAGGATGGCTTCAGGCCCTAATCTGGTTCCGGCACGGCACGCTGAGCCTTTGGTTAATTCCTCTTCCTGGTGGGAAATGAGAGTTAAATTTGCCCGTCCAGACACCTCCAGCTAGTCTCTCATTGGTTCTCCCTATTCCTGTTCATCTTCCGCAGAAATTGCAAACTGGGCCAAACAGGAGGTTAAAGGCACTGACTCTCCAAGTCGGGAGAGTGTTAGTAAAGCGTCTGGAATGTTGCACCCGAGTACCAGGGGACGAAAACTGACACATATTGGAACACGTCTCCCGATCACACGGTTGATCATACTCTGGGTTCCACATGCATGTTTTAGCTGAAGGAAGAATACCTTAAACCTGGAGAGTTGAGACCCGTGGAATGGGTACCATGCAATATGACTTCAAAGGGTCTTCATTTGCTCACCGAACCTCTCCAATCCTATCACTGCTGCGTTTATGCCCCTGTACACACACTTGATTCTCTTTCAGAGACATAGCAATCCATAGGTTTTAAGATACTTCCTAGTCAGGTACACTCTTAGGCCTTTAATATGGGGTGTTGAGTCCATTTCGTTGAGCAAGGAGTAGCTCTTGTCTATTCCATATTTGGCTTAAGGAACTTTATCTGTGCTCATTTCAATCTCTGGTTTTATGCAGCACCCCAACTCACCTTTCCCCTTAAGCAAGCATAAGTTGGGTTTCTAAATTTGAGACCCTGTTCTGTTTTGTAATTCAGTTCCTGTGTAGCCAAGGTTACATTCCGTGTATTAGTGATATCTTATGATGTTTCTTTTCCTGTGTGACTTATTTCAGTTAGAATCATCGTACCTGAATCCACTCATTATGCTGCTACGGGCCTGATGACATAGATTTCATTGCTGAGTGATACTGCATTGTACGTAAGTACCACAACTTCTTTATCCATTTTTCACTTTCTGCGATATTGAACTTGTACCGTAAACCAGGTTCTTGTAAACAGAGCCGTCCCAACCTTTGGGGTGGCTGTGTCTTCTTGATTTTAATTTCCCTAAGCTATAGGACCATAAGTGGAAGTGCCCTAGGCTCTGTTGCTTTGTTTTTTAGATGTTTCAGGAAACACCATACACTTCTCCCGAGTGGCTGTTGGCAATTGACATCCCGCCCATCAGCATAACAAGGCTCCCAGTTCTCCATGGCCTGTCCTGCCTTTCTGGATTTTACACTTTTTTCAGATGGCCCTTTTGACCGGGGGGAAGTGAGACTTCATTGTAGTGCAGATTTCCTTTGCAAGCTTGCTTGGTTGGCCAAAAAGGGCGTATGCGTTTTTTCCTGAATATATTCAGGAAAAAACGCATACGCCCTTTTTGGCCAAGTGCATCATTGTGGACGTTCTGCCTCTTTTCCTATGCTTTCAATGCAATTCCAGTCTACCTCCTGAAATCGGTTTCCTGCAATTCTGCCCCGCTTTCAAGTCCTCTTGGCAGCCTTACTTCAGTATATTTTTGGACGATAGCTGTCATTTATAACTCTGCAGGTTTGTGAATTACAGTGCCCCTGAGCTCCTTTCTTCAACTCGCTTTCTCGTGAGCTGGCCGCAACACCGCAGGATGGCTTCAGGCCCTAATCTGGTTCCGGCACGGCACGCTGAGCCTTTGGTTAATTCCTCTTCCTGGTGGGAAATGAGAGTTAAATTTGCCCGTCCAGACACCTCCAGCTAGTCTGTCATTGGTTCTCCCTATTCCTGTTCATCTTCCGCAGAAATTGCAAACTGGGCCAAACAGGAGGTTAAAGGCACTGACTCTCCAAGTCGGGAGAGTGTTAGTAAAGCGTCTGGAATGTTGCACCCGAGTACCAGGGGACGAAAACTGAGACATATTGGAACACGTCTCCCGATCACACGGTTGATCATACTCTGGGTTCCACATGCATGTTTTAGCTGAAGGAAGAATACCTTAAACCTGGAGAGTTGAGACCCGTGGAATGGGTACCATGCAATATGACTTCAAAGGGTCTTCATTTGCTCACCAAACCTCTCCAATCCTATCACTGCTGCGTTTATGCCCCTGTACACACACTTGATTCTCTTTCAGAGACATAGCAATCCATAGGTTTTAAGATACTTCCTAGTCAGGTACACTCTTAGGCATTTAATATGGGGTGTTGAGTCCATTTCGTTGAGCAAGGAGTAGCTCTTGTCTATTCCATATTTGGCTTAAGGAACTTTATCTGTGCTCATTTCAATCTCTGGTTTTATGCAGCACCCCAACTCACCTTTCCCCTTAAGCAAGCATAAGTTGGGTTTCTAAATTTGAGACCCTGTTCTGTTTTGTAATTCAGTTCCTGTGTAGCCAAGGTTACATTCCGTGTATTAGTGATATCTTATGATGTTTCTTTTCCTGTGTGACTTATTTCAGTTAGAATCATCGTACCTGAATCCACTCATTATGCTGCTACGGCCCTGATGACATAGATTTCATTGCTGAGTGATACTGCATTGTACGTAAGTACCACAACTTCTTTATCCATTTTTCACTTTCTGCGATATTGAACTTGTACCGTAAACCAGGTTCTTGTAAACAGAGCCGTCCCAACCTTTGGGGTGGCTGTGTCTTTTTGATTTTAATTTCCCTAAGCTATAGGACCATAAGTGGAAGTGCCCTAGGCTCTGTTGCTTTGTTTTTTAGATGTTTCAGGAAACACCATACACTTCTCCCGAGTGGCTGTTGGCAATTTACATCCCGCCCATCAGCATAACAAGGCTCCCAGTTCTCCATGACCTGTCCTGCCTTTCTGGATTTTACACTTTTTTCAGATGGCCCTTTTGACCGGGGGGAAGTGAGACTTCATTGTAGTGCAGATTTCCTTTGCAAGCTTGCTTGGTTGGCCAAAAAGGGCGTATGCGTTTTTTCCTGAATATATTCAGGAAAAAACGCATACGCCCTTTTTGGCCAAGTGCATCATTGTGGACGTTCTGCCTCTTTTCCTATGCTTTAAATACAATTCCAGTCTACCTCCTGAAATCGGTTTCCTGCAATTCTGCCCCGCTTTCAAGTCCTCTTGGCAGCCTTACTTCAGTATATTTTTGGACGATAGCTGTCATTTATAACTCTGCAGGTTTGTGAATTACAGTGCCCCTGAGCTCCTTTCTTCAACTCGCTTTCTCGTGAGCTGGCCGCAACACCGCAGGATGGCTTCAGGCCCTAATCTGGTTCCGGCACGGCACGCTGAGCCTTTGGTTAATTCCTCTTCCTGGTGGGAAATGAGAGTTAAATTTGCCCGTCCAGACACCTCCAGCTAGTCTGTCATTGGTTCTCCCTATTCCTGTTCATCTTCCGCAGAAATTGCAAACTGGGCCAAACAGGAGGTTAAAGGCACTGACTCTCCAAGTCGGGAGAGTGTTAGTAAAGCGTCTGGAATGTTGCACCCGAGTACCAGGGGACGAAAACTGAGACATATTGGAACACGTCTCCCGATCACACGGTTGATCATACTCTGGGTTCCACATGCATGTTTTAGCTGAAGGAAGAATACCTTAAACCTGGAGAGTTGAGACCCGTGGAATGGGTACCATGCAATATGACTTCAAAGGGTCTTCATTTGCTCACCGAACCTCTCCAATCCTATCACTGCTGCGTTTATGCCCCTGTACACACACTTGATTCTCTTTCAGAGACATAGCAATCCATAGGTTTTAAGATACTTCCTAGTCAGGTACACTCTTAGGCATTTAATATGGGGTGTTGAGTCCATTTCGTTGAGCAAGGAGTAGCTCTTGTCTATTCCATATTTGGCTTAAGGAACTTTATCTGTGCTCATTTCAATCTCTGGTTTTATGCAGCACCCCAACTCACCTTTCCCCTTAAGCAAGCATAAGTTTGGTTTCTAAATTTGAGACCCTGTTCTGTTTTGTAATTCAGTTCCTGTGTAGCCAAGGTTACATTCCGTGTATTAGTGATATCTTATGATGTTTCTTTTCCTGTGTGACTTATTTCAGTTAGAATCATCGTACCTGAATCCACTCATTATGCTGCTACGGGCCTGATGACATAGATTTCATTGCTGAGTGATACTGCATTGTACATAAGTACCACAACTTCTTTATCCATTTTTCACTTTCTGCGATATTGAACTTGTACGGTAAACCAGGTTCTTGTAAACAGAGCCGTCCCAACCTTTGGGGTGGCTGTGTCTTTTTGATTTTAATTTCCCTAAGCTATAGGACCATAAGTGGAAGTGCCCTAGGCTCTGTTGCTTTGTTTTTTAGATGTTTCAGGAAACACCATACACTTCTCCCGAGTGGCTGTTGGCAATTTACATCCCGCCCATCAGCATAACAAGGCTCCCAGTTCTCCATGGCCTGTCCTGCCTTTCTGGATTTTACACTTTTTTCAGATGGCCCTTTTGACCGGGGGGAAGTGAGACTTCATTGTAGTGCAGATTTCCTTTGCAACCTTGCTTGGTTGGCCAAAAAGGGCGTATGCGTTTTTTCCTGAATATATTCAGGAATAAACGCATACGCCCTTTTTGGCCAAGTGCATCATTGTGGACGTTCTACCTCTTTTCCTATGCTTTCAATGCAATTCCAGTCTACCTCCTGAAATCGGTTTCCTGCAATTCTGACCCAAGTTCAAGTCCTCTTGGCAGCCTTACTTCAGTATATTTTTGGACGATAGCTGTCATTTATAACTCTGCAGGTTTGTGAATTACAGTGCCCCTGAGCTCCTTTCTTCAACTCGCTTTCTTGTGAGCTGGCCGCAACACCGCAGGATGGCTTCAGGCCCTAATCTGGTTCCGGCACGGCACGCTGAGCCTTTGGTTAATTCCTCTTCCTGGTGGGAAATGAGAGTTAAATTTGCCCGTCCAGACACCTCCAGCTAGTCTGTCATTGGTTCTCCCTATTCCTGTTCATCTTCCACAGAAATTGCAAACTGGGCCAAACAGGAGGTTAAAGGCACTGACTCTCCAAGTCGGCAGAGTGTTAGTAAAGCGTCTGGAATGTTGCACCCGAGTACCAGGGGACGAAAACTGACACATATTGGAACACGTCTCCCGATCACACGGTTGATCATACTCTGGGTTCCACATGCATGTTTTAGCTGAAGGAAGAATACCTTAAACCTGGAGAGTTGAGACCCGTGGAATGGGTACCATGCAATATGACTTCAAAGGGTCTTCATTTGCTCACCGAACCTCTCCAATCCTATCACTGCTGCGTTTATGCCCCTGTACACACACTTGATTCTCTTTCAGAGACATAGCAATCCATAGGTTTTAAGATACTTCCTAGTCAGGTACACTCTTAGGCATTTAATATGGGGTGTTGAGTCCATTTCGTTGAGCAAGGAGTAGCTCTTGTCTATTCCATATTTGGCTTAAGGAACTTTTTCTGTGCTCATTTCAATCTCTGGTTTTATGCAGCACCCCAACTCACCTTTCCCCTTAAGCAAGCATAAGTTGGGTTTCTAAATTTGAGACCCTGTTCTGTTTTGTAATTCAGTTCCTGTGTAGCCAAGGTTACATTCCGTGTATTAGTGATATCTTATGATGTTTCTTTTCCTGTGTGACTTATTTCAGTTAGAATCATCGTACCTGAATCCACTCATTATGTTGCTACGGGCCTGATGACATAGATTTCATTGCTGAGTGATATTGCATTGTACGTAAGTACCACAACTTCTTTATCCATTTTTCACTTTCTGCGATATTGAACTTGTACCGTAAACCAGGTTCTTGTAAACAGAGCCGTCCCAACCTTTGGGGTGGCTGTGTCTTTTTGATTTTAATTTCCCTAAGCTATAGGACCATAAGTGGAAGTGCCCTAGGCTCTGTTGCTTTGTTTTTTAGATGTTTCAGGAAACACCATACACTTCTCCCGAGTGGCTGTTGGCAATTTACATCCCGCCCATCAGCATAACAAGGCTCCCAGTTCTCCATGGCCTGTCCTGCCTTTCTGGATTTTACACTTTTTTCAGATGGCCCTTTTGACCGGGGGGAAGTGAGACTTCATTGTAGTGCAGATTTCCTTTGCAAGCTTGCTTGGTTGGCCAAAAAGGGCGTATGTGTTTTTTCCTGAATATATTCAGGAAAAAATGCATACGCCCTTTTTGGCCAAGTGCATCATTGTGGACGTTCTGCCTCTTTTCCTATGCTTTCAATGCAATTCCAGTCTACCTCCTGAAATCGGTTTCCTGCAATTCTGCCCCGCTTTCAAGTCCTCTTGGCAGCCTTACTTCAGTATATTTTTGGACGATAGCTGTCATGTATAACTCTGCAGGTTTGTGAATTACAGTGCCCCTGAGCTCCTTTCTTCAACTCGCTTTCTCGTGAGCTGGCCGCAACACCGCAGGATGGCTTCAGGCCCTAATCTGGTTCCGGCACGGCACGCTGAGCCTTTGGTTAATTCCTCTTCCTGGTGGGAAATGAGAGTTAAATTTGCCCGTCCAGACACCTCCAGCTAGTCTGTCATTGGTTCTCCCTATTCCTGTTCATCTTCCGCAGAAATTGCAAACTGGGCCAAACAGGAGGTTAAAGGCACTGACTCTCCAAGTCGGGAGAGTGTTAGTAAAGCGTCTGGAATGTTGCACCCGAGTACCAGGGGACGAAAACTGAGACATATTGGAACACGTCTCCCGATCACACGGTTGATCATACTCTGGGTTCCACATGCATGTTTTAGCTGAAGGAAGAATACCTTAAACCTGGACAGTTGAGACCCGTGGAATGGGTACCATGCAATATGACTTCAAAGGGTCTTCATTTGCTCACCGAACCTCTCCAATCCTATCACTGCTGCGTTTATGCCCCTGTACACACACTTGATTCTCTTTCAGAGACATAGCAATCCATAGGTTTTAAGATACTTCCTAGTCAGGTACACTCTTAGGCCTTTAATATGGGGTGTTGAGTCCATTTCGTTGAGCAAGGAGTAGCTCTTGTCTATTCCATATTTGGCTTAAGGAACTTTATCTGTGCTCATTTCAATCTCTGGTTTTATGCAGCACCCCAACTCACCTTTCCCCTTAAGCAAGCATAAGTTGGGTTTCTAAATTTGAGACCCTGTTCTGTTTTGTAATTCAGTTCCTGTGTATCCAAGGTTACATTCCGTGTATTAGTGATATCTTATGATGTTTCTTTTCCTGTGTGAATTATTTCAGTTAGAATCATCATACCTGAATCCACTCATTATGCTGCTACGGCCCTGATGACATAGATTTCATTGCTGAGTGATACTGCATTGTACGTAAGTACCACAACTTCTTTATCCATTTTTCACTTTCTGCGATATTGAACTTGTACCGTAAACCAGGTTCTTGTAAACAGAGCCGTCCCAACCTTTGGGGTGGCTGTGTCTTTTTGATTTTAATTTCCCTAAGCTATAGGACCATAAGTGGAAGTGCCCTAGGCTCTGTTGCTTTGTTTTTTAGATGTTTCAGGAAACACCATACACTTCTCCCGAGTGGCTGTTGGCAATTTACATCCCGCCCATCAGCATAACAAGGCTCCCAGTTCTCCATGGCCTGTCCTGCCTTTCTGGATTTTACACTTTTTTCAGATGGCCCTTTTGACCGGGGGGAAGTGAGACTTCATTGTAGTGCAGATTTCCTTTGCAAGCTTGCTTGGTTGGCCAAAAAGGGCGTATGCGTTTTTTCCTGAATATATTCAGGAAAAAACGCATACGCCCTTTTTGGCCAAGTGCATCATTGTGGACGTTCTGCCTCTTTTCCTATGCTTTAAATGCAATTCCAGTCTACCTCCTGAAATCGGTTTCCTGCAATTCTGACCCAAGTTCAAGTCCTCTTGGCAGCCTTACTTCAGTATATTTTTGGACAATAGCTGTCATTTATAACTCTGCAGGTTTGTGAATTACAGTGCCCCTGAGCTCCTTTCTTCAACTCGCTTTCTCGTGAGCTGGCCGCAACACCGCAGGATGGCTTCAGGCCCTAATCTGGTTCCGGCACGGCACGCTGAGCCTTTGGTTAATTCCTCTTCCTGGTGGGAAATGAGAGTTAAATTTGCCCGTCCAGACACCTCCAGCTAGTCTGTCATTGGTTCTCCCTATTCCTGTTCATCTTCCGCAGAAATTGCAAACTGGGCCAAACAGGAGGTTAACCAAGTCGGGAGAGTGTTAGTAAAGCGTCTGGAATGTTGCACCCGAGTACCAGGGGACGAAAACTGAGACATATTGGAACACGTCTCCCGATCACACGGTTGATCATACTCTGGGTTCCACATGCATGTTTTAGCTGAAGGAAGAATACCTTAAACCTGGAGAGTTGAGACCCGTGGAATGGGTACCATGCAATATGACTTCAAAGGGTCTTCATTTGCTCACCGAACCTCTCCAATTCTATCACTGCTGCGTTTATGCCCCTGCACACACGCTTGATTCTCTTTCAGAGACATAGCAATCCATAGGTTTTAAGATACTTCCTAGTCAGGTACACTCTTAGGCATTTAATATGGGGTGTTGAGTCCATTTCGTTGAGCAAGGAGTAGCTCTTGTCTATTCCATATTTGGCTTAAGGAACTTTATCTGTGCTCATTTCAATCTCTGGTTTTATGCAGCACCCCAACTCACCTTTCCCCTTAAGCAAGCATAAGTTGGGTTTCTAAATTTGAGACCCTGTTCTGTTTTGTAATTCAGTTCCTGTGTAGCCAAGGTTACATTCCGTGTATTAGTGATATCTTATGATGTTTCTTTTCCTGTGTGACTTATTTCAGTTAGAATCATCGTACCTGAATCCACTCATTATGCTGCTACGGGCCTGATGACATAGATTTCATTGCTGAGTGATACTGCATTGTACGTAAGTACCACAACTTCTTTATCCATTTTTCACTTTCTGCGATATTGAACTTGTACCGTAAACCAGGTTCTTGTAAACAGAGCCGTCCCAACCTTTGGGGTGGCTGTGTCTTTTTGATTTTAATTTCCCTAAGCTATAGGACCATAAGTGGAAGTGCCCTAGGCTCTGTTGCTTTGTTTTTTAGATGTTTCAGGAAACACCATACACTTCTCCCGAGTGGCTGTTGGCAATTTACATCCCGCCCATCAGCATAACAAGGCTCCCAGTTCTCCATGGCCTGTCCTGCCTTTCTGGATTTTACACTTTTTTCAGATGGCCCTTTTGACCGGGGGGAAGTGAGACTTCATTGTAGTGCAGATTTCCTTTGCAAGCTTGCTTGGTTGGCCAAAAAGGGCGTATGCGTTTTTTCCTGAATATATTCAGGAAAAAACGCATACGCCCTTTTTGGCCAAGTGCATCATTGTGGACGTTCTGCCTCTTTTCCTATGCTTTAAATGCAATTCCAGTCTACCTCCTGAAATCGGTTTCCTGCAATTCTGACCCAAGTTCAAGTCCTCTTGGCAGCCTTACTTCAGTATATTTTTGGACAATAGCTGTCATTTATAACTCTGCAGGTTTGTGAATTACAGTGCCCCTGAGCTCCTTTCTTCAACTCGCTTTCTCGTGAGCTGGCCGCAACACCGCAGGATGGCTTCAGGCCCTAATCTGGTTCCGGCACGGCACGCTGAGCCTTTGGTTAATTCCTCTTCCTGGTGGGAAATGAGAGTTAAATTTGCCCGTCCAGACACCTCCAGCTAGTCTGTCATTGGTTCTCCCTATTCCTGTTCATCTTCCGCAGAAATTGCAAACTGGGCCAAACAGGAGGTTAACCAAGTCGGGAGAGTGTTAGTAAAGCGTCTGGAATGTTGCACCCGAGTACCAGGGGACGAAAACTGAGACATATTGGAACACGTCTCCCGATCACACGGTTGATCATACTCTGGGTTCCACATGCATGTTTTAGCTGAAGGAAGAATACCTTAAACCTGGAGAGTTGAGACCCGTGGAATGGGTACCATGCAATATGACTTCAAAGGGTCTTCATTTGCTCACCGAACCTCTCCAATTCTATCACTGCTGCGTTTATGCCCCTGCACACACGCTTGATTCTCTTTCGGAGACATAGCAATCCATAGGTTTTAAGATACTTCCTAGTCAGGTACACTCTTAGGCATTTAATATGGGGTGTTGAGTCCATTTCGTTGAGCAAGGAGTAGCTCTTGTCTATTCCATATTTGGCTTAAGGAACTTTATCTGTGCTCATTTCAATCTCTGGTTTTATGCAGCACCCCAACTCACCTTTCCCCTTAAGCAAGCATAAGTTGGGTTTCTAAATTTGAGACCCTGTTCTGTTTTGTAATTCAGTTCCTGTGTAGCCAAGGTTACATTCCGTGTATTAGTGATATCTTATGATGTTTCTTTTCCTGTGTGACTTATTTCAGTTAGAATCATCGTACCTGAATCCACTCATTATGCTGCTACGGGCCTGATGACATAGATTTCATTGCTGAGTGATACTGCATTGTACGTAAGTACCACAACTTCTTTATCCATTTTTCACTTTCTGCGATATTGAACTTGTACCGTAAACCAGGTTCTTGTAAACAGAGCCGTCCCAACCTTTGGGGTGGCTGTGTCTTTTTGATTTTAATTTCCCTAAGCTATAGGACCATAAGTGGAAGTGCCCTAGGCTCTGTTGCTTTGTTTTTTAGATGTTTCAGGAAACACCATACACTTCTCCCGAGTGGCTGTTGGCAATTGACATCCCGCCCATCAGCATAACAAGGCTCCCAGTTCTCCATGGCCTGTCCTGCCTTTCTGGATTTTACACTTTTTTCAGATGGCCCTTTTGACCGGGGGGAAGTGAGACTTCATTGTAGTGCAGATTTCCTTTGCAAGCTTGCTTGGTTGGCCAAAAAGGGCGTATGCGTTTTTTCCTGAATATATTCAGGAAAAAACGCATACGCCCTTTTTGGCCAAGTGCATCATTGTGGACGTTCTGCCTCTTTTCCTATGCTTTCAATGCAATTCCAGTCTACCTCCTGAAATCGGTTTCCTGCAATTCTGCCCCAAGTTCAAGTCCTCTTGGCAGCCTTACTTCAGTATATTTTTGGACGATAGCTGTCATTTATAACTCTGCAGGTTTGTGAATTACAGTGCCCCTGAGCTCCTTTCTTCAACTCGCTTTCTCGTGAGCTGGCCGCAACACCGCAGGATGGCTTCAGGCCCTAATCTGGTTCCGGCACGGCACGCTGAGCCTTTGGTTAATTCCTCTTCCTGG
The DNA here is from genome assembly GCF_949774975.1 of Lagenorhynchus albirostris. NCBI lineage: Eukaryota > Metazoa > Chordata > Mammalia > Artiodactyla > Delphinidae > Lagenorhynchus > Lagenorhynchus albirostris. Next base: position 637,954 of record NW_026783378.1, on the reverse strand, counting down.
TGGGAAATGAGAGTTAAATTTGCCCGTCCAGACACCTCCAGCTAGTCTCTCATTGGTTCTCCCTATTCCTGTTCATCTTCCGCAGAAATTGCAAACTGGGCCAAACAGGAGGTTAAAGGCACTGACTCTCCAAGTCGGGAGAGTGTTAGTAAAGCGTCTGGAATGTTGCACCCGAGTACCAGGGGACGAAAACTGAGACATATTGGAACACGTCTCCCGATCACACGGTTGATCATACTCTGGGTTCCACATGCATGTTTTAGCTGAAGGAAGAATACCTTAAACCTGGACAGTTGAGACCCGTGGAATGGGTACCATGCAATATGACTTCAAAGGGTCTTCATTTGCTCACCGAACCTCTCCAATCCTATCACTGCTGCGTTTATGCCCCTGTACACACACTTGATTCTCTTTCAGAGACATAGCAATCCATAGGTTTTAAGATACTTCCTAGTCAGGTACACTCTTAGGCATTTAATATGGGGTGTTGAGTCCATTTCGTTGAGCAAGGAGTAGCTCTTGTCTATTCCATATTTGGCTTAAGGAACTTTATCTGTGCTCATTTCAATCTCTGGTTTTATGCAGCACCCCAACTCACCTTTCCCCTTAAGCAAGCATAAGTTTGGTTTCTAAATTTGAGACCCTGTTCTGTTTTGTAATTCAGTTCCTGTGTAGCCAAGGTTACATTCCGTGTATTAGTGATATCTTATGATGTTTCTTTTCCTGTGTGACTTATTTCAGTTAGAATCATCGTACCTGAATCCACTCATTATGCTGCTACGGGCCTGATGACATAGATTTCATTGCTGAGTGATACTGCATTGTACGTAAGTACCACAACTTCTTTATCCATTTTTCACTTTCTGCGATATTGAACTTGTACGGTAAACCAGGTTCTTGTAAACAGAGCCGTCCCAACCTTTGGGGTGGCTGTGTCTTTTTGATTTTAATTTCCCTAAGCTATAGGACCATAAGTGGAAGTGCCCTAGGCTCTGTTGCTTTGTTTTTTAGATGTTTCAGGAAACACCATACACTTCTCCCGAGTGGCTGTTGGCAATTTACATCCCGCCCATCAGCATAACAAGGCTCCCAGTTCTCCATGGCCTGTCCTGCCTTTCTGGATTTTACACTTTTTTCAGATGGCCCTTTTGACCGGGGGGAAGTGAGACTTCATTGTAGTGCAGATTTCCTTTGCAACCTTGCTTGGTTGGCCAAAAAGGGCGTATGCGTTTTTTCCTGAATATATTCAGGAATAAACGCATACGCCCTTTTTGGCCAAGTGCATCATTGTGGACGTTCTACCTCTTTTCCTATGCTTTCAATGCAATTCCAGTCTACCTCCTGAAATCGGTTTCCTGCAATTCTGACCCAAGTTCAAGTCCTCTTGGCAGCCTTACTTCAGTATATTTTTGGACGATAGCTGTCATTTATAACTCTGCAGGTTTGTGAATTACAGTGCCCCTGAGCTCCTTTCTTCAACTCGCTTTCTTGTGAGCTGGCCGCAACACCGCAGGATGGCTTCAGGCCCTAATCTGGTTCCGGCACGGCACGCTGAGCCTTTGGTTAATTCCTCTTCCTGGTGGGAAATGAGAGTTAAATTTGCCCGTCCAGACACCTCCAGCTAGTCTGTCATTGGTTCTCCCTATTCCTGTTCATCTTCCACAGAAATTGCAAACTGGGCCAAACAGGAGGTTAAAGGCACTGACTCTCCAAGTCGGGAGAGTGTTAGTAAAGCGTCTGGAATGTTGCACCCGAGTACCAGGGGACGAAAACTGACACATATTGGAACACGTCTCCCGATCACACGGTTGATCATACTCTGGGTTCCACATGCATGTTTTAGCTGAAGGAAGAATACCTTAAACCTGGAGAGTTGAGACCCGTGGAATGGGTACCATGCAATATGACTTCAAAGGGTCTTCATTTGCTCACCGAACCTCTCCAATCCTATCACTGCTGCGTTTATGCCCCTGTACACACACTTGATTCTCTTTCAGAGACATAGCAATCCATAGGTTTTAAGATACTTCCTAGTCAGGTACACTCTTAGGCATTTAATATGGGGTGTTGAGTCCATTTCGTTGAGCAAGGAGTAGCTCTTGTCTATTCCATATTTGGCTTAAGGAACTTTTTCTGTGCTCATTTCAATCTCTGGTTTTATGCAGCACCCCAACTCACCTTTCCCCTTAAGCAAGCATAAGTTGGGTTTCTAAATTTGAGACCCTGTTCTGTTTTGTAATTCAGTTCCTGTGTAGCCAAGGTTACATTCCGTGTATTAGTGATATCTTATGATGTTTCTTTTCCTGTGTGACTTATTTCAGTTAGAATCATCGTACCTGAATCCACTCATTATGTTGCTACGGGCCTGATGACATAGATTTCATTGCTGAGTGATATTGCATTGTACGTAAGTACCACAACTTCTTTATCCATTTTTCACTTTCTGCGATATTGAACTTGTACCGTAAACCAGGTTCTTGTAAACAGAGCCGTCCCAACCTTTGGGGTGGCTGTGTCTTTTTGATTTTAATTTCCCTAAGCTATAGGACCATAAGTGGAAGTGCCCTAGGCTCTGTTGCTTTGTTTTTTAGATGTTTCAGGAAACACCATACACTTCTCCCGAGTGGCTGTTGGCAATTTACATCCCGCCCATCAGCATAACAAGGCTCCCAGTTCTCCATGGCCTGTCCTGCCTTTCTGGATTTTACACTTTTTTCAGATGGCCCTTTTGACCGGGGGGAAGTGAGACTTCATTGTAGTGCAGATTTCCTTTGCAAGCTTGCTTGGTTGGCCAAAAAGGGCGTATGTGTTTTTTCCTGAATATATTCAGGAAAAAATGCATACGCCCTTTTTGGCCAAGTGCATCATTGTGGACGTTCTGCCTCTTTTCCTATGCTTTAAATGCAATTCCAGTCTACCTCCTGAAATCGGTTTCCTGCAATTCTGCCCCGCTTTCAAGTCCTCTTGGCAGCCTTACTTCAGTATATTTTTGGACGATAGCTGTCATGTATAACTCTGCAGGTTTGTGAATTACAGTGCCCCTGAGCTCCTTTCTTCAACTCGCTTTCTCGTGAGCTGGCCGCAACACCGCAGGATGGCTTCAGGCCCTAATCTGGTTCCGGCACGGCACGCTGAGCCTTTGGTTAATTCCTCTTCCTGGTGGGAAATGAGAGTTAAATTTGCCCGTCCAGACACCTCCAGCTAGTCTGTCATTGGTTCTCCCTATTCCTGTTCATCTTCCGCAGAAATTGCAAACTGGGCCAAACAGGAGGTTAAAGGCACTGACTCTCCAAGTCGGGAGAGTGTTAGTAAAGCGTCTGGAATGTTGCACCCGAGTACCAGGGGACGAAAACTGAGACATATTGGAACACGTCTCCCGATCACACGGTTGATCATACTCTGGGTTCCACATGCATGTTTTAGCTGAAGGAAGAATACCTTAAACCTGGACAGTTGAGACCCGTGGAATGGGTACCATGCAATATGACTTCAAAGGGTCTTCATTTGCTCACCGAACCTCTCCAATCCTATCACTGCTGCGTTTATGCCCCTGTACACACACTTGATTCTCTTTCAGAGACATAGCAATCCATAGGTTTTAAGATACTTCCTAGTCAGGTACACTCTTAGGCCTTTAATATGGGGTGTTGAGTCCATTTCGTTGAGCAAGGAGTAGCTCTTGTCTATTCCATATTTGGCTTAAGGAACTTTATCTGTGCTCATTTCAATCTCTGGTTTTATGCAGCACCCCAACTCACCTTTCCCCTTAAGCAAGCATAAGTTGGGTTTCTAAATTTGAGACCCTGTTCTGTTTTGTAATTCAGTTCCTGTGTATCCAAGGTTACATTCCGTGTATTAGTGATATCTTATGATGTTTCTTTTCCTGTGTGACTTATTTCAGTTAGAATCATCATACCTGAATCCACTCATTATGCTGCTACGGCCCTGATGACATAGATTTCATTGCTGAGTGATACTGCATTGTACGTAAGTACCACAACTTCTTTATCCATTTTTCACTTTCTGCGATATTGAACTTGTACCGTAAACCAGGTTCTTGTAAACAGAGCCGTCCCAACCTTTGGGGTGGCTGTGTCTTTTTGATTTTAATTTCCCTAAGCTATAGGACCATAAGTGGAAGTGCCCTAGGCTCTGTTGCTTTGTTTTTTAGATGTTTCAGGAAACACCATACACTTCTCCCGAGTGGCTGTTGGCAATTTACATCCCGCCCATCAGCATAACAAGGCTCCCAGTTCTCCATGGCCTGTCCTGCCTTTCTGGATTTTACACTTTTTTCAGATGGCCCTTTTGACCGGGGGGAAGTGAGACTTCATTGTAGTGCAGATTTCCTTTGCAAGCTTGCTTGGTTGGCCAAAAAGGGCGTATGCGTTTTTTCCTGAATATATTCAGGAAAAAACGCATACGCCCTTTTTGGCCAAGTGCATCATTGTGGACGTTCTGCCTCTTTTCCTATGCTTTAAATGCAATTCCAGTCTACCTCCTGAAATCGGTTTCCTGCAATTCTGACCCAAGTTCAAGTCCTCTTGGCAGCCTTACTTCAGTATATTTTTGGACGATAGCTGTCATTTATAACTCTGCAGGTTTGTGAATTACAGTGCCCCTGAGCTCCTTTCTTCAACTCGCTTTCTCGTGAGCTGGCCGCAACACCGCAGGATGGCTTCAGGCCCTAATCTGGTTCCGGCACGGCACGCTGAGCCTTTGGTTAATTCCTCTTCCTGGTGGGAAATGAGAGTTAAATTTGCCCGTCCAGACACCTCCAGCTAGTCTCTCATTGGTTCTCCCTATTCCTGTTCATCTTCCGCAGAAATTGCAAACTGGGCCAAACAGGAGGTTAACCAAGTCGGGAGAGTGTTAGTAAAGCGTCTGGAATGTTGCACCCGAGTACCAGGGGACGAAAACTGAGACATATTGGAACACGTCTCCCGATCACACGGTTGATCATACTCTGGGTTCCACATGCATGTTTTAGCTGAAGGAAGAATACCTTAAACCTGGAGAGTTGAGACCCGTGGAATGGGTACCATGCAATATGACTTCAAAGGGTCTTCATTTGCTCACCGAACCTCTCCAATCCTATCACTGCTGCGTTTATGCCCCTGCACACACGCTTGATTCTCTTTCGGAGACATAGCAATCCATAGGTTTTAAGATACTTCCTAGTCAGGTACACTCTTAGGCATTTAATATGGGGTGTTGAGTCCATTTCGTTGAGCAAGGAGTAGCTCTTGTCTATTCCATATTTGGCTTAAGGAACTTTATCTGTGCTCATTTCAATCTCTGGTTTTATGCAGCACCCCAACTCACCTTTCCCCTTAAGCAAGCATAAGTTGGGTTTCTAAATTTGAGACCCTGTTCTGTTTTGTAATTCAGTTCCTGTGTAGCCAAGGTTACATTCCGTGTATTAGTGATATCTTATGATGTTTCTTTTCCTGTGTGACTTATTTCAGTTAGAATCATCGTACCTGAATCCACTCATTATGCTGCTACGGGCCTGATGACATAGATTTCATTGCTGAGTGATACTGCATTGTACGTAAGTACCACAACTTCTTTATCCATTTTTCACTTTCTGCGATATTGAACTTGTACCGTAAACCAGGTTCTTGTAAACAGAGCCGTCCCAACCTTTGGGGTGGCTGTGTCTTTTTGATTTTAATTTCCCTAAGCTATAGGACCATAAGTGGAAGTGCCCTAGGCTCTGTTGCTTTGTTTTTTAGATGTTTCAGGAAACACCATACACTTCTCCCGAGTGGCTGTTGGCAATTGACATCCCGCCCATCAGCATAACAAGGCTCCCAGTTCTCCATGGCCTGTCCTGCCTTTCTGGATTTTACACTTTTTTCAGATGGCCCTTTTGACCGGGGGGAAGTGAGACTTCATTGTAGTGCAGATTTCCTTTGCAAGCTTGCTTGGTTGGCCAAAAAGGGCGTATGCGTTTTTTCCTGAATATATTCAGGAAAAAACGCATACGCCCTTTTTGGCCAAGTGCATCATTGTGGACGTTCTGCCTCTTTTCCTATGCTTTCAATGCAATTCCAGTCTACCTCCTGAAATCGGTTTCCTGCAATTCTGCCCCAAGTTCAAGTCCTCTTGGCAGCCTTACTTCAGTATATTTTTGGACGATAGCTGTCATTTATAACTCTGCAGGTTTGTGAATTACAGTGCCCCTGAGCTCCTTTCTTCAACTCGCTTTCTCGTGAGCTGGCCGCAACACCGCAGGATGGCTTCAGGCCCTAATCTGGTTCCGGCACGGCACGCTGAGCCTTTGGTTAATTCCTCTTCCTGGTGGGAAATGAGAGTTAAATTTGCCCGTCCAGACACCTCCAGCTAGTCTCTCATTGGTTCTCCCTATTCCTGTTCATCTTCCGCAGAAATTGCAAACTGGGCCAAACAGGAGGTTAAAGGCACTGACTCTCCAAGTCGGGAGAGTGTTAGTAAAGCGTCTGGAATGTTGCACCCGAGTACCAGGGGACGAAAACTGAGACATATTGGGACAAGTCTCCCGATCACACGGTTGATCATACTCTGGGTTCCACATGCATGTTTTAGCTGAAGGAAGAATACCTTAACCCTGGAGAGTTGAGACCCGTGGAATGGGTACCATGCAATATGACTTCAAAGGGTCTTCATTTGCTCACCGAACCTCTCCAATCCTATCACTGCTGCGTTTATGCCCCTGTACACACACTTGATTCTCTTTCAGAGATATAGCAATCCATAGGTTTTAAGATACTTCCTAGTCAGGTACACTCTTAGGCATTTAATATGGGGTGTTGAGTCCATTTCCTTGAGCAAGGAGTAGCTCTTGTCTATTCCATATTTGGCTTAAGGAACTTTATCTGTGCTCATTTCAATCTCTGGTTTTATGCAGCACCCCAACTCACCTTTCCCCTTAAGCAAGCATAAGTTGGGTTTCTAAATTTGAGACCCTGTTCTGTTTTGTAATTCAGTTCCTGTGTAGCCAAGGTTACATTCCGTGTATTAGTGATATCTTATGATGTTTCTTTTCCTGTGTGACTTATTTCAGTTAGAATCATCGTACCTGAATCCACTCATTATGTTGCTACGGGCCTGATGACATAGATTTCATTGCTGAGTGATACTGCATTGTACGTAAGTACCACAACTTCTTTATCCATTTTTCACTTTCTGCGATATTGAACTTGTACCGTAAACCAGGTTCTTGTAAACAGAGCCGTCCCAACATTTTGGGTGGCTGTGTCTTTTTGATTTTAATTTCCCTAAGCTATAGGACCATAAGTGGAAGTGCCCTAGGCTCTGTTGCTTTGTTTTTTAGATGTTTCAGGAAACACCATACACTTCTCCCGAGTGGCTGTTGGCAATTTACATCCCGCCCATCAGCATAACAAGGCTCCCAGTTCTCCATGGCCTGTCCTGCCTTTCTGGATTTTACACTTTTTTCAGATGGCCCTTTTGACCGGGGGGAAGTGAGACTTCATTGTAGTGCAGATTTCCTTTGCAACCTTGCTTGGTTGGCCAAAAAGGGCGTATGCGTTTTTTCCTGAATATATTCAGGAAAAAACGCATACGCCCTTTTTGGCCAAGTGCATCATTGTGGACGTTCTGCCTCTTTCCTATGCTTTAAATGCAATTCCATTCTACCTCCTGAAATCAGTATCCTGCAATTCTGCCCCGCTTTCAAGTCCTCTTGGCAGCCTTACTTCAGTATATTTTTGGACGATAGCTGTCATTTATAACTCTGCAGGTTTGTGAATTACAGTGCCCCTGAGCTCCTTTCTTCAAGTCGCTTTCTCGTGAGCTGGCCGCAACACCGCAGGATGGCTTCAGGCCCTAATCTGGTTCCGGCACGGCACGCTGTGCCTTTGGTTAATTCCTCTTCCTGGTGGGAAATGAGAGTTAAATTTGCCCGTCCAGACACCTCCAGCTAGTCTGTCATTGGTTCTCCCTATTCCTGTTCATCTTCCACAGAAATTGCAAACTGGGCCAAACAGGAGGTTAAAGGCACTGACTCTCCAAGTCGGGAGAGTGTTAGTAAAGCGTCTGGAATGTTGCACCCGAGTACCAGGGGACGAAAACTGACACATATTGGAACACGTCTCCCGATCACACGGTTGATCATACTCTGGGTTCCACATGCATGTTTTAGCTGAAGGAAGAATACCTTAAACCTGGAGAGTTGAGACCCGTGGAATGGGTACCATGCAATATGACTTCAAAGGGTCTTCGTTTGCTCACCGAACCTCTCCAATCCTATCACTGCTGCGTTTATGCCCCTGTACACACACTTGATTCTCTTTCAGAGACATAGCAATCCATAGGTTTTAAGATACTTCCTAGTCAGGTACACTCTTAGGCATTTAATATGGGGTGTTGAGTCCATTTCGTTGAGCAAGGAGTAGCTCTTGTCTATTCCATATTTGGCTTAAGGAACTTTTTCTGTGCTCATTTCAATCTCTGGTTTTATGCAGCACCCCAACTCACCTTTCCCCTTAAGCAAGCATAAGTTGGGTTTCTAAATTTGAGACCCTGTTCTGTTTTGTAATTCAGTTCCTGTGTAGCCAAGGTTACATTCCGTGTATTAGTGATATCTTATGATGTTTCTTTTCCTGTGTGACTTATTTCAGTTAGAATCATCGTACCTGAATCCACTCATTATGCTGCTACGGCCCTGATGACATAGATTTCATTGCTGAGTGATACTGCATTGTACGTAAGTACCACAACTTCTTTATCCATTTTTCACTTTCTGCGATATTGAACTTGTACCGTAAACCAGGTTCTTGTAAACAGAGCCGTCCCAACCTTTGGGGTGGCTGTGTCTTTTTGATTTTAATTTCCCTAAGCTATAGGACCATAAGTGGAAGTGCCCTAGGCTCTGTTGCTTTGTTTTTTAGATGTTTCAGGAAACACCATACACTTCTCCCGAGTGGCTGTTGGCAATTGACATCCCGCCCATCAGCATAACAAGGCTCCCAGTTCTCCATGGCCTGTCCTGCCTTTCTGGATTTTACACTTTTTTCAGATGGCCCTTTTGACCGGGGGGAAGTGAGACTTCATTGTAGTGCAGATTTCCTTTGCAAGCTTGCTTGGTTGGCCAAAAAGGGCGTATGCGTTTTTTCCTGAATATATTCAGGAAAAAACGCATACGCCCTTTTTGGCCAAGTGCATCATTGTGGACGTTCTGCCTCTTTTCCTATGCTTTCAATGCAATTCCAGTCTACCTCCTGAAATCGGTTTCCTGCAATTCTGCCCCGCTTTCAAGTCCTCTTGGCAGCCTTACTTCAGTATATTTTTGGACGATAGCTGTCATTTATAACTCTGCAGGTTTGTGAATTACAGTGCCCCTGAGCTCCTTTCTTCAACTCGCTTTCTCGTGAGCTGGCCGCAACACCGCAGGATGGCTTCAGGCCCTAATCTGGTTCCGGCACGGCACGCTGAGCCTTTGGTTAATTCCTCTTCCTGGTGGGAAATGAGAGTTAAATTTGCCCGTCCAGACACCTCCAGCTAGTCTGTCATTGGTTCTCCCTATTCCTGTTCATCTTCCGCAGAAATTGCAAACTGGGCCAAACAGGAGGTTAAAGGCACTGACTCTCCAAGTCGGGAGAGTGTTAGTAAAGCGTCTGGAATGTTGCACCCGAGTACCAGGGGACGAAAACTGAGACATATTGGAACACGTCTCCCGATCACACGGTTGATCATACTCTGGGTTCCACATGCATGTTTTAGCTGAAGGAAGAATACCTTAAACCTGGACAGTTGAGACCCGTGGAATGGGTACCATGCAATATGACTTCAAAGGGTCTTCATTTGCTGACCGAACCTCTCCAATCCTATCACTGCTGCGTTTATGCCCCTGTACACACACTTGATTCTCTTTCAGAGACATAGCAATCCATAGGTTTTAAGATACTTCCTAGTCAGGTACACTCTTAGGCATTTAATATGGGGTGTTGAGTCCATTTCGTTGAGCAAGGAGTAGCTCTTGTCTATTCCATATTTGGCTTAAGGAACTTTATCTGTGCTCATTTCAATCTCTGGTTTTATGCAGCACCCCAACTCACCTTTCCCCTTAAGCAAGCATAAGTTGGGTTTCTAAATTTGAGACCCTGTTCTGTTTTGTAATTCAGTTCCTGTGTAGCCAAGGTTACATTCCGTGTATTAGTGATATCTTATGATGTTTCTTTTCCTGTGTGACTTATTTCAGTTAGAATCATCGTACCTGAATCCACTCATTATGCTGCTACGGCCCTGATGACATAGATTTCATTGCTGAGTGATACTGCATTGTACGTAAGTACCACAACTTCTTTATCCATTTTTCACTTTCTGCGATATTGAACTTGTACCGTAAACCAGGTTCTTGTAAACAGAGCCATCCCAACCTTTGGGGTGGCTGTGTCTTTTTGATTTTAATTTCCCTAAGCTATAGGACCATAAGTGGAAGTGCCCTAGGCTCTGTTGCTTTGTTTTTTAGATGTTTCAGGAAACACCATACACTTCTCCCGAGTGGCTGTTGGCAATTTACATCCCGCCCATCAGCATAACAAGGCTCCCAGTTCTCCATGGCCTGTCCTGCCTTTCTGGATTTTACACTTTTTTCAGATGGCCCTTTTGACCGGGGGGAAGTGAGACTTCATTGTAGTGCAGATTTCCTTTGCAAGCTTGCTTGGTTGGCCAAAAAGGGCGTATGCGTTTTTTCCTGAATATATTCAGGAAAAAACGCATACGCCCTTTTTGGCCAAGTGCATCATTGTGGACGTTCTGCCTCTTTTCCTATGCTTTCAATGCAATTCCAGTCTACCTCCTGAAATCGGTTTCCTGCAATTCTGCCCCGCTTTCAAGTCCTCTTGGCAGCCTTACTTCAGTGTATTTTTGGACGATAGCTGTCATTTATAACTCTGCAGGTTTGTGAATTACAGTGCCCCTGAGCTCCTTTCTTCAAGTCGCTTTCTCGTGAGCTGGCCGAAACACCGCAGGATGGCTTCAGACCCTAATCTGGTTCCGGCACGGCACGCTGAGCCTTTGGTTAATTCCTCTTCCTGGTGGGAAATGAGAGTTAAATTTGCCCGTCCAGACACCTCCAGCTAGTCTGTCATTGGTTCTCCCTATTCCTGTTCATCTTCCGCAGAAATTGCAAACTGGGCCAAACAGGAGGTTAAAGGCACTGACTCTCCAAGTCGGGAGAGTGTTAGTAAAGTGTCTGGAATGTAGCACCCGAGTACCAGGGGACGAAAACTGAGACATATTGGGACACGTCTCCCGATCACACGGTTGATCATACTCTGGGTTCCACATGCATGTTTTAGCTGAAGGAAGAATACCTTAAACCTGGAGAGTTGAGACCCGTGGAATGGGTACCATGCAATATGATTTCAAAGGGTCTTCATTTGCTCACCAAACCTCTCCAATCCTATCACTGCTGCGTTTATGCCCCTGTACACACACTTGATTCTCTTTCAGAGACATAGCAATCCATAGGTTTTAAGATACTTCCTAGTCAGGTACACTCTTAGGCATTTAATATGGGGTGTTGAGTCCATTTCGTTGAGCAAGGAGTAGCTCTTGTCTATTCCATATTTGGCTTAAGGAACTTTATCTGTGCTCATTTCAATCTCTGGTTTTATGCAGCACCCCAACTCACCTTTCCCCTTAAGCAAGCATAAGTTGGGTTTCTAAATTTGAGACCCTGTTCTGTTTTGTAATTCAGTTCCTGTGTAGCCAAGGTTACATTCCGTGTATTAGTGATATCTTATGATGTTTCTTTTCCTGTGTGACTTATTTCAGTTAGAATCATCGTACCTGAATCCACTCATTATGCTGCTACGGGCCTGATGATATAGATTTCATTGCTGAGTGATACTGCATTGTACGTAAGTACCACAACTTCTTTATCCATTTTTCACTTTCTGCGATATTGAACTTGTACCGTAAACCAGGTTCTTGTAAACAGAGCCGTCCCAACCTTTGGGGTGGCTGTGTCTTTTTTATTTTAATTTCCCTAAGCTATAGGACCATAAGTGGAAGTGCCCTAGGCTCTGTTGCTTTGTTTTTTAGATGTTTCAGGAAACACCATACACTTCTCCCGAGTGGCTGTTGGCAATTTACATCCCGCCCATCAGCATAACAAGGCTCCCAGTTCTCCATGGCCTGTCCTGCCTTTCTGGATTTTACACTTTTTTCAGATGGCCCTTTTGACCGGGGGGAAGTGAGACTTCATTGTAGTGCAGATTTCCTTTGCAAGCTTGCTTGGTTGGCCAAAAAGGGCGTATGCGTTTTTTCCTGAATATATTCAGGAAAAAACGCATACGCCCTTTTTGGCCAAGTGCATCATTGTGGACGTTCTGCCTCTTTTCCTATGCTTTCAATGCAATTCCAGTCTACCTCCTGAAATCGGTTTCCTGCAATTCTGCCCCGCTTTCAAGTCCTCTTGGCAGCCTTACTTCAGTATATTTTTGGACGATAGCTGTCATTTATAACTCTGCAGGTTTGTGAATTACAGTGCCCCTGAGCTCCTTTCTTCAACTCGCTTTCTCGTGAGCTGGCCGCAACACCGCAGGATGGCTTCAGGCCCTAATCTGGTTCCGGCACGGCACGCTGAGCCTTTGGTTAATTCCTCTTCCTGGTGGGAAATGAGAGTTAAATTTGCCCGTCCAGACACCTCCAGCTAGTCTGTCATTGGTTCTCCCTATTCCTGTTCATCTTCCGCAGAAATTGCAAACTGGGCCAAACAGGAGGTTAAAGGCACTGACTCTCCAAGTCGGGAGAGTGTTAGTAAAGCGTCTGGAATGTTGCACCCGAGTACCAGGGGACGAAAACTGAGACATATTGGAACACGTCTCCCGATCACACGGTTGATCATACTCTGGGTTCCACATGCATGTTTTAGCTGAAGGAAGAATACCTTAAACCTGGAGAGTTGAGACCCGTGGAATGGGTACCATGCAATATGACTTCAAAGGGTCTTCATTTGCTCACCAAACCTCTCCAATCCTATCACTGCTGCGTTTATGCCCCTGTACACACACTTGATTCTCTTTCAGAGACATAGCAATCCATAGGTTTTAAGATACTTCCTAGTCAGGTACACTCTTAGGCATTTAATATGGGGTGTTGAGTCCATTTCGTTGAGCAAGGAGTAGCTCTTGTCTATTCCATATTTGGCTTAAGGAACTTTATCTGTGCTCATTTCAATCTCTGGTTTTATGCAGCACCCCAACTCACCTTTCCCCTTAAGCAAGCATAAGTTGGGTTTCTAAATTTGAGACCCTGTTCTGTTTTGTAATTCAGTTCCTGTGTAGCCAAGGTTACATTCCGTGTATTAGTGATATCTTATGATGTTTCTTTTCCTGTGTGACTTATTTCAGTTAGAATCATCGTACCTGAATCCACTCATTATGCTGCTACGGGCCTGATGACATAGATTTCATTGCTGAGTGATACTGCATTGTACGTAAGTACCACAACTTCTTTATCCATTTTTCACTTTCTGCGATATTGAACTTGTACCGTAAACCAGGTTCTTGTAAACAGAGCCGTCCCAACCTTTGGGGTGGCTGTGTCTTTTTGATTTTAATTTCCCTAAGCTATAGGACCATAAGTGGAAGTGCCCTAGGCTCTGTTGCTTTGTTTTTTAGATGTTTCAGGAAACACCATACACTTCTCCCGAGTGGCTGTTGGCAATTTACATCCCGCCCATCAGCATAACAAGGCTCCCAGTTCTCCATGACCTGTCCTGCCTTTCTGGATTTTACACTTTTTTCAGATGGCCCTTTTGACCGGGGGGAAGTGAGACTTCATTGTAGTGCAGATTTCCTTTGCAAGCTTGCTTGGTTGGCCAAAAAGGGCGTATGCGTTTTTTCCTGAATATATTCAGGAAAAAACGCATACGCCCTTTTTGGCCAAGTGCATCATTGTGGACGTTCTGCCTCTTTTCCTATGCTTTAAATACAAATCCAGTCTACCTCCTGAAATCGGTTTCCTGCAATTCTGCCCCGCTTTCAAGTCCTCTTGGCAGCCTTACTTCAGTATATTTTTGGACGATAGCTGTCATTTATAACTCTGCAGGTTTGTGAATTACAGTGCCCCTGAGCTCCTTTCTTCAACTCGCTTTCTCGTGAGCTGGCCGCAACACCGCAGGATGGCTTCAGGCCCTAATCTGGTTCCGGCACGGCACGCTGAGCCTTTGGTTAATTCCTCTTCCTGGTGGGAAATGAGAGTTAAATTTGCCCGTCCAGACACCTCCAGCTAGTCTCTCATTGGTTCTCCCTATTCCTGTTCATCTTCCGCAGAAATTGCAAACTGGGCCAAACAGGAGGTTAAAGGCACTGACTCTCCAAGTCGGGAGAGTGTTAGTAAAGCGTCTGGAATGTTGCACCCGAGTACCAGGGGACGAAAACTGACACATATTGGAACACGTCTCCCGATCACACGGTTGATCATACTCTGGGTTCCACATGCATGTTTTAGCTGAAGGAAGAATACCTTAAACCTGGAGAGTTGAGACCCGTGGAATGGGTACCATGCAATATGACTTCAAAGGGTCTTCATTTGCTCACCGAACCTCTCCAATCCTATCACTGCTGCGTTTATGCCCCTGTACACACACTTGATTCTCTTTCAGAGACATAGCAATCCATAGGTTTTAAGATACTTCCTAGTCAGGTACACTCTTAGGCCTTTAATATGGGGTGTTGAGTCCATTTCGTTGAGCAAGGAGTAGCTCTTGTCTATTCCATATTTGGCTTAAGGAACTTTATCTGTGCTCATTTCAATCTCTGGTTTTATGCAGCACCCCAACTCACCTTTCCCCTTAAGCAAGCATAAGTTGGGTTTCTAAATTTGAGACCCTGTTCTGTTTTGTAATTCAGTTCCTGTGTAGCCAAGGTTACATTCCGTGTATTAGTGATATCTTATGATGTTTCTTTTCCTGTGTGACTTATTTCAGTTAGAATCATCGTACCTGAATCCACTCATTATGCTGCTACGGGCCTGATGACATAGATTTCATTGCTGAGTGATACTGCATTGTACGTAAGTACCACAACTTCTTTATCCATTTTTCACTTTCTGCGATATTGAACTTGTACCGTAAACCAGGTTCTTGTAAACAGAGCCGTCCCAACCTTTGGGGTGGCTGTGTCTTCTTGATTTTAATTTCCCTAAGCTATAGGACCATAAGTGGAAGTGCCCTAGGCTCTGTTGCTTTGTTTTTTAGATGTTTCAGGAAACACCATACACTTCTCCCGAGTGGCTGTTGGCAATTGACATCCCGCCCATCAGCATAACAAGGCTCCCAGTTCTCCATGGCCTGTCCTGCCTTTCTGGATTTTACACTTTTTTCAGATGGCCCTTTTGACCGGGGGGAAGTGAGACTTCATTGTAGTGCAGATTTCCTTTGCAAGCTTGCTTGGTTGGCCAAAAAGGGCGTATGCGTTTTTTCCTGAATATATTCAGGAAAAAACGCATACGCCCTTTTTGGCCAAGTGCATCATTGTGGACGTTCTGCCTCTTTTCCTATGCTTTCAATGCAATTCCAGTCTACCTCCTGAAATCGGTTTCCTGCAATTCTGCCCCGCTTTCAAGTCCTCTTGGCAGCCTTACTTCAGTATATTTTTGGACGATAGCTGTCATTTATAACTCTGCAGGTTTGTGAATTACAGTGCCCCTGAGCTCCTTTCTTCAACTCGCTTTCTCGTGAGCTGGCCGCAACACCGCAGGATGGCTTCAGGCCCTAATCTGGTTCCGGCACGGCACGCTGAGCCTTTGGTTAATTCCTCTTCCTGGTGGGAAATGAGAGTTAAATTTGCCCGTCCAGACACCTCCAGCTAGTCTGTCATTGGTTCTCCCTATTCCTGTTCATCTTCCGCAGAAATTGCAAACTGGGCCAAACAGGAGGTTAAAGGCACTGACTCTCCAAGTCGGGAGAGTGTTAGTAAAGCGTCTGGAATGTTGCACCCGAGTACCAGGGGACGAAAACTGAGACATATTGGAACACGTCTCCCGATCACACGGTTGATCATACTCTGGGTTCCACATGCATGTTTTAGCTGAAGGAAGAATACCTTAAACCTGGAGAGTTGAGACCCGTGGAATGGGTACCATGCAATATGACTTCAAAGGGTCTTCATTTGCTCACCAAACCTCTCCAATCCTATCACTGCTGCGTTTATGCCCCTGTACACACACTTGATTCTCTTTCAGAGACATAGCAATCCATAGGTTTTAAGATACTTCCTAGTCAGGTACACTCTTAGGCATTTAATATGGGGTGTTGAGTCCATTTCGTTGAGCAAGGAGTAGCTCTTGTCTATTCCATATTTGGCTTAAGGAACTTTATCTGTGCTCATTTCAATCTCTGGTTTTATGCAGCACCCCAACTCACCTTTCCCCTTAAGCAAGCATAAGTTGGGTTTCTAAATTTGAGACCCTGTTCTGTTTTGTAATTCAGTTCCTGTGTAGCCAAGGTTACATTCCGTGTATTAGTGATATCTTATGATGTTTCTTTTCCTGTGTGACTTATTTCAGTTAGAATCATCGTACCTGAATCCACTCATTATGCTGCTACGGCCCTGATGACATAGATTTCATTGCTGAGTGATACTGCATTGTACGTAAGTACCACAACTTCTTTATCCATTTTTCACTTTCTGCGATATTGAACTTGTACCGTAAACCAGGTTCTTGTAAACAGAGCCGTCCCAACCTTTGGGGTGGCTGTGTCTTTTTGATTTTAATTTCCCTAAGCTATAGGACCATAAGTGGAAGTGCCCTAGGCTCTGTTGCTTTGTTTTTTAGATGTTTCAGGAAACACCATACACTTCTCCCGAGTGGCTGTTGGCAATTTACATCCCGCCCATCAGCATAACAAGGCTCCCAGTTCTCCATGACCTGTCCTGCCTTTCTGGATTTTACACTTTTTTCAGATGGCCCTTTTGACCGGGGGGAAGTGAGACTTCATTGTAGTGCAGATTTCCTTTGCAAGCTTGCTTGGTTGGCCAAAAAGGGCGTATGCGTTTTTTCCTGAATATATTCAGGAAAAAACGCATACGCCCTTTTTGGCCAAGTGCATCATTGTGGACGTTCTGCCTCTTTTCCTATGCTTTAAATACAATTCCAGTCTACCTCCTGAAATCGGTTTCCTGCAATTCTGCCCCGCTTTCAAGTCCTCTTGGCAGCCTTACTTCAGTATATTTTTGGACGATAGCTGTCATTTATAACTCTGCAGGTTTGTGAATTACAGTGCCCCTGAGCTCCTTTCTTCAACTCGCTTTCTCGTGAGCTGGCCGCAACACCGCAGGATGGCTTCAGGCCCTAATCTGGTTCCGGCACGGCACGCTGAGCCTTTGGTTAATTCCTCTTCCTGGTGGGAAATGAGAGTTAAATTTGCCCGTCCAGACACCTCCAGCTAGTCTGTCATTGGTTCTCCCTATTCCTGTTCATCTTCCGCAGAAATTGCAAACTGGGCCAAACAGGAGGTTAAAGGCACTGACTCTCCAAGTCGGGAGAGTGTTAGTAAAGCGTCTGGAATGTTGCACCCGAGTACCAGGGGACGAAAACTGAGACATATTGGAACACGTCTCCCGATCACACGGTTGATCATACTCTGGGTTCCACATGCATGTTTTAGCTGAAGGAAGAATACCTTAAACCTGGAGAGTTGAGACCCGTGGAATGGGTACCATGCAATATGACTTCAAAGGGTCTTCATTTGCTCACCGAACCTCTCCAATCCTATCACTGCTGCGTTTATGCCCCTGTACACACACTTGATTCTCTTTCAGAGACATAGCAATCCATAGGTTTTAAGATACTTCCTAGTCAGGTACACTCTTAGGCATTTAATATGGGGTGTTGAGTCCATTTCGTTGAGCAAGGAGTAGCTCTTGTCTATTCCATATTTGGCTTAAGGAACTTTATCTGTGCTCATTTCAATCTCTGGTTTTATGCAGCACCCCAACTCACCTTTCCCCTTAAGCAAGCATAAGTTTGGTTTCTAAATTTGAGACCCTGTTCTGTTTTGTAATTCAGTTCCTGTGTAGCCAAGGTTACATTCCGTGTATTAGTGATATCTTATGATGTTTCTTTTCCTGTGTGACTTATTTCAGTTAGAATCATCGTACCTGAATCCACTCATTATGCTGCTACGGGCCTGATGACATAGATTTCATTGCTGAGTGATACTGCATTGTACATAAGTACCACAACTTCTTTATCCATTTTTCACTTTCTGCGATATTGAACTTGTACGGTAAACCAGGTTCTTGTAAACAGAGCCGTCCCAACCTTTGGGGTGGCTGTGTCTTTTTGATTTTAATTTCCCTAAGCTATAGGACCATAAGTGGAAGTGCCCTAGGCTCTGTTGCTTTGTTTTTTAGATGTTTCAGGAAACACCATACACTTCTCCCGAGTGGCTGTTGGCAATTTACATCCCGCCCATCAGCATAACAAGGCTCCCAGTTCTCCATGGCCTGTCCTGCCTTTCTGGATTTTACACTTTTTTCAGATGGCCCTTTTGACCGGGGGGAAGTGAGACTTCATTGTAGTGCAGATTTCCTTTGCAACCTTGCTTGGTTGGCCAAAAAGGGCGTATGCGTTTTTTCCTGAATATATTCAGGAATAAACGCATACGCCCTTTTTGGCCAAGTGCATCATTGTGGACGTTCTACCTCTTTTCCTATGCTTTCAATGCAATTCCAGTCTACCTCCTGAAATCGGTTTCCTGCAATTCTGACCCAAGTTCAAGTCCTCTTGGCAGCCTTACTTCAGTATATTTTTGGACGATAGCTGTCATTTATAACTCTGCAGGTTTGTGAATTACAGTGCCCCTGAGCTCCTTTCTTCAACTCGCTTTCTTGTGAGCTGGCCGCAACACCGCAGGATGGCTTCAGGCCCTAATCTGGTTCCGGCACGGCACGCTGAGCCTTTGGTTAATTCCTCTTCCTGGTGGGAAATGAGAGTTAAATTTGCCCGTCCAGACACCTCCAGCTAGTCTGTCATTGGTTCTCCCTATTCCTGTTCATCTTCCACAGAAATTGCAAACTGGGCCAAACAGGAGGTTAAAGGCACTGACTCTCCAAGTCGGCAGAGTGTTAGTAAAGCGTCTGGAATGTTGCACCCGAGTACCAGGGGACGAAAACTGACACATATTGGAACACGTCTCCCGATCACACGGTTGATCATACTCTGGGTTCCACATGCATGTTTTAGCTGAAGGAAGAATACCTTAAACCTGGAGAGTTGAGACCCGTGGAATGGGTACCATGCAATATGACTTCAAAGGGTCTTCATTTGCTCACCGAACCTCTCCAATCCTATCACTGCTGCGTTTATGCCCCTGTACACACACTTGATTCTCTTTCAGAGACATAGCAATCCATAGGTTTTAAGATACTTCCTAGTCAGGTACACTCTTAGGCATTTAATATGGGGTGTTGAGTCCATTTCGTTGAGCAAGGAGTAGCTCTTGTCTATTCCATATTTGGCTTAAGGAACTTTTTCTGTGCTCATTTCAATCTCTGGTTTTATGCAGCACCCCAACTCACCTTTCCCCTTAAGCAAGCATAAGTTGGGTTTCTAAATTTGAGACCCTGTTCTGTTTTGTAATTCAGTTCCTGTGTAGCCAAGGTTACATTCCGTGTATTAGTGATATCTTATGATGTTTCTTTTCCTGTGTGACTTATTTCAGTTAGAATCATCGTACCTGAATCCACTCATTATGTTGCTACGGGCCTGATGACATAGATTTCATTGCTGAGTGATATTGCATTGTACGTAAGTACCACAACTTCTTTATCCATTTTTCACTT
The DNA here is from genome assembly GCF_949774975.1 of Lagenorhynchus albirostris. Lineage (NCBI taxonomy): Eukaryota > Metazoa > Chordata > Mammalia > Artiodactyla > Delphinidae > Lagenorhynchus > Lagenorhynchus albirostris. The sequence goes on along the minus strand of NW_026783378.1, from coordinate 618,146 downwards.
TCTGCGATATTGAACTTGTACCGTAAACCAGGTTCTTGTAAACAGAGCCGTCCCAACCTTTGGGGTGGCTGTGTCTTTTTGATTTTAATTTCCCTAAGCTATAGGACCATAAGTGGAAGTGCCCTAGGCTCTGTTGCTTTGTTTTTTAGATGTTTCAGGAAACACCATACACTTCTCCCGAGTGGCTGTTGGCAATTTACATCCCGCCCATCAGCATAACAAGGCTCCCAGTTCTCCATGGCCTGTCCTGCCTTTCTGGATTTTACACTTTTTTCAGATGGCCCTTTTGACCGGGGGGAAGTGAGACTTCATTGTAGTGCAGATTTCCTTTGCAAGCTTGCTTGGTTGGCCAAAAAGGGCGTATGTGTTTTTTCCTGAATATATTCAGGAAAAAATGCATACGCCCTTTTTGGCCAAGTGCATCATTGTGGACGTTCTGCCTCTTTTCCTATGCTTTCAATGCAATTCCAGTCTACCTCCTGAAATCGGTTTCCTGCAATTCTGCCCCGCTTTCAAGTCCTCTTGGCAGCCTTACTTCAGTATATTTTTGGACGATAGCTGTCATGTATAACTCTGCAGGTTTGTGAATTACAGTGCCCCTGAGCTCCTTTCTTCAACTCGCTTTCTCGTGAGCTGGCCGCAACACCGCAGGATGGCTTCAGGCCCTAATCTGGTTCCGGCACGGCACGCTGAGCCTTTGGTTAATTCCTCTTCCTGGTGGGAAATGAGAGTTAAATTTGCCCGTCCAGACACCTCCAGCTAGTCTGTCATTGGTTCTCCCTATTCCTGTTCATCTTCCGCAGAAATTGCAAACTGGGCCAAACAGGAGGTTAAAGGCACTGACTCTCCAAGTCGGGAGAGTGTTAGTAAAGCGTCTGGAATGTTGCACCCGAGTACCAGGGGACGAAAACTGAGACATATTGGAACACGTCTCCCGATCACACGGTTGATCATACTCTGGGTTCCACATGCATGTTTTAGCTGAAGGAAGAATACCTTAAACCTGGACAGTTGAGACCCGTGGAATGGGTACCATGCAATATGACTTCAAAGGGTCTTCATTTGCTCACCGAACCTCTCCAATCCTATCACTGCTGCGTTTATGCCCCTGTACACACACTTGATTCTCTTTCAGAGACATAGCAATCCATAGGTTTTAAGATACTTCCTAGTCAGGTACACTCTTAGGCCTTTAATATGGGGTGTTGAGTCCATTTCGTTGAGCAAGGAGTAGCTCTTGTCTATTCCATATTTGGCTTAAGGAACTTTATCTGTGCTCATTTCAATCTCTGGTTTTATGCAGCACCCCAACTCACCTTTCCCCTTAAGCAAGCATAAGTTGGGTTTCTAAATTTGAGACCCTGTTCTGTTTTGTAATTCAGTTCCTGTGTATCCAAGGTTACATTCCGTGTATTAGTGATATCTTATGATGTTTCTTTTCCTGTGTGAATTATTTCAGTTAGAATCATCATACCTGAATCCACTCATTATGCTGCTACGGCCCTGATGACATAGATTTCATTGCTGAGTGATACTGCATTGTACGTAAGTACCACAACTTCTTTATCCATTTTTCACTTTCTGCGATATTGAACTTGTACCGTAAACCAGGTTCTTGTAAACAGAGCCGTCCCAACCTTTGGGGTGGCTGTGTCTTTTTGATTTTAATTTCCCTAAGCTATAGGACCATAAGTGGAAGTGCCCTAGGCTCTGTTGCTTTGTTTTTTAGATGTTTCAGGAAACACCATACACTTCTCCCGAGTGGCTGTTGGCAATTTACATCCCGCCCATCAGCATAACAAGGCTCCCAGTTCTCCATGGCCTGTCCTGCCTTTCTGGATTTTACACTTTTTTCAGATGGCCCTTTTGACCGGGGGGAAGTGAGACTTCATTGTAGTGCAGATTTCCTTTGCAAGCTTGCTTGGTTGGCCAAAAAGGGCGTATGCGTTTTTTCCTGAATATATTCAGGAAAAAACGCATACGCCCTTTTTGGCCAAGTGCATCATTGTGGACGTTCTGCCTCTTTTCCTATGCTTTAAATGCAATTCCAGTCTACCTCCTGAAATCGGTTTCCTGCAATTCTGACCCAAGTTCAAGTCCTCTTGGCAGCCTTACTTCAGTATATTTTTGGACAATAGCTGTCATTTATAACTCTGCAGGTTTGTGAATTACAGTGCCCCTGAGCTCCTTTCTTCAACTCGCTTTCTCGTGAGCTGGCCGCAACACCGCAGGATGGCTTCAGGCCCTAATCTGGTTCCGGCACGGCACGCTGAGCCTTTGGTTAATTCCTCTTCCTGGTGGGAAATGAGAGTTAAATTTGCCCGTCCAGACACCTCCAGCTAGTCTGTCATTGGTTCTCCCTATTCCTGTTCATCTTCCGCAGAAATTGCAAACTGGGCCAAACAGGAGGTTAACCAAGTCGGGAGAGTGTTAGTAAAGCGTCTGGAATGTTGCACCCGAGTACCAGGGGACGAAAACTGAGACATATTGGAACACGTCTCCCGATCACACGGTTGATCATACTCTGGGTTCCACATGCATGTTTTAGCTGAAGGAAGAATACCTTAAACCTGGAGAGTTGAGACCCGTGGAATGGGTACCATGCAATATGACTTCAAAGGGTCTTCATTTGCTCACCGAACCTCTCCAATTCTATCACTGCTGCGTTTATGCCCCTGCACACACGCTTGATTCTCTTTCAGAGACATAGCAATCCATAGGTTTTAAGATACTTCCTAGTCAGGTACACTCTTAGGCATTTAATATGGGGTGTTGAGTCCATTTCGTTGAGCAAGGAGTAGCTCTTGTCTATTCCATATTTGGCTTAAGGAACTTTATCTGTGCTCATTTCAATCTCTGGTTTTATGCAGCACCCCAACTCACCTTTCCCCTTAAGCAAGCATAAGTTGGGTTTCTAAATTTGAGACCCTGTTCTGTTTTGTAATTCAGTTCCTGTGTAGCCAAGGTTACATTCCGTGTATTAGTGATATCTTATGATGTTTCTTTTCCTGTGTGACTTATTTCAGTTAGAATCATCGTACCTGAATCCACTCATTATGCTGCTACGGGCCTGATGACATAGATTTCATTGCTGAGTGATACTGCATTGTACGTAAGTACCACAACTTCTTTATCCATTTTTCACTTTCTGCGATATTGAACTTGTACCGTAAACCAGGTTCTTGTAAACAGAGCCGTCCCAACCTTTGGGGTGGCTGTGTCTTTTTGATTTTAATTTCCCTAAGCTATAGGACCATAAGTGGAAGTGCCCTAGGCTCTGTTGCTTTGTTTTTTAGATGTTTCAGGAAACACCATACACTTCTCCCGAGTGGCTGTTGGCAATTTACATCCCGCCCATCAGCATAACAAGGCTCCCAGTTCTCCATGGCCTGTCCTGCCTTTCTGGATTTTACACTTTTTTCAGATGGCCCTTTTGACCGGGGGGAAGTGAGACTTCATTGTAGTGCAGATTTCCTTTGCAAGCTTGCTTGGTTGGCCAAAAAGGGCGTATGCGTTTTTTCCTGAATATATTCAGGAAAAAACGCATACGCCCTTTTTGGCCAAGTGCATCATTGTGGACGTTCTGCCTCTTTTCCTATGCTTTAAATGCAATTCCAGTCTACCTCCTGAAATCGGTTTCCTGCAATTCTGACCCAAGTTCAAGTCCTCTTGGCAGCCTTACTTCAGTATATTTTTGGACAATAGCTGTCATTTATAACTCTGCAGGTTTGTGAATTACAGTGCCCCTGAGCTCCTTTCTTCAACTCGCTTTCTCGTGAGCTGGCCGCAACACCGCAGGATGGCTTCAGGCCCTAATCTGGTTCCGGCACGGCACGCTGAGCCTTTGGTTAATTCCTCTTCCTGGTGGGAAATGAGAGTTAAATTTGCCCGTCCAGACACCTCCAGCTAGTCTGTCATTGGTTCTCCCTATTCCTGTTCATCTTCCGCAGAAATTGCAAACTGGGCCAAACAGGAGGTTAACCAAGTCGGGAGAGTGTTAGTAAAGCGTCTGGAATGTTGCACCCGAGTACCAGGGGACGAAAACTGAGACATATTGGAACACGTCTCCCGATCACACGGTTGATCATACTCTGGGTTCCACATGCATGTTTTAGCTGAAGGAAGAATACCTTAAACCTGGAGAGTTGAGACCCGTGGAATGGGTACCATGCAATATGACTTCAAAGGGTCTTCATTTGCTCACCGAACCTCTCCAATTCTATCACTGCTGCGTTTATGCCCCTGCACACACGCTTGATTCTCTTTCGGAGACATAGCAATCCATAGGTTTTAAGATACTTCCTAGTCAGGTACACTCTTAGGCATTTAATATGGGGTGTTGAGTCCATTTCGTTGAGCAAGGAGTAGCTCTTGTCTATTCCATATTTGGCTTAAGGAACTTTATCTGTGCTCATTTCAATCTCTGGTTTTATGCAGCACCCCAACTCACCTTTCCCCTTAAGCAAGCATAAGTTGGGTTTCTAAATTTGAGACCCTGTTCTGTTTTGTAATTCAGTTCCTGTGTAGCCAAGGTTACATTCCGTGTATTAGTGATATCTTATGATGTTTCTTTTCCTGTGTGACTTATTTCAGTTAGAATCATCGTACCTGAATCCACTCATTATGCTGCTACGGGCCTGATGACATAGATTTCATTGCTGAGTGATACTGCATTGTACGTAAGTACCACAACTTCTTTATCCATTTTTCACTTTCTGCGATATTGAACTTGTACCGTAAACCAGGTTCTTGTAAACAGAGCCGTCCCAACCTTTGGGGTGGCTGTGTCTTTTTGATTTTAATTTCCCTAAGCTATAGGACCATAAGTGGAAGTGCCCTAGGCTCTGTTGCTTTGTTTTTTAGATGTTTCAGGAAACACCATACACTTCTCCCGAGTGGCTGTTGGCAATTGACATCCCGCCCATCAGCATAACAAGGCTCCCAGTTCTCCATGGCCTGTCCTGCCTTTCTGGATTTTACACTTTTTTCAGATGGCCCTTTTGACCGGGGGGAAGTGAGACTTCATTGTAGTGCAGATTTCCTTTGCAAGCTTGCTTGGTTGGCCAAAAAGGGCGTATGCGTTTTTTCCTGAATATATTCAGGAAAAAACGCATACGCCCTTTTTGGCCAAGTGCATCATTGTGGACGTTCTGCCTCTTTTCCTATGCTTTCAATGCAATTCCAGTCTACCTCCTGAAATCGGTTTCCTGCAATTCTGCCCCAAGTTCAAGTCCTCTTGGCAGCCTTACTTCAGTATATTTTTGGACGATAGCTGTCATTTATAACTCTGCAGGTTTGTGAATTACAGTGCCCCTGAGCTCCTTTCTTCAACTCGCTTTCTCGTGAGCTGGCCGCAACACCGCAGGATGGCTTCAGGCCCTAATCTGGTTCCGGCACGGCACGCTGAGCCTTTGGTTAATTCCTCTTCCTGGTGGGAAATGAGAGTTAAATTTGCCCGTCCAGACACCTCCAGCTAGTCTCTCATTGGTTCTCCCTATTCCTGTTCATCTTCCGCAGAAATTGCAAACTGGGCCAAACAGGAGGTTAAAGGCACTGACTCTCCAAGTCGGGAGAGTGTTAGTAAAGCGTCTGGAATGTTGCACCCGAGTACCAGGGGACGAAAACTGAGACATATTGGAACACGTCTCCCGATCACACGGTTGATCATACTCTGGGTTCCACATGCATGTTTTAGCTGAAGGAAGAATACCTTAAACCTGGACAGTTGAGACCCGTGGAATGGGTACCATGCAATATGACTTCAAAGGGTCTTCATTTGCTCACCGAACCTCTCCAATCCTATCACTGCTGCGTTTATGCCCCTGTACACACACTTGATTCTCTTTCAGAGACATAGCAATCCATAGGTTTTAAGATACTTCCTAGTCAGGTACACTCTTAGGCATTTAATATGGGGTGTTGAGTCCATTTCGTTGAGCAAGGAGTAGCTCTTGTCTATTCCATATTTGGCTTAAGGAACTTTATCTGTGCTCATTTCAATCTCTGGTTTTATGCAGCACCCCAACTCACCTTTCCCCTTAAGCAAGCATAAGTTTGGTTTCTAAATTTGAGACCCTGTTCTGTTTTGTAATTCAGTTCCTGTGTAGCCAAGGTTACATTCCGTGTATTAGTGATATCTTATGATGTTTCTTTTCCTGTGTGACTTATTTCAGTTAGAATCATCGTACCTGAATCCACTCATTATGCTGCTACGGGCCTGATGACATAGATTTCATTGCTGAGTGATACTGCATTGTACGTAAGTACCACAACTTCTTTATCCATTTTTCACTTTCTGCGATATTGAACTTGTACGGTAAACCAGGTTCTTGTAAACAGAGCCGTCCCAACCTTTGGGGTGGCTGTGTCTTTTTGATTTTAATTTCCCTAAGCTATAGGACCATAAGTGGAAGTGCCCTAGGCTCTGTTGCTTTGTTTTTTAGATGTTTCAGGAAACACCATACACTTCTCCCGAGTGGCTGTTGGCAATTTACATCCCGCCCATCAGCATAACAAGGCTCCCAGTTCTCCATGGCCTGTCCTGCCTTTCTGGATTTTACACTTTTTTCAGATGGCCCTTTTGACCGGGGGGAAGTGAGACTTCATTGTAGTGCAGATTTCCTTTGCAACCTTGCTTGGTTGGCCAAAAAGGGCGTATGCGTTTTTTCCTGAATATATTCAGGAATAAACGCATACGCCCTTTTTGGCCAAGTGCATCATTGTGGACGTTCTACCTCTTTTCCTATGCTTTCAATGCAATTCCAGTCTACCTCCTGAAATCGGTTTCCTGCAATTCTGACCCAAGTTCAAGTCCTCTTGGCAGCCTTACTTCAGTATATTTTTGGACGATAGCTGTCATTTATAACTCTGCAGGTTTGTGAATTACAGTGCCCCTGAGCTCCTTTCTTCAACTCGCTTTCTTGTGAGCTGGCCGCAACACCGCAGGATGGCTTCAGGCCCTAATCTGGTTCCGGCACGGCACGCTGAGCCTTTGGTTAATTCCTCTTCCTGGTGGGAAATGAGAGTTAAATTTGCCCGTCCAGACACCTCCAGCTAGTCTGTCATTGGTTCTCCCTATTCCTGTTCATCTTCCACAGAAATTGCAAACTGGGCCAAACAGGAGGTTAAAGGCACTGACTCTCCAAGTCGGGAGAGTGTTAGTAAAGCGTCTGGAATGTTGCACCCGAGTACCAGGGGACGAAAACTGACACATATTGGAACACGTCTCCCGATCACACGGTTGATCATACTCTGGGTTCCACATGCATGTTTTAGCTGAAGGAAGAATACCTTAAACCTGGAGAGTTGAGACCCGTGGAATGGGTACCATGCAATATGACTTCAAAGGGTCTTCATTTGCTCACCGAACCTCTCCAATCCTATCACTGCTGCGTTTATGCCCCTGTACACACACTTGATTCTCTTTCAGAGACATAGCAATCCATAGGTTTTAAGATACTTCCTAGTCAGGTACACTCTTAGGCATTTAATATGGGGTGTTGAGTCCATTTCGTTGAGCAAGGAGTAGCTCTTGTCTATTCCATATTTGGCTTAAGGAACTTTTTCTGTGCTCATTTCAATCTCTGGTTTTATGCAGCACCCCAACTCACCTTTCCCCTTAAGCAAGCATAAGTTGGGTTTCTAAATTTGAGACCCTGTTCTGTTTTGTAATTCAGTTCCTGTGTAGCCAAGGTTACATTCCGTGTATTAGTGATATCTTATGATGTTTCTTTTCCTGTGTGACTTATTTCAGTTAGAATCATCGTACCTGAATCCACTCATTATGTTGCTACGGGCCTGATGACATAGATTTCATTGCTGAGTGATATTGCATTGTACGTAAGTACCACAACTTCTTTATCCATTTTTCACTTTCTGCGATATTGAACTTGTACCGTAAACCAGGTTCTTGTAAACAGAGCCGTCCCAACCTTTGGGGTGGCTGTGTCTTTTTGATTTTAATTTCCCTAAGCTATAGGACCATAAGTGGAAGTGCCCTAGGCTCTGTTGCTTTGTTTTTTAGATGTTTCAGGAAACACCATACACTTCTCCCGAGTGGCTGTTGGCAATTTACATCCCGCCCATCAGCATAACAAGGCTCCCAGTTCTCCATGGCCTGTCCTGCCTTTCTGGATTTTACACTTTTTTCAGATGGCCCTTTTGACCGGGGGGAAGTGAGACTTCATTGTAGTGCAGATTTCCTTTGCAAGCTTGCTTGGTTGGCCAAAAAGGGCGTATGTGTTTTTTCCTGAATATATTCAGGAAAAAATGCATACGCCCTTTTTGGCCAAGTGCATCATTGTGGACGTTCTGCCTCTTTTCCTATGCTTTAAATGCAATTCCAGTCTACCTCCTGAAATCGGTTTCCTGCAATTCTGCCCCGCTTTCAAGTCCTCTTGGCAGCCTTACTTCAGTATATTTTTGGACGATAGCTGTCATGTATAACTCTGCAGGTTTGTGAATTACAGTGCCCCTGAGCTCCTTTCTTCAACTCGCTTTCTCGTGAGCTGGCCGCAACACCGCAGGATGGCTTCAGGCCCTAATCTGGTTCCGGCACGGCACGCTGAGCCTTTGGTTAATTCCTCTTCCTGGTGGGAAATGAGAGTTAAATTTGCCCGTCCAGACACCTCCAGCTAGTCTGTCATTGGTTCTCCCTATTCCTGTTCATCTTCCGCAGAAATTGCAAACTGGGCCAAACAGGAGGTTAAAGGCACTGACTCTCCAAGTCGGGAGAGTGTTAGTAAAGCGTCTGGAATGTTGCACCCGAGTACCAGGGGACGAAAACTGAGACATATTGGAACACGTCTCCCGATCACACGGTTGATCATACTCTGGGTTCCACATGCATGTTTTAGCTGAAGGAAGAATACCTTAAACCTGGACAGTTGAGACCCGTGGAATGGGTACCATGCAATATGACTTCAAAGGGTCTTCATTTGCTCACCGAACCTCTCCAATCCTATCACTGCTGCGTTTATGCCCCTGTACACACACTTGATTCTCTTTCAGAGACATAGCAATCCATAGGTTTTAAGATACTTCCTAGTCAGGTACACTCTTAGGCCTTTAATATGGGGTGTTGAGTCCATTTCGTTGAGCAAGGAGTAGCTCTTGTCTATTCCATATTTGGCTTAAGGAACTTTATCTGTGCTCATTTCAATCTCTGGTTTTATGCAGCACCCCAACTCACCTTTCCCCTTAAGCAAGCATAAGTTGGGTTTCTAAATTTGAGACCCTGTTCTGTTTTGTAATTCAGTTCCTGTGTATCCAAGGTTACATTCCGTGTATTAGTGATATCTTATGATGTTTCTTTTCCTGTGTGACTTATTTCAGTTAGAATCATCATACCTGAATCCACTCATTATGCTGCTACGGCCCTGATGACATAGATTTCATTGCTGAGTGATACTGCATTGTACGTAAGTACCACAACTTCTTTATCCATTTTTCACTTTCTGCGATATTGAACTTGTACCGTAAACCAGGTTCTTGTAAACAGAGCCGTCCCAACCTTTGGGGTGGCTGTGTCTTTTTGATTTTAATTTCCCTAAGCTATAGGACCATAAGTGGAAGTGCCCTAGGCTCTGTTGCTTTGTTTTTTAGATGTTTCAGGAAACACCATACACTTCTCCCGAGTGGCTGTTGGCAATTTACATCCCGCCCATCAGCATAACAAGGCTCCCAGTTCTCCATGGCCTGTCCTGCCTTTCTGGATTTTACACTTTTTTCAGATGGCCCTTTTGACCGGGGGGAAGTGAGACTTCATTGTAGTGCAGATTTCCTTTGCAAGCTTGCTTGGTTGGCCAAAAAGGGCGTATGCGTTTTTTCCTGAATATATTCAGGAAAAAACGCATACGCCCTTTTTGGCCAAGTGCATCATTGTGGACGTTCTGCCTCTTTTCCTATGCTTTAAATGCAATTCCAGTCTACCTCCTGAAATCGGTTTCCTGCAATTCTGACCCAAGTTCAAGTCCTCTTGGCAGCCTTACTTCAGTATATTTTTGGACAATAGCTGTCATTTATAACTCTGCAGGTTTGTGAATT